>NC_136265.1:187226202-187759549 GCF_964187855.1 Myxine glutinosa
TAACTGAATTCAACCACGACGTATTTTTGAGATCAGCTTAGGCCAAAAGGTCAGCATAGGCCAAAGGTCGACCACTTTTTTCAAATTTCTAAAATCCTCAATTTTCATCCGATTGAATAGGATATACATATCGGCTAACTGAATTCAACCACCAACTATTTTTGAGATCAGCGTAGGGCAAAAGGTCATCATCGGTCAAAGGTCAACAACAATTTCAAATTTCTAAAATCCTAAATTTTCATCCGATTCACTTTGAAATTTGAATGAGATTTACATATCGGGTAGCTGAATTCAACCAACAACTATTTTTGAGATCAGCTTCGGCCAAAAGGTCAACAATAATTTCAAATTTCTTAAATCCTCAATTTCATCCGATTGACTTGAAATTTGAAAAGGATTTACATATCGGCTAACTGAATTCAACCAACAACTATTTTTGAGATCAGCATAGGCCAAAAGGTCAAAATAGGCTAAAGGTCAACAACAATTTCAAATTTCGAAAATCCTCAATTTTCATCCGATTGACTGGAAATTTGAAGAGCATTTGCACATCTGGTCACTGAATTCAACCACAAATTATATTTTAGGTGAACATAGGCCAAAAGGTCAACATAGGCCAAATTTCTAAAATCATCAATTTTCATCTGATTGACTTGAACTTCTAAGAGGATTTGCAGATATGGTCACTGAATTCAACCACCAACTATTTTGAGGTCAAGATAGGCCAAAAGGTCAACATAGGCAAAGTTTCAAAAAGTCAATTTTCATCCAATTGACTTGAAAATTGAACAGCATTTGCACATTGAGTCACTAAATAGGGAAACTAACTATTTCAGGTCAAAAGGTCAATGGTCAACTCAAGGTCAACCTTCCAAAATCATCCTTTTTCATCTGAAAAATCGTCACTTTTCTTTCCATTGACCTGAGCTTTGATCAAGATTATCAATTTTAATTTTGATGAAATGGACAATTTTCTGTATCAATGGAATTTTTTTCCTTGGGTGGGGGGGGGGGGGGGGGGGGGTGGGGGGGAGGGGGCGGATTTTCCAAGTATCGTGCTCCGCATGACGCCTTCTTGTTTGTCTGTTTGCTTGTTTGTCACCGGGCTACAGGTCACAATTCTAAACCGATCGTCACGAAACTTCACCAAGTTGTATAGGTCTTCCCAATTGAGAAGCCTATTGATTTTGAGATCAAAGGGCAAAGGTCATCTGGAGATCAAATTTCTAAAATCGCCATTTTAAATCCGATTGAATTGAAAATTGAATAGCATTTGTACATTGAGTCACTAAATTGGGAAATGAACTATTTTTGAGGTGAAAAGTTCAAAGGTCAACTCAAGGTCAAATTTTCAAAATTATCAATTTTCATCTGAAAAGCTGTCAATTTTCAACCGATTGACTTGAAAATTTAACAGCATTTGCATATCGAGTCACTAAATTGGGAAACATTATCTGAAATCGAAATAGTCACTAAATCATTATCCTGCTGAAAGGTGAACGTCCATCCCAATTACAACTTTCTTGCAGAGGGCAGCAGGTTTTCCTCTGGGATTTTTATCTTGCCAAAACGAAGTTTTTGCAAGATGTATTAGTCAGCTTGTATGTTTGTTTGTTTTTTTGTTTGTGGTTAATCATTTTTTTTTCACGTTTAGATCACTCTGTAGACCACAGTTATTATTGGAAACTCCTGTAACTTCGCATATCAGAGTCCTATAGAGATACCCTTCAGCACACAAAATTTTGAAGGTCAAGGTCAAAGGTCAAGGTCACTTTGTGGTCAATCATGGAGGTCGACGAAACACTAATTTTTTGAGTAACTTTGATCGGATCGTCTCCAAACTTCATGGGAATCTAGTATATGGTCCGGCGCTCAGCTGATTAGTTTTTGGTGGCGATCGGCCTTGACCTTCATGGTTAGCGCTGGAGGTCGAAAATTATTGACCCCAAGGTCAAATTTTGAAATCGTAGGTACCATATCGAGTAATACCTCATATGAATGCCCTTGATGAGTGCTTCCCAGATCTGTAAACAGTTTGACGCTATGACGTCATTTGATGACGTCATGACGAAAAAACGGAATTTTCACATTTTGGCAAGATACGGTTCACCCTGTGGGTGACATATGTTCATTCTTTATTTTGCTCCATCCAGTTCCCCAGTTTCTGCTGATGAGAAACATCTCCATAACATGATGCTACAACCACCATGCTTCACAGTAGGGATGGTGTTCTTTGGGTGATGTAATGTGCTGGGTTTGTGTCAAACTTAACGTTTTGCATTTAGGCCAAAAGGTTCCATCTTGGTTTCATCAGACCACAAAACATTTTGACACATGGCTTCATAATTTCCTGAATGTTTTTTTTATATACCTCAAACGGGACTCAATGTGGGCTTTTTTGAGTAATGGCTTCCTTCTCGCCATCCTACCGACTTGTGGAGTTATTGGGATATTGTTGTCACATGCACATCGTGACTAGTCTTTCCCATAAAGGCCTGTAGCTCTTTCAAAGTTGCCATTGGCCTCTTGGTGGTACCATACGCCTTCCACTTCTTGATGATTGTCTTGACTGTACTCCAAGGGATATTCAAGCCTTTTAAATATTTTTAAACCATCCCCTTTGCAATGTGCAAATAAAGGTGGAAAAAGTCCCATTTAATGCAATTTAATTCCAGGCTATAAGGAAACAAAAGGTGAAAATTCCGAAAGGGGGTGTAGACTTTCTATAGACATTGTAACTCATCGTCCTAACATGGAAAACTAGAACGCCACTCAGTAGAGCGCATCCTCCCACCGTGGGTTTAGTTGGTATAATACGTTTTGTTTAACATCCCCTCTCCCCAAAACAATAAATGAAAAAGAAAGTAAGCCCTAACTGTCAGAGAATTTATTTTGATATATCTCGGAATTAGAGGAGAAAAACATCATTTAAGAATAAGAATAAAAGCTTTAATGGTAAAACAGAAAAAATCTTTCCCCAAAAAAATTTCCAAAAAAAATTCCTGCATCCGGAATAATATCCTGAGCTTCACCAAAAACTAATAAATTCTTCCTTATCCCAAGGGCAATCATCCCACCAACTTTCACCCAAATCCGTTCAGAACTTTTCCAGATATCTTGTTCACAAACACACGAACATACACACACACGGGCGGACCTCTCGGGTCGGGCGGGCGGACACGATCGAATGCGTTACTCCCTGGCGGGAGTAATAAACCTGAAAATCGCAGAGCCAGAACCAGAATTATTTATTTGGTCTGGGAAGCCCATGCGAGGTTTCTTCTTCTTCAGCCTCTCACAACCCTGGGTGAATATGCGATCTTTTTTTTAAAAGTTGGAATTTTGCCAAATCTGTTTTATTCGTTTGTTAATATACCTCAGCCATTCACAAATCTGGAACTAAGTCTTTATAAGTTCATCAAATACTGACACCGCGAATGACATTCGCTGAGCTAAATGTTGATATCTCTTCTAAGGTAAAAAAAACAAAAAAAAAAAAAAAAAACAGTTTTAAAGCATTATACGTATCAAACGAGTATTTTATGAAACGGGGAAACCTAATACACACTTTGGTGGTTTTAAACTGACAGAATATGTCTTTATTCGAAGAAAAAAAATGAACATTGAAGACGACGCTGCTAAAAAAAATACACTGCTCTAACGCATAACCATGAGTTTAAACGACATTTACAACAAATATGAAAACTATTTTCATATCACAATGTTAAATATAGAGTATATAGAAGATAATGTTAAAAAAAAAATGAGCCCCATCTTCCAATGGTAAAAAAATCCTTCAAAAAATTCCTGGATCGGGAATAATATTCTGAGCTTCACCAAAAACTAATCAATTATTCCTTATCCCAAGGGTAATCATCCCACCAACTTTCATCCAAATCCGTTCAGAACTTTTCCAGATATCTTGTTCACAAACACACGAACACACACACACACGGACACGAGTGAATGCATTACTCCCTGGCGGGAGTACAAATGCTGAGACCAACTGTACAGACATTAACACCTAGTCCCAAACCTCTTGATTTTTCCCAAATGCAACCAAATACTGTAGGTTATACTGGATTTGAATACATAATAATACCGTAATAATAATAATTTGTCAATTATAAACAATTATCATAATAAAGTGACAATGTTATGGTACAGTTAGTTGAAGGGATCTTCACATGGATGTGTGGTCAGGGAATATAGATTTCTGACATGTACAGATTATCCACACAATGATAAATCATACAGACCCGGTGTGTACCCCGGTTTAGAATAGGTACACCGTATCCCTGTGTGTTGCAAGAGGCGACTAAAAGGGTTGGCGTCAGGAAGGGCATCCGGCCATAAAAACATTGCCTCAAAAAGAGAAACATGACAATTACAACTGCATATGGGCAGGGTACAGCCCGAAGTACCCCGTGGGGGACCCCACTCCCTCTCGTCAAAACTCAAGGTGGGGAACCCGATCGAAGCAATGGTGGAAATCACTCCATTTATGACGACAAAACGTCTGATGCCCGACGTGGAGATCGGTTTCTGAGGTTTGGGACATGGAATGTAGGGACAATGACAGGGAGATCAGGAGAAGTGGTGGAAGTATTGGCCAGAAGAAGAGTGGTCATATGTTGTGTGCAGGAGATGAGATGGAAGGGAAGTGGTGTGAGAGTGGTGAAGGGTAGGCAGGGACAGAAATACAAGTTTGTGTGGCAAGGGTGCCCGGAGGGCGTGAATGGTGTTGGTGTCCTGTTTTCTGAGGAGTTTGTAGACAGTGTGGTGAGTGTGACTAGAGTGAGTGATAGGTTGATGATGGTGAAAATGATGATTGGAAAGCTCTTGGTGAACGTCATCTCGGGATATGCTCCACAGGTTGGTCGGAGTGATGAAGAGGACAAGTTCTGGTGTGCGATAGAGAAGCTGATGGAAAACGTGAAAGATGAGGAAGTTGTTGTGGTAGGAGGAGACATAAATGGACATGTGGGTAGGAGTATGGACGGTTTTGAGGGAGTTCATGGGGGTTACGGATATGGTGTGAGAAATGGAGAAGGTGAAAAGATTTTGGAGTTTGCTGATGGAGCTGATTTGTAATACTCAGTTCGAGAAAGAGGATAATAAGCTTGTTACATACACGTCAGGTGGGTCGACGACAACCGTTGACTACCTGCTGGTGCGTAGGCGAGAAAGGGGGCACCTCCGGGACACAAAGGTGATCCCGGGGGAGGAGGCTGTTTCACAGCATGACTTGGTTGTCTGTGCCATAAGGGTGAAAGGTGCGAGGAGAGCTCGGCGGGTGAAGTACCAACTGAGAATGAAGGTGTGGAGGTTGAAAGAGGTAACAGTGAGGGAGGCATCAAAAGAGAGGCTGAGTATGGTGGAGGATGATGTGGTTGATCTTGAAAGTGGTTGGATGTCAATGAAAAATAATCTGTTGGGAGCCGTTGGTGAGGTATGTGGATGGACAAAAGGACCACCGAGGCACTCGGAAATATGGTGGTGGGATGATGAAGTTGGAAAGAGGATTGACGAGCAGAGTAAGAAGTTCAAGGAGTGGCAGAAGGCGAAGGGTACGGGAGCAGAAAAAGCAGAGCATGAAAGTTATAAGGCAGCCAAGAATGCTGCAAAGAAAGAGGTAGCAACGGTGCAGGAGGCATGTAGGAAAATGTTCGGAGAACGCTTGGATTCGGAAGAGGGTCAGAGAGCGGTATTCAGGATTGCAAAGCAGATAGCGAAAGAGAGGTGTGATGTGATGGGGGTGAGTTGCTTGAAGGATGAAGTGGGACAAATCGTTGTGGACCCAGATGGAATTAAAGGAAGATGGAAGAGATATATGGAAATGCTGTTGAATGCAGAGAATGAATGGGATGGCAACATGGAGAGTAACCCAGTTTTAGGACCGGCAGAGAAGATAACTGAGAAGGAAGTTGAGGAAGTGATAAAAGCAATCAAGAGTAAAAAAGCGGGAGGGCCGACGGGAGTTGTGGGAGATATGTTGAAGGCAGCAGTAAGTTGGGGTGTGAAGAGAATGACAGAGATCTGTAATCTGGTGGTGAAAGAAGGCCGCATTCCAGTGGATTGGGAACTGAGTACCCTCGTCCCTCTATACAAGGGGAAAGGTGACCCTCTGGAGTGTGGCTCGTACCGAGCGATAAACTATTGGAGCATGGATAGAAGGTATTGGAAAGGGTGTTGGAGAGGAGGATAAGGAAGAAAGTGAAGATCGACGAAATGCAGTTTGGATTGATGCCAGGAAGAGGAACGACAGACGCGCTTTTTATTGCGAGGCAGTTGCAGGAGAAGTACATGGAGAAGAGGAAGAAGTTGTTTCTTGGGTTTGTTGATCTGGAGAAAGCATTTGATAGGGTTCCATGCGAAGTAGTGACATGGGCATTGAGGAAGTTAGGAGTGGAGGAATGGTTGATCAGAGTAGTGATAGCAATGTACGAGAGAGCACGCACAGCTGTAAGGACGAAGGACGGGAACAGTGGTGAGGTTGAGGTGAAGGTGGGAGTGCATCAGGGGTCGGTACTAAGTCCACACCTACTTGTAGCTGTGATGGAGGTGCTGGCTCGGAATGTAAAGGAGGGTTTACCGTGGGAGTTGTTGTATGCAGATGATCTGGTGTTGATTGCAGAAAGTATGGATGGACTGAAGGAGAAGATGAACAAGTGGAAGGAATGTATGGAGACAAAAGGTCTGAAGGTGAATATCGGAAAGACGAAGGTGATGGCAAGTGGTAAAGCATGTGGTGAGGTGGAAAGAACTGGGAAGTGGCCATGTGCTGTGTGCATGAAGGGTGTCGGAGTGAACTCCATTCAATGTACAATGTGCGCTGAGTGGGTTCATCAAAAATGTAGTGGTTTGAGAGGGTCATTAACCAGTGTGGCAGCTACATTCAAGTGTAAGGTGTGCAAAGAGGGAGCTGCAGATGGAGGAAATGCTGAGTTGGATCTTGGAGACAGAGTGAAGCTGGAAGGTGTGAAAACATTTTGCTACCTCGAAGACATGCTGAATGGAGAAGGTGGATCAGACTCGGCAACGGTTGCTAGAGTGAGATGTGCATGGAAGAAGTTTCGGGAACTGAGTGGCATGCTGACGAGGAGGGGAGTGTCGTTGAAGCTGAAGGGAAAGGTGTGTGCTGCATGTGTGAGAAGTGTTATGATTTATGGGAGCGAGACATGGGTAATGAACATAGAGCAGCAACGTAGGCTGGAAAGGGTGGAAATGCGAATGGTTCGGTGGATGTGTGGAGTATCGTTGAGAGAGAGCAAGACAAATGATGAATTGCGAAAGATGATGGGAATAGAGCCTTTGATTGATGCTGTGAAGAGGAACAGGTTGAGATGGTTTGGTCATGTGTTGAGGAAGGATGAACGTGACTGGTTGAGAAGAGTGATGGAAATGAATGTAGAGGAAGTAGAGGACGGGGAAGACCGAGAAAGACTTGGCTAAAGATGGTGGAAGAAGAAATGCAGGCAAGGGGGTTAACAAGGAGAGATGCAGAAAATAGTGCAAAATGGAGAAGATTGTCATGAGGACTGCAAGGCTAACCCCCGGTCTAGCAGGGAAAATGGCCTTAAAATGCATGTTGTTGTTTGTGTTGTTAATAAATCATTCAGATTATCCACACAATGCTGGACTAACACCGATTATGAGGCCTCGTTTATGTCGATGCGACAGGGAAGCTGATAGACAAAAGGAAACAGACAGACGTGTTACGATCCACTTTTATGTTATCTCCTTTGTAAAGTTTGTACTTGTCCGAAAAGTTTGTGCTTGTCTGATCTAAAGTGTGTACAATGTACATGTGCCATGGAAAGTTTGTACATGTCCGTAAAGTTTGTGCTTCTCCGATGTAAAGTTTGCGCTTGTCCGATGTAAGGTTTGCGCTTGTCCGATGTAAGGTTTGTGCTTGTCCGATGTAAGGTTTGCGCTTGTCCGATGTAAGGTTTGCGCTTGTCCGATGTAAGGTTTGCGCTTGTCCGATGTAAGGTTTGCGCTTGTCCAATGTAAGGTTTGCGCTTGTCCGATGTAAGGTTTGCGCTTGTCCGATGTAAGGTTTGCGCTTGTCCGATGTAAGGTTTGCGCTTGTCCGATGTAAGGTTTGCGCTTGTCCGATGTAAGGTTTGTGCTTGTCCGATGTAAGGTTTGCGCTTGTCCGATGTAAGGTTTGTGCTTGTCCGATGTAAGGTTTGCGCTTGTCCGATGTAAGGTTTGCGCTTGTCCGATGTAAGGTTTGCGCTTGTCCGATGTAAGGTTTGCGCTTGTCCGATGTAAGGTTTGCGCTTGTCCGATGTAAGGTTTGCGCTTGTCCGATGTAAAGTTTGCACTTGTCTGATGTAAAGTTTGCACTTGTCCGATGTAAAGTTTGTACTTGTCCCGTGTAAAGTTTGTACTTGTCCCGTGTAAAGTTTGTGTTTTCCCGATGTAAATTTTGTGCTTGTCCAATGTAAAGTTTGTACTTGTCTAATGTAAAGTATTGTCGTGTGATTCCCCAGGTGAACACCACAGGGATCACGAATAGCCAAAGCAAGCTTTTAACTCTGAGGCGACTGATCAAATGCGGATTTTACTATATATATGCGCCTGAGGAAGAAAGGGGAGGGGAAGATGAAGGGTCTTACCTGTTGTTTGTACATGTCCACCGATGAAGGGTCCCAAAGATGAAGGGTCCCAAAGCCTGCAAAGAAAATAACTCAAACGAAAAACAGGTTTAAAATGTACAAGGAAAAGAACAGATTTATTAAAACGGAATGCCAGTAACAAAACAACGCGACGAAAAAAGTTTCTATATGGAGCACTCCCAGAACAGACATCGTACACAGACAGAGGGGAATTCAAGAACTGGAAAATAATCGTGTAATTATGTCACTTAGCTCAACTCGCTCGGTGCGTCATCAGCAATCGTCAGGCCCCGATCGCACAGTCCGGACGCGGCTTCTGCCTTGGCGAGAACAAGGCCTCGCGGTCCGTCTCGAATGGCAGGCGCGCAACCTGCTTTCCAACTGCGTCGGCAAAACACCAGCTCTTCCGCCTCGTCCAGACCACCACTGGAAAGATCTCTGAACACGACCATCGCGATGAAGCCTAATGAGAGGAATGTCCGCGCACAGCCGTCTTCAACCAAAGTCCGTAACCAAGAGGACAGAGACGAGGCAAGAGAGAGAAAATGTCGGTCCGAGAGTTATTTTATTGACCGTCTCGTGACGTCATCTGTGCCTCTCCTCCAATGCCCGCAGGCCACCACTGCATGTCAGCTCTCCATCAATCAGCACGCCGCTTCCTCCTCGGCCTTCTTCACCAATCAGTGAGTGCCTTCTTACTCTTACTCCGCCCTGGCCAATCACAGCTCCTCGGGGCGTGTCTTCGGCCTGCTCGACCATGATGTGTGCTGTAGCTGGTTGCCGTGCCATCAGCAGTGCTCAGAACTGGCTTCCGGTTGGTTTTATTATTATTATTATTTAATGCAGTTAATGGGCATTTCCTCACTAGTGTCTATTGCGGTGCCATAAGGTACAAGGGATGTAAATTACTGAGGTTTGACAAACAAGGTAGTAGTTAACATAATTCCTATAACTAGTTAAAATGCCACATTCCTCATAATGGAGATGAAGATACACCAGATTCCGATATCCGGGCTAAACAAGTGCTTATTACATGGTGGTTCCTACACGGAGCATCTACCTATACAAATCTACCTGCCTCTACATATCACTACCCCACCGACATAGCAGTATGTTTCTGTCCTTTAAATAATATTTTTCACTTGCCTGTCTTCCCATAAGATTTCATACTTGATTGTCCACTAAACTTGTACTTGTTTCGTATGCTTGTCCGTACAGTATAGTATGCACGTCTGCCTGTCATTTTGTTACTTTCGTCTGGAGTACGTGTCTGTCTATAAACCGTACAGTTTGTACTTACCGGACAACCTCGACGACTTGTACGTTTTTATTCGTACATTCTTATTGACAATACGATATTCACAATGTCGCAAAACCTGTCTAACTGTGAGTTTTGGACAAACAGCTCAAGCTTGAGAAAGTCAAGGGAGACATGCATGTCACAGCAAAGCATGAAGGACACACACAGGCAGACACACACAGGTGGGCACGACGGATACACACGGGCGCACACACAAACACACACACACAAACACACACATACAAACACACACACACAGGTGGGCACGACGGATACACGCGGACGCACACACACATACACACGCACAAACACCCAAACTCCCTCCCACACATCTCCCGACGTCCCTGCTCTCAAATGTTATGTTTGTGTGCTTCCCCTTCTCTCCCCATCTTGTCTACCGCTCCCTCTTTTTACATATTTTGTTTGTCTGTTTGATTTGTTTGTGTGATAAATGTTAGCTCTTTCACGAGCCTCGATTCTGTATACAGAAAAAAACAAAAAAACACCTACAAACACCCACACACAAACACCCAAACAAACACAAACACCCACACATACACGCACACACAAACACACATACAAATACACACATACAAATACACACACACACACACACACACACACACACACATCTCGTTTTTTCATTTCTGTTCCTCACAATTCTATCTCTCTTTTATTCACAGACACACACAAACACACAAACACACACACATACAAACACACACACAAACACATATTCAAACACACATACAAACACACACACACAAACACACACATACAAACACACATACAAACACACATACAAACACACATACAAACACACACACACGAACACACACACACACACAAACATACACACAAACACACATACACGAACACACACATACACGAACACACACACACAAACACACATGCAAACACACACACACACAAACACAAACGCACACACACACAAACAGAAACACACATGGACCGACGACGACGTTCACTCCAAGTCCAACCCCAATATTAAAGAATCAACATTTTCCCGTTTTGGTTACAATGCAGATCGGTATATGTTCCGGTTGTTATTACCTACCTGTAGGTTCCTCCATTAAATACTTCAGGTTTACTTCATTACACATATTACTAGTCCGGCAGCTAAGCTAAATATAGCATAACAATTGTGCATTTTGTGAGGAAAGCACCAAATTTGGCACACTAGTAGACTATCATATTATGAAAAGATCTGGGTATTGGGCCATCTCAGATTCAGAGATTTGATTTTTGCAAGATTTGCAGATTTTGCAGATTTGCAAGCTGAGATTGCAACGCCAGGGACGGCCGACTCCTTCCTGCGAGCTGCCCACGTCACCCGCACAAGAAGAGCTCATCAAATCACTGCAGCGGCACTGCACATCCTGCAACACCATGCGTATGAACGCCACTGTATGACATATGCTGATGATGCAGAAGACCTGCCTGAGTTCGAAGACCGGTGTCACCAGAGAGGAGAAGACATTCCCAACTTTCAGTACTGGGCAACTGTGCTGGAACTAGAGATGTTGGTACTGGTCTACGTGCGTTCTCTGCGGCAGGCTTCATTCACGATGTACCTTGATGCCCTGACGGAACTGGTCCCATGGTTCCATGCCTTAGACCACACACACTATGCCAGGTGGGTCCCTGTTCACCTGAGGGACATGGTTGCACTCCCAATGAAGCACCCAGATGTAGCCAGAGAATTCAGGGCTGGCAACCTCACTGTACACAAGACGAAGAAGGTGTTCTCTTCGATCCCAATCGACCAGGCGCATGAACAGAATAACGCCTGCATCAAAGGAGATGGTGGAGCAGTCGGCCTCACTGACAACCCAAGTGCCCTGCGGCGTTGGATGATTGCCGGGCCAGAAGTTGCCAGGGCCATAGAAGAGTTCCAAGATGGCCATCAACACTGGGGGAGTGGGGGAGGCGAGAGGACACACGTCATCACGACCAGACACCAAGTGTGCAGACCTCTTTCGCCAAGGATGTCCGCGCCCTTGTCAGCGTCATAGAAGAGCTTGGCACCCCCTTTGAGGAAGAGAGCATGGATCTGGTTGTCCTTGACACAAAGGAAATTGCAGGTCCTGCTGCAGTTGAGACTGTCAGGAATGTGAAGAAGATTGGCCAAGAGCAGTTCCAGGCTTTCACCAGAGAATGCCTGGTGGAAAGGACCAAGCCAATTGATGATGCAATTCGTCGGAACAAGCTGAAGGTGTCATTTTGGAACATGGCTGCCACAGCCATCAGGGGCTGAATTTGAGATGGCCCAATATCCAAATCTGTTCATAATAGGATAGTCTACTAGTGTGCCAAATTTGGTGCTTTCCTCACAAAATGCACAATTGTTATGCTAAGTTGCCCCACTATACGCGCCTAAATAGTAAATGTTCTTCTCTGACAATTACCTCAGGGTTACCTCACGTCGCGAACCCAAATGTTCCTCAGATCACACAAGTTCAGCACAAGATAATGTCAAGAACCTGCGCCACATTTGCAGGTTTATAAGTAATGAAAGTTTAAGTTTAAATCGACGATGTTATTATGCCACGAACCCTCACCGAGCTTGTGCGGAGGCCACGGATGTTTGCGTCACTTCCACCCAACAGTGACTGTTCCTGCAATGCGCTCCTCCTCTTCCTCCTCCCTCAGCGCGCTTCGGCCAGCACCTCCTCCTCTCAACACACATTTTGTCAGCACCTCGTGTTCCTCCTCATGTCGGTCCTCCTCCTCCTCCCCCGTCCTCCTTTTTTTTTAGAACAAAATAATTAAAAATGAAAAGCTGAAATGTCTTGAGTCAATAAGTATTCAACCCCTTTGCTATGACACTCCAAATTTAGCTCAGGTGCATCCAATTTCCTTTGATCATCCTTGAGATGTCTCTACAACTAGACTGGAGTCCACCTGTGGCCAATTCAATTGATTGGCCATGATTTAGAAAGAGACATCTTTCTATATAAGGTCCCACAGTTGACAGTGCACGTCAGAGCAGAAACTCTACCATGAAGTTCACGGAACTGTCCGTAGAACTCCGAGATAGAATTGTGAGGAGGCATAGATCTGAGAAATGGTATAAAACTATTTCTAGTGTTGAAAGTTCCCAAGAGCACAGTGAGCTCCATCATTAGGAAATGGAAAGGATATGGAACTACCCAGAGCTGTCCTTGAGCTGGCTGTCCAACCAAACTGAGCAAGCGGGCAAGAAAGACCTTGGGCATGGAGGTGACCAAGAACCCAATGACCATTCTGACAGAACTACAGATCCTTGGATGAGATGGGAGAACCTGCTGGAAGGATAACAGTCTCTGCAGCCCTTCACAAATCTAGGCTTTATGGGAGAGTGGCCAGACGGAAGCCACAAAAAAAGGCAAATGACAGCATGTGTGGAGTTTGCAAAAAAAGCATGTGAACTCTGAGATCATGAGGCAAAATATTCTGTTGTCTGATGTGACGAAAATTTTACTCTTTGGCCTGAATGCAAAGCACTGTGTCTGGCGGAAACTGAGCACAGCTCATCACCCATCTAACACCATACGTACCATGAAGCATGGTGATGGCAGCATTATGCTATGGGGATGCTTTTCAACGGCAGTGACTGGGAGACTTGTAACGTTAGAGGGAACAATGAATGAAGCCAAATACAGACATAGTCTTGAGGAGAACCTGCTTCAGAGTGCAAAACACCTTAGATTGTGGCGCAGTTTTACATTCCAACAGGACAATGACACCAAGCATACAGTGAAAGCAAAACTGGATTGGCTTCAGAAAAAGAACATGAAAGACCTTGAGTGGCCCAGCCAAAGTCCAGACTTGAATCCCATTGATAATCTGTGGAAAGACTTCATGATTGCTGTTCACCGACACTCCCCATCCAACTTGACAGAGCTTGAGCAAATATGCGAGGAAGAATGGGAGAAACTCCCCAAATCCAGATGTGTAAAGTTGATACAGACATACCCAAGAAGACTCTAAGCTGTAATTGCTGCCAAAGGAGCTTCTATGAAGTATTGACTCAGAGGGCTGAATACTTGCGTAAATTAGATATTTCTGTGTTTCATTTTTAATTATTTTGTAAAAAAAATTCTGAAAATAAAATTCCACTTTGACATTATCGGATATTTTGTGTAGATCAATGACAAAAAAATTCTCAATTTAATCCATTTTAACTTCAGGCTGTAACACAACAAAATGTGAAAAAAGTCAAGGGGTGTGAATACTTTCTGAAGGCACTATATAAACTGTCATCCCAGTGTTTCACAGGCAGGGCGAGGCATCAATGTGTCTTACATTAAGGTATAAATAAGGGTCCATCGGAATTACATTAAGCCATGGTTTGTGGTGGGCGTTAAAGACCCCTAGGTGTTCTTTCGGCAGGTGCAGGTGTGTTATCACCGGAACCCCAAAAATATTCCAAAATCCTGCCCCGACTGACTGCTGGAATGCTAACACCAAACCAGCCTTCAAAACCATGATGACATAGTCCTGTGGTACCACAGATGCTCTATCAAGAGTAAGCTGGTGTTTATTGATGATGATGATGATGATGATGATGATAGCTAACGGAGAAGCTTAGCTAAAATCACTTGCAAGAGAATGACGTCAATAGATAATGGCCAAATACATTATGGAATTTGAATCTGGGTTCTCTGCATCATGAGCCAAAGCTTTATTTGGGAACACGAACACACCAACCTAATGATTGTTTTATTGATGGATTATGTACGTTAAACGTTATTGGTGTTATAGAAATTATATCACTGGGGTGTGGATGGAGGTGCTGACAGAGTACTGTGTCTTTTGGCTCATGCACGATATTGCTGGTTCATGGAACTAACCAACAGAGATATAAGTGCACGTGCCTCATCCCACCTTACATTGATTCCAGGTGTATAAAAGTAAACGCTAGCAGGTACCTGCAGAAATTCTACGTAATGTAAAATGTGACTTCAAATTCTCAAACACCCCTCCACCCCCCATCGACAAGTTCTCAACTCCCCTCCCACCCCCCACCTTTCCCCAAAGCCTCAACCTCCCTCTCCCAACTCTGTCCCCTCTCTGCCCCCTCACCACCAACTCTGTGCTCCCATCTTTCTTTCTTCCCGTTCTTCAAAGCAATTTAGGGCATTCTTACATCACACATTATTTCTTCATTACCTCATTGAAATAGTGTAATATTTGACTATTTCCCTTTCTCTATCCACCTTATTATTGTGTAAATTCAAATTCCGTGGAATTGTTGCTTTCAAATGATTTAGTTGCCTAATTGTATTAAAATATGATCCTAAATTAATTATCTTATTCGTGTTGCATATACAGCATATATACAACGTTAAAATTCAATAACAACGAAACAACGTTTAATTCACCATCTCACGAGATTTCTTCATCCCGCGATTATTCAGTAGAAATCGCAGTTAATTAAGATAGATGATATTAAAAAAAAATAAAGCCATTCGTAATAGAAAAAGATAACATGCAACTGGAACTCCTCAGACAAGACCTCTATAATGATATGGATTTTATGGTCTCTGGTCAAGTAGGGCAAATCTTTAAGAGAAAATCGTCCGATTGACAGAGACAAACAAACAGAATGAAAAATCACTCATAGAGCGACACTTGGCAAAAGAGAACAAAGTAGAATGGCACTCAGTAGAGCATCCTTTTAACCACAAAATAATTAGTGGTTGAATTCAGTGGCCTGATATGCAAATCGTCTTCAAATTTTAAGTGAATCGGATGAAAATTGACAATTTTAGAAATTTGGCTTGGTTGACCTTTTGACCTTTTAACCTCAAAAATAATGTCGCGCGAATGTCCTCGGTTAATACCGTGGGATTGCGGATGGCCAAACGGGCGTTAACAGAGGTGACGATCAATGACGGATTTGACTATGCTAGCACAGGAGGAAGAAGGCAGAGGAAGAAGCAGCGAGCCCTTAGCTGACACCCCGACGGCAGCACTAGATTCTGTAGGAAATGAAATGAAGCGAACGAAAAGGGAATTTATGGTACAAAAAGCAACACGTTTATTGAACGGAACCCGATAACAATGGACGCGCCGGTAAATAAATGTCCTAAATCGGGATCCCACACACCTCACTCCAACAACAGCACAAGGGAAAGAATTAAATGAAATAAAATGTCGTGTTTGTGGATGTGAGCTTATCTGTCTGGCAGTGTAGTGTTACGCAACCGTGATTAACACCACAGTTACGGATGGCCGATTTGCAAGACTTTAACTCCCGAGGCGAACACTCAATGGCGGACTCAAGTTCAACACAAACGCGCGGAATGGCGGGACACAGCGAAGGCTCCGCAACCTTATCTATTAAAATGAAACACCCAGGAAAACTGCGTTCAGATATATATACAGAAAATAATATAAGGATTTATTATCGAATAGTAATACAGTGAAAAAGCCGCGCCGGTAAATCTAATAACTCTAAATCGGGACGTCCCCACACGACTGACAGCAAACACGATACGAGGGAGATTATGAATACAAAAATAACACGTCACGTCGTTCAAATGTACGCGGATGCGGCTTATCTGTCTTTCGTCGTCTTGGTGGCGGCCGTCCAACACCGCTCCTTTTGGCCCGATCGCACACCACCAGGTCCTTCGCTCCAAGCTCCACGAGGCCCCGCTCCAAGCACCACGCGTCCGACGCGTGGCCAGCAGCTTCACACGAGGACGATCTCCACAAGGCCCATGCACCAATGGTTCAACGGAGGGCTCGACTTGCAACGAACTGCTGCGAACTGCCGCGTGCTCTGTGGGCTTGGTGTGTGAACGAACTCTCCACCAACTGCCTTCGGGGAGCTTTTCCACCAACTGTGTCTCTGCGTCGACTGTGTGCTCCAACCAACTCCTACGAACTCTCTGGTGTCTGCCTGCGTCTGCCTGCGTCTGCCTCGAAATGGCGTCCGACCGTCGCATATATTGGTGGCCGATGACGTCACATTGGCGCACTCCTCAGCCAATCACAGCCTCCAAACTCGCCCAGGTCACGCCCTCTGCGGCATGCGACTCCTGACATCTCCCGTCCGCGACCCCCCCGCGGTCGTTTTGTAACACGTAACACGCGAGGTTGGTGGGCCTTTGAGGTGCGAACGGCGGCAGCCAACCGTGGCGGTGTTTTTGGCCTGGTTTCCTGTCTATTTATTACGAAGTCAATGTCAGGGAAAGGGAATTATTTAATGTTGCGCTAAGGACCTAACTAATGTTTATGTGGTTTGCAGTGCCATAATGGACAAAGGTTTGACTACCAGGTGAGACTCACAGGGGCGTTACCTTTAATCCCTCACTATTTAACACTCGGACCTCCAGGTAGATCCACAATCATACATCTTACCCCGACAAACGCCTAAACATCAAGAACTTATTACATGTAGAGTCCCTGTCACGACAGCCGAATACCTACCTATTCAGATCTACCTAGCTCTAGATATTGCTCTACCAAATTCATAACACAGCCCCCCCCCTGGAACCGTAGCTCCTGCAAGGTTCACCGCAGGCGCTACCATTCCAGCCTTAACACTTACTGTCACACACTTAATTAACCTATTAAATAAATCAGGAAGGGCTGTGGGAAGTGAGTCGGACTACCTACCTACACTTCCTTAACATGCTGAACCCCTTAACCATCATGCAAGTATGTACATTTTCTTCGTTGTTCCTGTGGAGGGAGGAAACAACAACACACAACACTAACTTAACCACAAAACTTAACCATCTTTCCAAACTCAAAACTCTAACCTTTGTACATACCCCGGTCTACAGACCGCGTCCCCCGGTGGATGCCACAAGACACAACCTTACCTGCGGGGCCATCCCCAATGCATCCCCCTAAATTTTCCACGGCCCTGTCCAGATGTTACAGGTGAGTGACACGGCTCGGTGGATTTCGCCCACATTCATGCAACACAGACCCCTTAACCACTCATTCTCATTCCATAGGTCATCAAGGCATTTCAAAAATCAACAAAGCACTTATTTCAATACACCCCCCTGCAGGACCATGGCATTGATGTCATTCACGTGTGTGTGCATTCCTCAACTAGGCAGCGGGGAGGTACCGCACAAAAAGATGGTGGGGGCGCATCAGGCTGTGGTGCCCGCAGTCCCAAAAACAAGTCAACCGACTTACAAGTTCATTGCCCCCCCCCCCTTTACCTCTTGGCCCCGTGACAGCCCAACAGCCCCTTTCCGCCGTTACCTCGCCGGTGAGGGTGTCCACACACACCAGGCTCCTTTGCCTCCTGCTTTCGCGCAGCAACACGGGTCACCGGGGGACTTCCTCACCCCGCGGCGCCCAACCAGACCCTCCACCGACGAGCTCCAATTTCCCAGTTACCACCGGCTGCCAGGGGTAATTGCCGCAGAGGGGGGCCCGCAGGCATCGCTCCTCAGAGCTTGCTCTGTACCTGCGGACACACACACCTTCCCCACCCACAAGACCCCAAAACACACTTCCTCCCCCGCTGCCATTCAATTCTCCACACAACTCAGCACAATTCAGTACAATTCATAGATGGTGTAAAAGGTGTTACAAGGCTTGCCATGGCCTGCCACATGTGAAATCCCCCAGTTCACATTTAAACCATCACACATTTCCAAAAGCACATTTCCAAAAGCACAAGTATCACCCCTCATTATCTCCAATAATCATCACTCACTCTCCAGGTTCCACTCTCACGACCACATCAAAACACCTAACCACAATACAAAAACATACGCCACCCACAAGACACTGTGGCTCCCATTCCATCCCCTCACCGGCCATGTCATCACTCGCTCTCACCTCCCAACTCCAAATTACATGTCCCCAATTTCCCAAAGCAAATCCTGAAGCCTGGGACAGTACTCCTCAAAACACTCACCTCAAGTGCAGGTAGTTGCAGGTTGGTCAGGTTCAAGAGTGTCATCCACCCTTCACAATCCCAAAATTTCACATTGGGCCTACCAAATACTTCCAAATTTCTCTTTTGTCCCCACTACACTGGCAGGTATGTGGATCCGCATCCAACGGTGATCATCGCTACACAACTACCTACAGCCACGTCAGCTCTGCACCTCTACCGTGCAAGGGTCACCGGGACAAGGTGAGCAGTCAAAACGCCAACATGGCCCATGAGTGTCCATAAGGGTGCGACCCACCATCCATCCTTCGGCCCCCCTGCGAGGAACACAGCTGCAGCAGCCCCAGCTGGCCAATGTGGTGAGCACTTGCTGCCACAACACACACTACCGCACACACAACCTCGGCCCTGGGGGGCACGGTCGCAGTGCGTGGCATCCCTACAGCCACGTCCCCTGCACCTCCCCATCATCCCCCAGCCCGACTACAGAACTGCAGCCCCCCCAGTGCTCACCCACACTTGACCACACCAAGGTCCAGTCAACAGCCATGCTCCACCAGGAGACTCACCCAGAAGACATGGTCCACACACCTCGGACATGCACAGCACCACGTTGACCCTCAGGCTACACAACTGCATCCCCAGGATCCCGCATCCCAAATATCAGCACAGTTGCCCCCGCAACCAGTTGAAAGCTGTGTCTTGCTACCCTATTAATTTCATCACAGCCTCCAACACTTTGGTCTACACACCTGGATCAATAATGGCGTCACTGTACAGTGTCCACCATGGCATTTCAAAATCCACCCTTAAATTTCCATCTAACCCACAGATTACCCATGCTAAACATTTATCACATTTCACTAACCTCACCAAAGAAGGATGCTTTGCCATACACATGCCAGCCGAGCATGGCCCATATGCTCGGCTCGTTACACATCTCCCGATTCACATCCCCATGGCTCTCTTCCCAACCCGAGAGTCCATAAATCATAACGGAGCATCTGTGGAAGGTCACTCACACCATCACGTTCCACAGATGCCCCAATGGTTGTCCGGCAGGCTATCTCCATCCCTGTCCATTCGGTTTGACCCGCGTCCATAGACCAACCACCATGCCAGGTCACCACATGCTGGTTGTCCCAGAGTCTCAGGGAGAGGGTGTCAGGTCGCATGCCCGGGTGATCACTACATCAGGCCCAAGCTGGCCATCTGCGGTGCCACCACCAAAGCGCGACCCACAACACCTCCCCCTAGTGGTCCTCAATATTTGCCATCCCAGGCTTGAGAAACCACCTCGGACCTCCCTGGAGGTCTTAACCCCCACCAGGGTCCGGTGACCCTGCCGGCCCGAGCCACCAGCTCGGACGGCGCCCCGATGGACAAGGGACGCCACACTCCACCAGACCCCCCGTGGGACCCAGGTCGTACCTCGACACCCAAGGCTGGACCCCACGTCCAAATCTCGCCATCACAGCCCCCCAGCTGGCTGGCATACCCAAATTTTGAAAGGGGCAACTTTTGCCCGAGGCCATGACCCATGACCCCCCCCATGTCCAAATCCCGCAGCCCGGGGACCAATCCCCACCATGGCTGCTCCAAATCAATTTCCCATTGTAATTTTATTTTAAATTTTCTTTTCCAAATTTTCATTCCCACTGCCAAACCGCAGCTGCAGGGAACAACCTCTACCACCGGTTGTTCTGCCCCTCCCTGCAGTTGATCCAAATTCCCTACAGGGACCAAATCTCCAGAAGCTCTATCTCCCGATCCTCCAAGATCCAAATCCAGCCCGGAGCCAACACACTCCCCCAACTGGTTGTCCAATTTTGGAGCCTCTGTTTCCAAATAGCAGTGTACAGTGAGCGTCCCCTCGGTCATTCCAACCACCTCCTCGGACCAACTCACCTCATCACCCAGGCTCCTTTGGGCCTGAACAAGCTCTACCTCCATGGGACTGTCACAGGTCTCCAGCCGCTGGATCAAATCATCCTCAATAAATACCCGGTCCGGCTCTATCGCATGGACCCCCAAAAACTCTACCCCCTCTTGCTCCGCACCACCGCCCTGGTGCTGCACAATTCCAAATTCATCCCCCGGTTGGGGTGTTGTGACATCCACACGGTCCCGATAAACAACCAGGCCAGAATGTGGGAAACATTCCCCATTACAACTCTCACATTCCAAATTTCCTTCCCCGCTCACCTGTGGACACTCCACGTTTACCTGCAGGCATTCCCCATCTACCTGTACACATTCCCCATCCACCTGTGGACATTCCCCATCCACCTGTGCAATTCCAAATTTTGCCATTTTGTTTGCCAGCCCATCAATTTTAATACTCAATCGATCACTCATTTCCTTCATTCCTTCCCTACATTCCTTCTCCTGTGACTTCATTTGTTCATTCAATTCCCGACTGGCTCGCTCACTCTGTGCGTTCATGTCTCCCCGAATTTCTGCAAGGTTTCGCTCACCCTCGGCCCTCTGAGCATTTATTAAATTTACTATGGTCTGGAGATCTATCGGGGCCGTCCCACTTGTTCCCGACTCCCCGGTAGGGGAGGGGGATAAGTTGGTGCTCGGGACGAGGGAGGTTCCAAGGCTCACCTCTGCATCAAATTCCCCTATTTCCGGCTCACTCCCAACGCTGACGGAGGCCTCGCTGCGTACTTCCATTTCGTCGACCTCCGACATCCGCTTTTCGGAAGGTCGTTCCCCGCGCGCGTATTTATTTTAATAATTCCTGAAACACAATTTAAATTTGACGAAGACGCGATATCGCGCTCCGTTTGCCCAATTGATTATCAAATTTCTCCGCCTCAACTATAAAAATTTTGCGTTCGAACGTCGAGCGCAATGTACGCCCGACCGTGTCGATGTCGCCCCGCGGACAAAAAAATTTGTCCGACCGTGTCGATGTCTCGCCGCGGACAAAAAAATTTGTCCGACGGGTTCAAATCCTACACTCCTGACACCACTTGTTACGCAACCGTGATTAACACCACAGTTACGGATGGCCGATTTGCGAGACTTTAACTCCCGAGGCGAACACTCAATGGCGGACTCAAGTTCAACACAAACGCGCGGAATGGCGGGACACAGCGAAGGCTCCGCAACCTTATCTATTAAAATGAAACACCCAGGAAAACTGCGTTCAGATATATATACAGAAAATAATATAAGGATTTATTATCGAATAGTAATACAGTGAAAAAGCCGCGCCGGTAAATCTAATAACTCTAAATCGGGACGTCCCCACACGACTGACAGCAAACACGATACGAGGGAGATTATGAATACAAAAATAACACGTCACGTCGTTCAAATGTACGCGGATGCGGCTTATCTGTCTTTCGTCGTCTTGGTGGCGGCCGTCCAACACCGCTCCTTTTGGCCCGATCGCACACCACCAGGTCCTTCGCTCCAAGCTCCACGAGGCCCCGCTCCAAGCACCACGCGTCCGACGCGTGGCCAGCAGCTTCACACGAGGACGATCTCCACAAGGCCCGTGCACCAATGGTTCAACGGAGGGCTCGACTTGCAACGAACTGCTGCGAACTGCCGCGTGCTCTGTGGGCTTGGTGTGTGAACGAACTCTCCACCAACTGCCTTCGGGGAGCTTTTCCACCAACTGTGTCTCTGCGTCGACTGTGTGCTCCAACCAACTCCTACGAACTCTCTGGTGTCTGCCTGCGTCTGCCTCGAAATGGCGTCCGACCGTCGCATATATTGGTGGCCGATTACGTCACATTGGCGCACTCCTCAGCCAATCACAGCCTCCCAACTCGCCCAGGTCACGCCCTCTGCGGCATGCGACTCCTGACATCTCCCGTCCGCGACCCCCCCGCGGTCGTTTTGTAACACGTAACACGCGAGGTTGGTGGGCCTTTGAGGTGCGAACGGCGGCGGCCAACCGTGGCGGTGTTTTTGGCCTGGTTTCCTGTCTATTTATTACGAAGTCAATGTCAGGGAAAGGGAATTATTTAATGTTGCGCTAAGGACCTAACTAATGTTTATGTGGTTTGCAGTGCCATAATGGACAAAGGTTTGACTACCAGGTGAGACTCACAGGGGCGTTACCTTTAATCCCTCACTATTTAACACTCGGACCTCCAGGTAGATCCACAATCATACATCTTACCCCGACAAACGCCTAAACATCAAGAACTTATTACATGTAGAGTCCCTGTCACGACAGCCGAATACCTACCTATTCAGATCTACCTAGCTCTAGATATTGCTCTACCAAATTCATAACACCACACACCTCACTCCAACAACAGCACAAGGGAAAGAATTAAATGAAATAAAATGTCGTGTTTATGGATGTGAGCTTATCTGTCTGGCAGTGTAGTGTCATCAGGAATCGTACAGGCTCCGATATTGGCGCGAAGCAGGCCTCCGTCCGCCTTGTGCACGCTCCACTAGGCCCCGAGCCCCCCGCTCAGCAGCACGCCTCGCTCGTCCGCTCGCCCGCGAAGTCCCGCTCGATTGCAGCACCAAGCCTTGCTCCAAGCACCAAGCCTTGCTCCAAGCACAAGCCTCCCTCCAAGCACAAGCCACGCTCCAAGCACCAAGAACACCAAGACCAAGAGTACCAAGACCAAGAGCACCAAGAGCACCAAGAAGAACCCAGGGAAGATGCCGACGACCAAGCCCAAGCACCATGAGCACCAAGAGCACCAAGACCAACCCAGGGAAGCCGACGACAACGACGACGAACGAACCAAGAAAGCCTGCGAGCGAGTCGTTTTGTCACCCGCGGTGTGACGTCAGCTCTCTCGCTTACCAATCAGTCGCTCGCTTCTTTGTGGTCTTTCTTGCCTTCTGACGTCACCGGCCCTTCCCCTCCAATCAGCGACCTGCTTCGAAGTAGTGGCTTCGCGCCTTCCGCACTGATTGGCCGAGGTGTTCGCGCCTTCCGCACTGATTGGCCGAGGTGTCCACGGTCGGTGGTCAATCAGTGTGCCCCTTCCTTCCACCTACCTTTCACCAAACAGTGGCCAGCTGGTGATGTGGCTGGCTGCGGACCCATCGGCGGTGCCCCGATCTGGCTTCCTGCCTGTTCTTCCTGTAAGTCTTATTGTGGTGGAGGGGAATTATTTAATGGGTGCACTAATGGACCTATCTAAGTGTCTATAGGATGTACTGCCATAAGGGACACTGGGTTGCTCACAGAGGGAACGACACACGAGGGAATTTTACCCATAATCCCTGCATTAATTAGCATGCCCCGCCCCCTCGTGGCGGGGACACAGATACAACTTATTCCGACATACAGCTAAACATAGAACTTATTACAGGTGAGGTTCCCTATCACGACAATCGAGCACCTACCTAGGCAGATCCACCTGGCTCTAGATATTCCACTACCCCTAATTCATAACAATAAATAGGATTTTGTCGGTCCACTAACTCTACAGTTTGGTGAAGTTTTGTGAAGATCAGTTTAAAATTGTGACCTGTAGGCAAGTATAAGTGAGCGGACAGACAGTGACAAAAACACACACAAAAACACAAACCGGAGTGATCAACATACTTGTCCAAATTTTTTTTTTGCCAAGTAACAAGAGTGAGAATTGCTTTGCAATACATGTCTCAGTTCAATATTAGTGAACACATCCCTCTATTTGGGTGGTGTATAATGCCAAATTCTGTGCGAAAAACAATAATAAAACAAGAAAGAGCAATCAGAGATTGCAGACCCTGCCCAGGATGTGTTTTGGTGGTTTTTTAAGGCTTTTGTGAAAAACAAATATGGCGACCGAACCACATGACAGATGACGTCTTTTTTTTTTTTTTTTTCTCCACCAATTTATCCATAGATGACGCTCAAGTAATTTCATCTTGATCGGATGAAGTTTTGTACTTGTCGAATTATGACTTCATATACACAAAATAGAGGAACCGATGACATCATCATTAACATATGTTATACTACATGGAGAGTTATTTACAATGAGCCATGTCTCAATTTTTTCTATCCAGCGCTTTCGGAGATATAGAGTGAAAAGTTTTTCGGTTTTTCCAAGATGGCGCCCTACCACGTGACCTATAACGTCATAATTATCATTAAAATATTATACAAGTGGAGGTGTACCCATGGTGAAAATTTCTGCTCAATCGGACCAACGGTTGCAGAGAAAATCATATTTATTCTGTGCGGACAGACAGACAAACAGACAAACGGACCCAAATTAAATACCCTCTCCTCTGGTGAGGGTAAAAATAACCTGATGTACATACAGGGGTTGCCTTTTTTGACCAGAAGCAATGTTTTATGGCCGGATGCCCTTCCTGCCACCAACCTTGTTGGTCACCTTTTGCGACACACAGGGAATTATCAGTGAGCTGGTACTCAATTTGCCGACCTCGGAAGGATGACAGGCTGAGTCAACCCTCCTGGTGTTAATTCAGCGATTGACCGGGATTCGAACCCAGGATCCTAGGATCCCAAGCCGGCACCCTAACCGCTCAGCCAACACCAGGCCAGGCCAACACCATACATACATGAAGCAAAAATATGCATACGGCTTATGGGCATATGTAATACATTGTGGTTATATACCTGGGATCACTGCGATTGCACTGGGCAATGGACTAACACCCAAGCCTAAGGTCTGCCGATCTGTGCTGCTTCATTTGGGGTGGAGTCAGGCCAGCTGTCCAGCCAATGGGTGTAAAGCAGTGAGGTGGAGTCAGAGCAGCTGAAAACTGACCTTTGTACATGATATTTTCTAAGTTCAAAAACGGCATAACTCAGTGAAAAATTTGCGAAACGCCCCAAAACTCAAACTTGTTCAGTAACTTATTATAATAAAGACATTTACCAAGTTTCAGTTGAATATGTTATAGGGCAAGAAGGAAAACTGCAGAAAACCACAGGTGGGATGGACGGATGGACAGACTGAGAGCAAGCAAAACTTATAGTCCCCTCCGGGTAGGGGACTCATAGGTGTGTTTTGATATCGGATTACATTATGAGGTATCATAATCATATGAAATAGGGTGTGATAAAACATAAAATCTAAATTACATGTAAATACAATCGAATGTCCAATATGACAACGTGTTATAAATATCACATGATAAAATCAGGCAAAACAAAAAGTATCAGCTTGTTAAACATAAAATATGGTTGGTGATGAATGGAGGTCATGTATGAGATGTCAGATTGGCATTTCTCTTGGCAATTAGACCTGGAACAATATGGCGGTAAACATTGTCTCACCAGGGCATGTTTTTTGAGCACCCACGGGAATCAAACCAACAACACCATGCAGTTAGAGGGAGGTAATGCAACCAAGGTTTTAACTACTCCACCACCAAACCACTTAGAAACAGAGCCAGGGTGCAAAAATAGGTGATGATGAGATCCCAACTTAAAAAGATTGCAAAAGGCACATTACGCAAGTGACAATGGAACGTGATGCCATAGTAACGAGTTAAATGGAAAATTTACTGGTGAGACTTGAGCAAGAGAAACGAGAATAGAGTTAGAAGATGGATGTGTCTTGCACAAAGCAGCCGATGGTGGATGGGCGGCATTGAGAGGAGACATAGAGAAGAACATAAAACATTTTATAATACACAAACCTGGAAAGAATCCACGGAAAGAACAAACTTCTTTTGTTCAATCCTCTCCGGCATAATGACAGATGATGCATGTCCAATGCCATGAATGAACGGACTGTGAAGGTAACAGAAGAGCAGCAGAAGGTCCAATTCAAAGAGGAGAACCAATTTCTTGAATACGTTCACTCGGTTTTAACACAATGTAAAGTAACAAGAAGATCTGTAAAAAATAAACGTCCACAAACATCAGTGAATTTGATTGACAGAGATTTAAAAAAAAATTTTTTGTATACAAGATCGAGGCTCGAGTAAGAGCTAACATCAATCACAAAAAAAAACGGACCCCCAAAACATACGATAAAGGGAGCGGGAGACAAGATGGGGAGAGAGAGGGAAGCGCACAAGTACAACAGCAGAGAACAGGGACAAAGGAAGATCTGTGGGAGGGAGAGGGCTTGGGGGGAGGAGTTCCAGGAGGGTTCCAGGAAAGAAAGAAGTCGGTATTTCAAAAAAAAAGTGGATCTGGGGTGAATTAACGGGGGTAGAAGAGATCAAGGTTTTGGATGGCGGAAGACAGCAGATGGTGGTGAACAGCTGTTTTAAAGACATGGAGGGAGGAGTGGGATTGAAGAGAGTGAGGGAGTTTGTTCCAGAGGTGGGAGTAAAGTGGCATGAAGGAGTGAAGGTGAGCAGAGAGTCTTGATTTTGGCAGTTTAACCATAAGAGGGTTGTAGGCAGATCTTGTGCGACCTGTAGGAATATTTGGGGGACAGAGCCCAGAGAGAGCTGGGGGAACAAGGCAGGATAGGAGTCGGTAGAAGACAGAAAGACCACCAACCTGCCTGCGGTGAGTAAGTGAAAGGCCCTCAGAGATAGCTTCATCGCGGGAGATTCCAATGATTCTGAAAGCGTTGGTTTCAACAGCGTGAAGCCGAGCTAGGTGTGAGGCAGGAGCACTGGCCCAGAGGGGAGAACAGTATTCCATTGAGCTGCGGATGAAAGCCTTGTATGTGGTGAGGAGCTCAGGTGTGCCGAGGAAGGACTTCGCACGACGGAGGATGCCCAGTCGGCGACTGGCTTTGGGGGCCAGATTGGAAATGTGGTTTTCCCAGGAAAGATCATGGCAGATAGTGAGACCCAAAACCTTGAGTGACAGAACTTCTTGGAGAGGATTATTCAGAAAGTGGATGGGAGGGTTGTCCAGTCGGTCTTTTTGGAGAGACATAGTGAGAGTGTGAGATTTGTCAGGATTGAAAGACATGTTCCACTTGTTTGACCAGTCTGTGATTTTGTCCAGGTCTGCAGAGATTGAGGAGGCTGCAGACTGCCGATCTGAGGGAAGAGGATTGGAGCGGCAAATAGTGGAGTCATCAGCAAAGAGATGGAGAGGATTTTCCAGAGAGTCGGAGAAATCATTTATGAAGACCAGAAATAGCACAGGGCCCAGAACACTACTTTGGGGAACTCCAGCCTGAACGGGAAGGGGAGATGAGAGAAACCCATTCAGGGCCACACGTTGACTACGACTAGAGAGGAAGTCCACAAGCCATGCGTGGAGATTTCCATGGATAGCATAGGAGGAGAGTTTGGTGAGCAGAGCGGGGTGCCAGACCGTATCGAAGAAGATACGACTACAAAAGGTCTTGGTCTGGTCGAGTACCATAAAGGGGGTGCATATGATTACACTAGTGGGGCATGCTTTCACACTGCAAGCAACTACTCAGGTGCATCCCACGCGCATACATAATAAATATAAGCTTTATATATTTGATGAAGTGTATTGTGGTTGCATTCTGTAAGTAGCTAAATAACTCAAGTAAATAAAGAATTAATAATTAGAATGAGCTCTTTATTTAAAAGTGTACAGCTGTCGTCATTTTTAATGTATATACGCATTGCCTAGCAACCAGTTCAACTGAGGATGCACTGGCTGACTTTTGCTCTCAGACATTTTTGCTTATGGAAATTTTCCGACTGTTTTGCGATTTTTCCTGGGATATTGGCTTCGAGTTGCATCAGTATGCAAAATTTCAGCTTTCTACGCCACCAGTCAGTGAGTAAGTGAGCCCGTGCTTATACAGACCTTTATATATTTAGATATGTGCTGCACAACCTTCCACGGCCGCTGCTTACAGCGAAATGAAAAGCTTGGCATGCACAGCTGAATATATAAATTGTTACAATGAAAATATTCTGCAAAGCATTCCATTTCTTTGTCCATTATCTTGGGTCACGTGACCTGCAGTGAGCAGACCAAGGCTGCACAGGCGAACTTTTATTTTCCGATATTTTCGTTTACGGATATTCTTCCACCGTTTTGTGATTTTCCTGGGATGTTGACTTCGAGTTGTAGCAGTGTGCAAAATTTTAGCTTTCTACCCCACCATTTAAACACTAAATACTAAACATTTATGGCAAAGAGTGAGTGAGTGGATAGAAAGAGCTTTATATATTAGATTAACAATGAAACTGTTGGAACCCATCTGTGGATCGGTCCCATCGGCCGATGGGTCTGACCCGTTTGCGGATCCGCAGATGGGCGACCCATCTGTGGATCCGCAAACGGGTCAGACCCATCGCTGAGGGCCTCATAGAATCACACTGAGGGCCTCATAGAATCACATAATGCGTTATTGTGTTTATATAATTGACAATGCCCCGATTACGAAGCCACACCTTCATCTTTAGCTTTGGGGTGATTAAGGCATGCCAGGAATTGCTATATAAACAATGGAGAGCTGAGTCTGCCAGTGCCACCAGCGAAGTAGACCAGCGTTTTTAAATGGAGCGACATTATCTTATTTTTATCTTATCGACAAACGGTTATCGACAAACCACATGTCACGGACTGCTTTATAAACATTTATGACATCAATTGCTTATTTTTAGGTTCAAATAAACATACTCATCCACCATTGATGCATACACATTCCTTCAAGGTGAACAACACATCCGCAGATGGCGCAGACCCATCGGCCGATGGGTCTGCATTGTCATTTCTCGTGCATCCACAGATGGGTCGCCCATCTGCGGATCCGCAAACGGGTCAGACCCATCGGCCGATGGGACCGATCCACAGATGGGTTCCAACAAAACAACTGCACATCAGGGTATCATGCAACAAGATATTTTGTTCAATAAATTTCATATAAATTATTAAAACTTTCCCATCCAAATTAATATTTTCTGCACCGAGTCACCTCCTGCATCACCCAAGCATCACTGTATTAATTATTTATTGTCTTATTCTTTTGTTCGCAGCACAAGGCTGTGGTGTTGCATCATTGACTGAGGATGCAGCTGTGTCGCTCATGTAATGTCAGCTGTAAGTTAGGGCAGGAATTTGGAATCTGTTCTTTCTGTTCTGGGTGGAATCTGTTCTGGGAATTTGGAATTTCTGGGAATTGTTTGGTTCTGGGAATTGTTCGGTTCTGGGAATTTGGAATCTGTTCTGGGTGGAATCTGTTCTGGGAATTTGGAAATTCTGGGAATTGTTCGGTTCTGGGAATTGGAAGTTCTGGGAATTTGGAATCTGTTCTGGGTGGAATCTGTTCTGGGTGGAATCTGTTCTGGGAATTTGGAATTTCTGGGAATTGTTCGGTTCTGGGAATTGGAAAGTTCTGGGAATTTGGAATCTGTTCTGGGTGGAATCTGTTCTGGGAATTTGGAATTTCTGGGAATTGTTTGGTTCTGGGAATTGTTCGGTTCTGGGAATTTGGAATCTGTTCTGGGTGGAATCTGTTCTGGGAATTTGGAAATTCTGGGAATTGTTCGGTTCTGGGAATTGGAAGTTCTGGGAATTTGGAATCTGTTCTGGGTGGAATCTGTTCTGGGTGGAATCTGTTCTGGGAATTTGGAATTTCTGGGAATTGTTCGGTTCTGGGAATTGGAAAGTTCTGGGAATTTGGAATCTGTTCTGGGTGGAATCTGTTCTGGGAATTTGGAATTTCTGGGAATTGTTCGGTTCTGGGACTTGGAAGTTCTGGGAATTTGGAATCTGTTCTGGGTGGAATCTGTTCTGGGAATTTGGAATTTCTGGGAATTGTTCGGTTCTGGGAATTGTTCGGTTCTGGGAATTTGGAATCTGTTCTGGGTAGAATCTGTTCTGGGAATTTGGAATTTCTGGGAATTGTTCGGTTCTGGGACTTGGAAGTTCTGGGAATTTGGAATCTGTTCTGGTGGAATCTGTTCTGGGAATTCGGAATTTCTGGGAATTGTTTGGTTCTGGGAATTGGAAGTTCTGGGAATTTGGAATCTGTTCTGGTGGAATCTGTTCTGGGAATTTGGAATTTCTGGGAATTGTTCGGTTCTGGGAATTGGAAGTTCTGGGAATTTGGAATCTGTTCTGGGTGGAATCTGTTCTGGGAATTTGGAATTTCTGGGAATTGTTCGGTTCTGGGACTTGGAAGTTCTGGGAATTTGGAATCTGTTCTGGTGGAATCTGTTCTGGGAATTCGGAATTTCTGGGAATTGTTTGGTTCTGGGAATTGGAAGTTCTGGGAATTTGGAATCTGTTCTGGTGGAATATGTTCTGGGAATTTGGAATTTCTGGGAATTGTTCGGTTCTGGGAATTGGAAGTTCTGGGAATTTGGAATCTGTTCTGCGTGGAATCTGTTCTGGGAATTTGGAATTTCTGGGAATTGTTCGGTTCTGGGAATTTGGAATCTGTTCTGGTGGAATCTGTTCTGGGAATCTGGAATTTCTGGGAATTGTTCGGTTCTGGGAATTGGAAGCTCTGGGAATTTGGAATCTGTTCTGGGTGCCTGCAGTAGCTCGTCAAGGACACGGTAGGATCTATAACATTTCCCAACTAACGCCAACAGCCTGAGCATCCAGTTTAACGTGGATGACAGAGAAACACGGGGATGACAGTTTATAACTGGTTCAGGATTCAAACTCAGGTTAGACAGCTTAGAGGAGAGTGTGAGTACCTCTAGGCTATCCTGCCAGCCCATTTATTGTTAAATAACGAGTTGAGTTAAAGCACAAAAGGTGTGAGTCACACTTGTGAGATGCTACCAGAGGGAGCAATGAATGCAAGTGCAAACGCTAACTAGAATGGAGAAGCAAACTGTATGAGAACTCAGCACTGACATGTACGAGTTTAGGAGCATGCATGTGTACCACTCGTCCGTGCACACGTGGCACCACGTGAAGTTGAAGGTCTGTCACGTGGCGCTGCACGTTGCGGTACGGGTGTCCATGTTGTTTCAAACGCCTTGTTATCCGTGATAATCCGTGCTACCACCTTTCCACGACCCCAACACTTCCACCTCCACCCCACAACCGTACAAGACGTTAAAGGTGAAGAGTGTAATTTAATCTGACCCGTGCAATTGTCAAACCATTAGGCTCCTTGCCCATGATGTACGTATGCTTGATCCCCAAGCTCTCCCCCTTGCATACGTAATAAATAGGTAGAGGATGTGTTTGTGCTTTGAGACTTTAGAAGCATATGATGAAGCTGCTATTTTATTTATTTACTGCCTGCTGAGTTCAAAAGCATTGCAGTATTAAAATTTGAATGTATCCCCTCCATCTCAAATTGATTGTCCCCTCTTCCACCCCCCCCCCTCCCCTTTTGAACGAGAATGTATAAACTATCTTGATTCCTTGGATGTTATTGGCTAGGGGGTTGGAATTTTGAAATTATCTGTGATAGCATCAAATTGGCCTCAATAACATTGGCCTACTGCCTGCTGGGAACGTGTGGGTTATAATGAGGACTCTCATAAAGGTTAATTCCTCAAAATAAGAATTATCCTTTAAAAAAAGGTACAAGTGGGTTTAAATATTTTAGTGTTACCTGCCAAGGCGCTCACATTGTTAGTGCTCCCATCTAAAAAGCTGGTTCCTGACATAGGTAAGCCAGGTTCACATCCCCATACATCATTTGTGCTTCTTCGTTGTCCACTGATGTCCCTGTAATTCAAAGAAGTACATGTATTACAGGCACATTAGACGTTGAGTTAGGTGTTTGTCTTGCATGTGATTTGAGCAACTCCATGATCAGGCTTTAGTTCACTGTAAAAAAATAATTAATTTTAAAAAGCAGTCTACAAGGCCTTTGTTCATAGCTGGATGGGGTACTGCTGTCCCGTATGGGCTGGCACTCCAGCATCTGTCTCTCCTGCTTTGTGGAACCTAAAGTTCCCAATATTATTGGAATCTCTCCTGATGAGGCCGAAACATTAGGTCTGTTGCTTTCACACCACAGCCACGTCTGTGGTCTCTCTGTTTTCTATAGTCTATTTTCAACATTTCTTTTTTTTTTTTTCTCTCTCTCTTCTCTTCTCTTCTCTTCTCTTCTCTTCTCTTCTCTCTCTCTCTCTCTCACCCCCTGCCTGCTGTTGCGAATTGTGTGTGGCGGCTGTGAGCAACTGCTCTGTATTGTGGTGAGTCCTTTGTGTGATTTTTCTCCTCTCCTGCCCTCCCCTCCCCTCCCTCTCCTTTTTCTTTTCCATCCTGTGTGCTTTAGCGTTTTGTTGTCATCCATTTTACACCTTTGTCTTCGAGAGAGAGAGGATTGAGAGCGGACCCATTTTGGGTGCGGCCTACAGGCTTTGACGGCGCTTTGTAAGCCTTGTTTGTGCTTATAATGCACGTTTGTTATTTATTTTAGTTCGATTTCTTTCGGATTGGTACCTTCTTGTCCGGTTCGGACAAGTGGGGGGTGTTAATTCGCTGGTATGGCGAATACACGCTCTCGGTTAGAGGAGTTCGACAATTTAACGAGGAAGCATGCATTTGTGTGTGTTTCGCCAGAAGGAGTCATCACTGAGGATGTGGTACTCGCAGTGGGGAAAATAATCGGGTGCGAACATGTCCGAGCTGCCTCACGAATGAATCAAAAAGTTGTTATTTTCGTGTCCGAAGAAAATTTTGTTCACGACGTCATGAGTGCAGGTTTAACCACAGAAGGTGGGTGGTGTTTTTATGTTAGCGTCTCCCATGGGCATGGATACTCCAGCGATGAAAATCATCATATCAAATGTCCCACCATTTATATCAAACGACAAACTGATGTCAGTCCTTTCTCGTTATGGAACAGTTGTGTCGAGAATGTCCATGATCCCCCTGAAGAGCCGAGACGAGAGGATAAAACACGTTATGAGTTTCCGTCGCCAAGTTTGCATGGTACTTCCCGATCGTGGTGATGACACAGGGTTAAATATTTCATTTAAAGTAAAATCCGACGACCGGGAGTATCAAATGTACGCCTCGTCAGCCTCACTAACGTGCTTTCACTGTGGAGCCTTTGGTCACGTTAAACGTTTCTGTCCCAAGGTTTCGTGTTCAAAGTGTGGGGGAAATGGTCATGTAGACACCAATTGCAAAAAGGATAAGAATACTCGTGTTCCTATTAAACCGACTGAAGTTAATCCTGAGAGTTTACCTGTTCCTGCTGTTCCCTCCTGCAGTGAGTGAGAGTGAGTGCAGCGAGTCTTGAAAACCTTCGTACTTCACAGTTCACTTCCTGTTCCTGTTACAGAAACCGAAGCGACCCCAACTCGCACAACCTTTGCTGCGATTCCCTCATGTAGTGAAGGAATGGAAGAGGATCCTATTATTGGTTCTAAAAAACGAAGGGCGTCGGTTGCTAATTTTAATACTAGTAATCCAAAAAAGGTGGTATCGGAGAAGGCCAGTGTAGCTGAACATGCACCTCAATGTGTTCCTCATGCTTCCCTTGGGTTTGGAAAAAAGGATAGTGAATCGGGTGCTGCAATTGAGGATAATATGTCTGAAAGTTTGTGTACCAACTCTGTGGATACAGATTGCTATATGGGTGAAATAGGTGGCAATGCTGAAGGCGTTGCTAAACCCTCGAACGAACCGTTACGATCATTACATTAGTCACTGTGAACGAGCAGACAGTGACTGACTCATCCCTCCACAGTGCTGCTCTACCGATGCAGATTCAAAACTGTGTTGCTGAGTCGCTCATTGATTCGGTAGATTGTGCTCCACAAGAGTGTGAAACCGAGGTTTCAACTTCTGTTGAGTACAAATATCACCATGGCAACGTGGATCGCACAGTGCAGCTCTCCAGCGAATCCCCAGGGATAGTGACAATTCCCATAGTGAGAAAATACCAAGAAACGACGCACTGATTGGGAGAGATAGAGAGTGACGTCAGAAGAGGATCAGAAAAACCACTCGCTGACGGATATTTTCGCTCTTCGCCTCTGCCCGTCTTCGCCTCCGCTTCTCTCTTCCCTTTGCCTCTTGCCCTGGACTGTCCCTTCGTGCAGGACCTGTTCTTGCCTTTGGACTTTGGTGGGGAGACCAGCGCCGACGATTTTCTTCCCCTGCGTTCGCATACAAATGACGAGCGAGGCTTGCGGTTGGAGCACTGACGAGCGATCGTGCGGGCGCACCGAAGGCCGCTCCTCGCCAACAACCAGGCAGTTCACACCAACCAGAGCCGCATTGGACGATGGAGCTGCACAACCAGACGAGACCGGGGCGAGCGGGTGGCTCGGGGCCGAGCAAAGCGCGAACGAGGCGGACGGAGGCCTGCTTCGCGCCAACATCGGAGCAGGACGGAGCCTGACTGACATCACACATCCAAACAGATAAGACGCACCACAGAACACAACACGACGATTCTTTTATTTGAATATTCCTTCGTCCGTGTATTTGAAGTGAGGTATGGGGACGTCCCGATTTAGAACATTTATATTTCGTCGCGTTTCATTGTTCTCGGTTCCGTTTAATAAATATTTATTTTTGTACCATAAATTCCATGTTCGTTCGTGAGTTAATTTCCACAGTGAGAAGACATCGGCCCGCGAAGGTAAGTGGCATTCTTCATTCCGTCCCGTGTATGATCTGCCATTGAATTGGGAAACGCCTCAAAGTAAGCTCGATTCCATCCATGGACGCTCTGTCTTAACTGAGAGCGTCCGCACGACAATACCTCCGCCAGGTGAACAGTTTACGTTTTGTATCCCAGAGTAGACCAGAAAATCAGAATACAGAATGACATTTAATAAAAATCATCCGTCCACAACTTTTTGAGATATCCTGCTATGTCTCGTTTTTGGCGCTATCTCCCAATTGTGAAGAATCACTTAAAAAATTAAATAATTATCATATCCGAATCCATATTCAGATCTTCACCAAAATCGAATCGAATCGTCCTTGTGAAACACCCAACCTGTCCACCAAGTTTCGTCCAAATCCGTCCACAACGTTTTGAGCTATCCTGCTATTTATCGTTTTTGGCCCAATCTCCCAATGGTGAAGAATCACTTAAAAAATTAAATAATTATCATATCCGAATCCATATTCAGATCTTCACCAAAATCGAATCGAATCGTCCTTGTGAAACACCCAACCTGTCCACCAAGTTTCGTCCAAATCCGTCCACAACGTTTTGAGCTATCCTGCTATTTATCGTTTTTGGCCCAATCTCCCAATGGTGAAGAATCACTTAAAAAATTAAAGAATTGTCATATCCGAATCCATATTCAGATCTTCACCAAAATCGAATCAAATTGTCCTTGTCAGACATCCAACCGGTCCACTAAGTTTCGTCCAAATCTGTCCACAACTTTTTGAGATATCCTGCTAGGTATCATTTTTGGCCCTATCTCCCAATGGTGAAGAATCACTTTAAAAATTCTAGTAGCCGGATCCGAATCCGGATCTTCACCAAAATCTAATCATTTCGTCGTTGTCACATACGCTACCTCTCTGACAAATTTCGCCCGAATCCATCCACAACTTTCTGAGACATCTTGATCACAAACAGACAGACAGGGGTGAAAACATAACCGCCATCCACCTTTGGTGGCGGAGGTAAACATCCTGTATAAATAAATAAATAATTGGAGAGCTCACAAAACACCTGAACCCATGCAGTCTTGAGAAGAAGGACAGGGGAAGGGTCTTTTCAACTCTCGTTTTGCCGAACACTATATATTGTTACGCTCCGCGGATTAGATGTTATTTACCGAGCGGAGGCACCGCGGCCGAACAGTTTTTCCCCGACTCACCCGATTCACCCAGACGTTGGCCGTATCGCGCCACAGCTATTCAATATGGAAAAGACTAAGACGACGAATGCAAAGAGGAAGAAGAAGACGTACAGAAGAGTAACGGGGTTTATTATTTACACACACACAAGCAAAAAGAGCAGTCACGGTTATTTACAGGGGACATGAAAAAGCAGGTGACACAGTGCAAATTACTAGCTTATACAGACTTAATTACCTACCCAGGACAGAACAAACAAAGACGACTCACACGGGGAATGATGATAGGAATTGGCTGGAAGGAGAGGAAAGTCCAATGGGTCCGGCAGCACGAATCGGCGCGTTGGGCAGCCGCCGTTCCTTCGCGGCCCTGCTCAAAACCGCCGTCCAGGCCCCAAACGGCTGTCGAATGTTGTTGCTGCTGTGGACGCTGCCGCTGGCGAGCAAGGTGACGAATAGCAGGCTTTTGCGCTTCCCTGGATGATCTCTGCTTTTGGACCTCACAACTCAGCTCTTGTCATAGCTCATCTCTCTTCTCAGCTCGTCTCTCTTCTCAGCTCGTCTCCAGCGCATCTCCTGGACCCATCTCTGTAAAAGCTCATCTCTCTTCTCAGCTCGTCTCCTTGGGGAACGTCCCGCGCTCGGGTTATATAGGCCCCGCCCCTCAACCTTCGCGAACCTCCTTGATGTTTCTCTCCACACCCTCTCCAAGTCCAACCCCTTGTTCGTGGTTGGTTGAGTGGGGCTGACTCACTCCTCCCCTCTATGACGAGGTGGGGACCCGCCTTTCTTCCCCAACCCTGCCTCGTGGTCAATGGCGGCTTTGGAGGGGATGTAATTGCCAAATTGAGGCTTGGCCATTACGAAAGGGGAAATGGAGGTTTTTGGGAATGGGAATGAAGGGAATCTATCTCTTTCACTTGGTGCAATGGAGTGTCATTCTAATGGAAGACAAGGCCTTACTCTAAAACACATAATAAGGATATAAACTACTGAACAAGGGTTTTATCGTGTCCTTCAATGTGGTGTTTCATGGAATTAACTACCGGGACGCCCTTTTTACCTTTACACAACTCTGGAGGCAGGAGGGGCCATAATCAACAATGTTACACAGCAATTTCCAATACAATACACACAATCAAAAACATACAATCCTCATATCCGCAACAATATATTTCCGAGCACGAGCATGTTTCCGACCAGGTTTCCGATAACACTCCATAATTTTGTCTGAATCCTGATATTGCATTGTCCTGAGAGCGCAAGGGGAAAATTCGATTGGTCGAGATGGTGTAAAATGGCCACATATTTTACCCAAATACTACTAAACTGCGGGTTAGTGTGCCGATTCATGTTCCGATTCGTGTTCTGGAGTGTTCGAAATATAAAATTCCACTGAAATCAACTACTTCATTCATCACAGACTGACATCTGTACTCTGTAGACAGGACAGACAGACAGAACCAATTTCTTAACTCCGGTTGCGCTACACTCGTGGAGTAAAAAGACACGAGTGAAGAGGTTGTGGACGACGCGGTTTATATTGAACGAGTTATACCAAACAGATGAATTGCGTGCAACAGTTGCTTCCATAAATTACCTTTGTATCATTTTCAAACAGGTGACACTCAGCCCCATTGAACAAAGCAAATTTGTTTCACGCTCATTATTTTCTGTACTCGTAGATGCGATGTAGATCTATCATAACGGACGATTCACCCAAGAGCAAGAGTGTGGGTGTTAAAGCTTAAAAGACGGGTGGTATTCTTTGTTTTAACCAGCGATGATAACTTCATGAGTTGAGGGTAAAGAAGATGAGAGTCGGATAGTTTCAGGGCAGGCCTGCTTCAGTCGGAGAGTGGTGGTTAATGCATGGAACGGTCTCCCCGGAAAGGTAGTGCCAGTGGGAGGAGTGCAGAGGTTTGAATTGAAACTGGAACGAAGTTGATGGCACGCCATCGCAAATGCCCACGCTTCCCACCTCAAGAAAAGTTGAAAGATGGCAAAAAGTTCCATCAAGAATGACCAAATATCCGATTTTTGAGTTGAAAGTTTTCGCGCTTTGACCCCTGTGACCCCAAATCCACACTCCCTGGCACATGAATTTTTTTTTGTTGTTTACAAGATCGAGGCTCGTGTAAGAGCTAACATTAATGACGTACACATAAAAAAAACGTACACCTCAAACATATCATAAAGGGAGCGGGAGAAAAGATGGGGGGGAGAGAGAGGGAAGCAGACAAGTACAACATTTGGGAGCAGGGACATTGGGAGATCTGTGGTAGAGGGCTTGGGGCGAGGAGGCATGGGGAAGGGTGGGTGTGGGTTTGGATTATTAAACTTTTGAAAAGTGAGCTTGTCTGGAGTGAATTACCAATTCGCTGTTGAACTCGCCGTAAATATCCAGGTGGCTCATTGATGACACCCACAGAGGATGACATCTGCTGCTTCGTCAGCACTGATTTACATGCAACTACCAGTCGAAACTTCATGGTCGACTTCGCATGATCTCAGGGCAAATTTAGCACGCTAAAGCAACTTGATGGTGCAGTGGGGCAAGCCTCGTGCGATTCCCCCCTTTCTGGTGTGGGGAGAAAAGACGTCTGTGTGGAGGGAAAGATTTGGATGTGAGAGAGGTGGACAGATTTGTGGAGGGTAAACAGGTGGACGTTAAAGATCCCACCGCGGTGTCCTTCTAGAAGAGGAGGCAAGGTATCGCTGGTATCCTGAACAAATCAAAATTCCTGCTTTAATCTACAGAGGGCACTGCATTAGCGGCACAGCCAAACCAACCAGCCAATGATTCAGCCGGATGCTACATTCGAAAATTGAGGAAGAAGAGGAGGCAGAAGAGGAGGAATTCAAGGAAAATAATACCTGGGACTAAATGTTCGTACGAAGGTTCATCAAGTTGGTGGACTCGCGTAGAAGTGGGAAGATAAAATTATGCCGATAGTTCATCTGAAAAGTTACGTAGTTGTTGTTACCTCCGCCACCGAAGGTTATGCTTTCACCCCGTCTATCTGTTTGTCTGCTTGTTACTGGCAAAATCGAAGATTTTTCAAGTATATTGGTCGGTTGCGTTGTTAAAAAAACAGACAGACAGACTGTCTGACTGTCTGTCTGTTTGTTACTTGGCAAAAAAAAAAAAAAAATTCATTAAAAAAAAATAAAATTTTTTGCAAGTTTATCACTCCTTTGTTGATCACTTTGCAAGTTTGTGTGTGTGTTTGTTTGCGTGTGTGTGTGTGTGTTTGTGTGTTTGTCCGCTCACTTATACTTGCCTACAGGTCACAATTTTAAACCGAGCTTCACAAAACTTCACCAAACGGTAGAGTTCGTGGTCCGACAAAATCCTATATATTTTTGAGGTCAAAAGGTCAATTTAGCATAATGTCAAAAGGTCAACATAGGCCAAAGGTCAACCACTTTTTTCAAATTTCTAAAATCCTCAATTTTAATCCGATTGACTTGAAATCTGAATAGGATTTGCATATCGGCGAACTGAAACCAACATCTAACTATATTTGAGATCAACATAGGCCAAAATGTCAACCACGTTTCATCAAATTTCTAAAATCCTCAATTTTAATCCGATTGACTTGAAATCTGAATAGGATTTGCATATCGGCGAACTGAAACCAACATCTAACTATATTTGAGATCAACATAGGCCAAAATGTCAACCACGTTTTATCAAATTTCGAAAATCCTCAATTTTCATCCGATTGACTTGAAATTTGAATAGGATTTTCATATCAGGCAACTCAATTCAACCACCAACTATTTTTGAGATCAGCATTGGAGAAAAGTTCAACAAAAGCCAAAAGGTCAACATAAGCCAAATTTCTAAAATTGTCAATTTTCATCCGATTAACTTAAACTTTGAAGACGTTTGCATATCAGGTCACTGAATTCAACCACTAATTATTTGTGAGGTCAAAAGGATTCTCTTTTGAGTGCCATTCTACTTTGTTCTGTTTTGCCAAGTGTCGCTCTATGAGTGATTTTTCATTTGTTTGTTTGTTACCGGCCTACAGGTCACACATCTTCTTCAAACCGATCGTCATGAAACTTCACCAAGTTGTGGAGGTCGTCACAATTGAGAATGATTTTAGGTCAAAGGTCACCTGGAGGTCGCATTTCTAAAATCACCATTTTAAATCCGATTGATTTGAGAATTGAACAGCATTTGCATATCGAGTCACTAAATAGGGAAACCAACTATTTTTGCGAGGTCACAAGGTCAAAGGTCAACTCAAGGTCAAAATTCCAAAATCATCAATTTTCATTTGAAAAATCATTAATTTTCATCCGATTGACTTGACGATGGAACAGCATTTGTACATTGAGTCACGAAATAGGGAAACCAACTATTTTTGTGAAGTCAAAAGGTCAAATGTCAACTCAAGGTGAAATTTCTAAAATCATCAATTTTCATCTCAAAAATCGTCACTTTTCATCCTATAACCCGAGCTTTCATCAAGATTGTCAATTTTAATGTTGATGAAATGAACAATTTTATGGATTAATGGCATCCTTTTTTATGGAGGGGGGGGGGGGGTGTGGATTTTGCAAGTATCGCGCTCTGCATGACATCTTGTTTATTTGTTTGTTTGTCTGTCTGTGAACAAGATATCTCAAAAAGTTGTGGACGGATTCGGACGAAACTTGGTGGACAGGTTGGGTGTGTGACAAAGACGAATCGATTCGATTTTGGTGAAGATCTAAATATGGATTCGGATACGAGAATTATTTAATATTTAAGTGATTCTTCACCATTGAGAGATCGGGCGAAAAGCGATACATAACATGATATTTTTAATAGTTTTGGACGAGTTATGACTAAACTTGGGAGATGAGTTGTGATAGGTGACAACAATAACAAGCCGATTCGATTTTGATTCAGATCCAGATGTAGATCCGGCCTATCAGTGGGATGCACATCGTAAACTGTTCAGCCTGGCGGAGGCTTCCTCTCTACCGAGTGCCCTTCTAGTTGTTGTTGTTGTGTAGCCCCGAACAGTTCTATCAAACAAGCCCGAGGCATGGAGACAGCCGATCCATCTCGCAGGAGCGACCCAGAGAGCCCCCACATCCAGGATTGTTTCCCCCCGCCTTCACAAAGTCAGGGCCACGACAGAGAAAAGAGACAGACCCAAGAGGGAAAGGACCTGTCCATGGAGACAGATCTGCACTGCCCCGACGAATCAGGTCAGCAGGGAAGAATGGGGAACATTTGGCCCCCGACTAGCACTGGGGGGATACAATCAGTGCGAAGAGGCGACCCCAATAGTTGTAGTTAAATAGGTGTATAAGGACCAATACAAACAAAAAACAACTTCAGGTTTAAATTGTTTAAAAAAGCATAAGAAATAAATAACATGTTCATTAACTAAAGACATAACTGATCTTTATGTCAGACCAAGGACCTGCACTGAGCAAGTCTCCTAATTAAATGTCGAGGCTTGCACACACAGCACATGTTATTTGTCCCTGTCCTTGGTCGCTTGATACCTCTCTAATTTAATTAGCATCTTTTTTATCCATGAGGATCCATGTTAAACGTATACCGGAAGATGAATTAATTTCATTCGAACAGCTCCTCTTTTATTCCTGCAGTGTCTGAGACTCACAGAAGGACTTGCACAGGGTTATATATACACAGCATTGAAGGACAACGACATAAAGAACACATTGTTGTAATTTGATAGGAACGACAACGAAATTAGAGACAGTACTCGACAATGTAGGCCTACATGAAATTTGATGCTGGAATCACCATCACGAGCCAAGGGTCAAATGGAGGAATCCGTGCACAACGCACATCAGTGTTTAAACGGCATCGGTTAAAATATGCTTGGCTCACGATGAAGCTGCGAATATCTCCGTGTTGTCTCGTGTCTTCCAACTCTGGAGTAATCTGCATCATCATACTGAAATACCGTACGCAATTTGGCGTACCGGTATTTCTGTCTGTCTGTCTGATGATTTTTTGACCGCGATACATTCCGTCGTTACTTATCCAATCTCAACCAAACTTGACAGGAGAACTGAGGGTAACATAATGAAGGTTGTAGCGCATTCATTTGCCCGCCTTCCCCAGGGGTTTCCCCCCCCCCCTTCCCGAGCGGGGTTTCCCCACCATTGTCGTCAATGCGGTTGCATGTTGAGGTGTATATCCATGTTAAATTAGCTTTATCGTGGCATTTTTCCAAGCCCCCTTCCTAATAACAAAACTAACGATAAATATTAACAGCATAATAGCCGGCGAAGCCGGTGTTGTCAATGAACGCGTACGTATTATGTTGAAAACCTGATTATGCCTTGGCTCGAGAATCCGAAGCGCAGTGGAGGCCGCCATCTTGCGGATGCGGAAGTATGCATAACAAATTTAAAACGTTCATTAGGAGTTTCTTTCACCCGTCATTGTTTGATTCACAATCTTATGCACCTCCAATGTATTATTAAAATACTTTAAGACCAACATCGGCCCGCACGGGCCTGGTTATCTTCAACGAAACGCGTCACCAAACACCGGACCCAATGAGAGTCGAGCATTTGCAAAAATATTTCTAAAATGAAATCACTCAATGGTGGCCGCCATCGACCGGATGCGGAGGTTTGCATAAAACAATTGCGAAAGAGTTCAATAGGAGTTTGTTTCACCCGTCGTTCTTTGATTCACAATCTAATGAACCTCTAATTAGTAATTAAAATACGTTAAGACCAACCTCGTTATCTTCAAGGAAAATCGTCATCAAACACCAGAACCAATGAGATTCGAGCATTTGAAAAAATATATTTTTAAAGGTTATTACGCGTTTCGGAGGGTGAAAACGGCGTCAAATATTCTAACATTGACGAAGAATTATTTTTTAGAAATCTCGTGGCCGTCGGGGATAGTTTTTCACGGCCAGAAATACGGTATAAGCGGTTTACATATTTAGTTTAGAAATACGGATCGTTTTTCACGGCCGGAAATATCCGAAGTTGAGACGGAATTCACCGAATTAATCACTGCAAGCTAACTTCTCCTGGTGGAGGAAGCCGCAGTGCCCGGAGAGAACCAGCCCTGACAGCGACTGAAGTTAGAAGACTACACACATACTGTGAAAACGTATGTTAAGCCCAGTTAAAATTTCTTAAAATAGGCCTTAAGCTAGCACATCGTATAGTTACTTCCTTAAGCTTCTTGTGACATTTATTGTATGCAGGTATTGGGGAGGACTGTCTGCTCTTCTCTTTTACCAAGTCTTACCAGGTACGGTACCTACTACACCTACCTACTACCAACTACCTAACCTACTGATGCCATCGTGATGGGTAAAATAGTGGCAAGAGGCTTTGGCTTCGCCGGCTCATTGCGGCTTTGCAGTCGGTACTAGTAGCCGGCGAAGCCGGTGTTGTCAATAAACACGTACGTATTATGTCGAAAACCTGATTATGACTTGGCTTGAGAATTCCGAAGTGCAATGGAGGCCGCCATCTTGCGGATGCGGAAGTATGCATAACAAATTGAAACGTTCAAGAGGAGTTTCTTTCACCCGTCATTGCTTGATTCACTATCTTATGCACCTCCAATTTATTATTAAAATAATTTAAGACCAACCTCGGCCCGCACGGGCCTGGTTATCTTCAACGAAACACGTCACCAAACACCGGACCCAATGAGAGTCGAGCATTTGAAAAAATATTTCTAAAACCAAATCACGCAATGGAGGCCGCCATCGACCGGATGCGGAAGTTTGCATTAAACAATTGCGAAAAAGTTCAATAGGAGTTTGTTTCACCCGTCGTTCTTTGATTCACAATCTAATGCACCTCTAATTTGAAATTAAAATACATTAAGACCAACCTCGTTATCTTCAACGAAAATCGTCACCAAACACCAGATCCAATGAGATTCGAGCATTTGAAAAAATATTTTTTAAAAGCTTATTACGCGTTTCGGAGGGTGAAAACGGCGTCAAATATTCTAAAATTGACGAAGAATTATTTTTTAGAAATCTCATGGCCGTCGGGGATAGTTTTTCATGGCCAGAAATACGGTATAAGCGGTTTACATATTTAGGTTAGAAATACGGATAGTTTTTCACGGCCGGAAATATCCGAAGTTGAGACGGAATTCACCGAATTAATCAAGAAGTAAATTTTATCAATTTTAATCTCATCCAGAATGCAAATTGTGTCATTTTAGGTCTGAATTTTCGAAATTTTGTGAGCTGACCAATCAGCCATCAGCTTAGGTCAGCCAATCAGCACCCTCGGCACAGGACATCTTATCAGGGCGTCGTCTGCGACGCCGGGAACGAGGTTGGTGCAAAACAACCGAATCACGCGAAAGCATATGCTGCTCGAAATAGTTCTCATCATATGCTCAAATTTCCTAAGCTAAATCGTCATTGCTTTGGGCACTGTTGTCTGTTACAACAACAACAACAACAACAACATACATTTTAAGGCCATTTTGCCTGCTAGAGCGGGGGTTAGCCTTGCAGTCCTCATGACAATCTTCTCCATTTTGCCCTATTTTCTGCATCTCTCCTTGTTAACCCCCTTGCCCGCATTTCTTCTTCCACCATCTTTAGCCAAGTCTTTCTCGGTCTTCCCCGTCCTCTACTTTCTTCTACATTAACTTCCATCACTCTTCTCAACCAGTCACTTTCATCCTTCCTCAACACATCACCAAACCATCTCAACCTGTTCCTCTTCACAGCATCAACCACAGGCAATATTCCCATCATCTTTCGCAATTCATCATTTGTCTTCCTCTCTCTCAACGACATTCCGCACATCCATCGAACCATTCGCATTTCCACCCTTTCCAGCCTTCGTTGCTGCTCTACGTTCATTACCCATGTCTCGCTCCCATAAATCATAACACTGCTCACACATGCAGCATGCACCTTTCCCTTCAGCTTCAGCGACACTCTCCTCCTCATCAGCACGCCACTCAGTTCCCGAAACTTCTTCCATGCACATCTCACTCGAGCAACCGTTGCCGAGTCTGATCCACCTTCTCCATTCAGCATGTCTCTGAGGTAGCAAAATGTTTTCACACCTTCCAGCTTCACGCCGTCTCCAAGATCCAACTCAACATTTCCTCCATCTGCAGCTCCCTCTGTGCACACCTTACATTTGAATGTAGCTGCCACACTGGTAAATGACCCTCTCAGACCACTACATTTTTGATGACCCCACTCAGCGCACATTGTACATTGAATGGAGTTCACTCCGACACCCTTCCTGCACACAGCACACGGCTACTTCCCAGTTCTTTCCACCTCACCACATGCTTTACCACTTGCCATCACCTTCATCTTTCCGATATTCACCTTCAGACCTTTTGTCTCCATACATTCCTTCCACTTGTTCATCTTTTCCTTCAGTCCATCCATACTTTCCGCAATCAACACCAGATCATCTGCATACAACAACTCCCACGGTAAACCCTCCTTTACATTCTGAGCCAGCACCTCCATCACAGCTACAAATAGTAGTGGACTTAGTACCGACCCCTGATGCACTCCCACCTTCACCTCAAACTCACCACTGTTCCCGTCCTTCGTCCTTACAGCTGTGCGCGCTCTTTTGTACATTGCCATCACTACTCTGATCAACCATTCCTCCACTCCTAACTTCCTCAATGCCCATGTCAATACTTTGCATGGAACCCTATCGAATGCTTTCTCCAGATCAACAAACCCAAAAAACAACCTCTTCCTCTTATCCATGTACTTCTCCTGCAACTGCCTCACAATGAAAAGTGCATCTGTCATTCCTCTTCCTGGCATAAATCCAAACTGCATTTCCTCGATCTTCACTTTCTTCCTTATTCTCCTCTCCAACAACCTTTCCAATACCTTCATTCCATGCTCCAATAACTTTATTGCTCGGTACGAGCCACACTCCAGAGGGTCACCTTTCCCCTTGTATAGAGGGACGAGGGTACTCAGTTCCCAATGCACTGGAATGCGGCCTTCTTTCACCACCAGATTACAGATCTCTGTCATTCTCTTCACACCCCAACTTCCTGCTGCCTTCAACATATCTCCCACAACTCCTGTCGGCCCTCCCGCTTTTCCACTCTTCATTGCTTTTATCGCTTCCTCAACTTCCTTCTCAGTTATCTTCTCTGCCGGTCCTAAAACTGGGTTACTCTCTATGTTGCCATCCCATTCATTCTCTGTATTCAACAGCATTTCCATATATCTTTTCCAGCTTCCTTTAATTCCATCTGAGTCGACAACGATTTGTCCCACTTCATCCTTCAAGCAACTCACCCCCATCACATCACAGCTCTCTTTCGCTATGTGCTTTGCAATCCTGAATACTGCTTTCTGACCCTCTTCCGAATCCAAGCGTTCTCCGAACATTTTCCTACATGCCTCCTGCGCCTTTGCTACCTCTTTCTTTGCAGCCTTCCTGGCTGCCTTATAACTTTCATGCTCTGCTGTTTCTGCTCCCGTACCCTTTGCCTTCTGCCACTCCTTGAACTTCTTCCTCTTCTCGTCAATCCTCTTTCCAACTTCAACATCCCACCACCATGTTTCCGAGTGCCTCGGTGGTCCTTTTGTCCATCCACATACCTCACCAACGGCTCCCAACAGACTAGCTTTCATTGACATCCAACCACTTTCAAGCTCAACCACAACATCCTCGACCCTACTCAGCCTCTCTTTTAATGCCTCCCTTACTGTCACCTCTTTCAACCTCCACACCTTCATTCTCGGTTGGTACTTCACCCGCCGAGCTCTCCTCGCACCTTTCACCCTTATGTCGCAGACAACCAAGTGGTGCTGTGAAACAGCCTCCTCCCCTGGGATCACCTTTGTGTCCCGGAGGTGCCCCCTATCTCGCCTACGCGCCATCAGGTAGTCAACGGTTGTCGTCGACCCACCTGACATGTATGTAACAAGCTTATTATCCTCTTTCTGGAACTGAGTATTACAAATCAACAAATCAGCCTCATCAGCAAACTCCAAAATCCTTTCACCTTCTCCATTTCTCACACCATATCCGTAACCCCCATGAACTCCCTCAAAACCATCCATACTCCTTCCCAGATGTCCATTCAGGTCTCCTCCCACCACAACAACTTCCTCATCTTTCACGTTTTCCATCAGCTTCTCTATCGCACACCAGAACTTGTCCTTCTCTTCATCGCTTCGACCAACCTGCGGAGCATATCCCGAGATGATGTTCACCAAGAGCTTTCCAATCATCATTTTCACCATCATCATCCTATCACTCACTCTAGTCACACTCACCACACTGTCTACAAACTCCTCAGAAAACAGGACACCAACACCATTCACGCCCTCTGGGCACCCTTGCCACACAAACTTGTATTTCTGTCCCTGCCTACCCTTCACCATTCTCACACCACTTCCCTTCCATCTCGTCTCTTGCACACAACATATGTCCACTCTTCTTCTGACCAATACTTCCACCACTTCTCCTGATCTCCCTGTCATTGTCCCTACATTCCATGTCCCAAACCTCAGAAACCGATCTCCACTTCGGGCTGCACCCTGCCCATATGTACTTGTAATTGTCATGGTTCTCTTTTTGAGGCAATGTTTTTTATGTGCAGAGAAAGAATGTCTGTCTGTTACGGAGAAAGAAAAAGAACCGAAATGAAAGGACTGCATCAACGTGGGCTGGAGCTGATGAACTGAAACGTATCAAGTCACTCGCTTACTGCACAGCGAAAAAGTATGAGCACTTCAACAACGTGTTTTTCGACTCGATTCTGCAAAACGCCATGTCACTCGGTCAAAGCCAAAACGAGGAACAATGTTTCTCCTCCATTCTTCATCGCCACACCGACCTATCAGATGTGGCATGAAGGACAACGTTTATGCTTAACCACGACATCAATGTACCCAAGTCTTGGGTACCCAAGCTAATTCGTGAGAAAGTGTCATGTGACTCCTGCTCATTCACCAGGTTACAATCTACACTGTTTCAATTACCAGTTTAAGTCTACACTTTAACTGTACACTGCTAAATTTCTCTACTCTGGGCATTTTCGAAATTTTTCTCTTCTTTAGTGGTAGACCTGAAAAGCCGAATTAGGCTTCAATCCCATGCTCCCATGCTCAGTAGGTTTGTCTGATTTATGATGTTGTCCTGCACCTACCGGTATAAGCGGTTTACATAAAGAAAGAAAGCTCGGTTTGATTAACGACAGTCACACATTGCCGTTGAAACGGCGCTATCGTCTGATCTGTCGGCACTGATCTTACTGCAAGCTAACTTCTTCTGGTGGAGGAAGCCGCAGTGCCCGGAGAGAACCAGTCCTGACAGCGACTGAAGTTAGAAGACTACACACATACTGTGAAAACGTATATTAAACCCAGTTAAAATTTCTTAAAATAGGCCCGAAGCTAGCACATCGTATAGTTACTTCCTTAAGCTTCTTGTGACATTTATTGTATGCAGGTATTGGGGAGGACTGTCTGCTCTTCTCTTTGCCCAAGTCTCTCTGCCCAAGTCTTACCAGGTACGGTACCTACTACACCTACCTACTACCAACTACCGAACTTACTGATGCCATAGTGATGGGTAAAATAGTGGCAAGAGGCTTTGGCTTCGCCGGCTCATTGCGGCTTTGCAGTCGGTACTAGTAGCCGGTGAAGCCGGTGTTGTCAATAAACGCGTACGTATTATGTCGAAAACCAGATTATGCCTTGGCTTGAGAATTCCGAAGCTCAATGGAGGCCGCCATCTTGCGGATGCGGAAGTATGCATAACAAATTGAAAAACGTTCAATAGGAGTTTCTTTCACCCGTCTTTGTTTGAGTCACAATCTTATGCACCTCCAATTTATTATTAAAAATTTTTTTTTTTTTTTTTTGGATACTGAATCGAGGCTCGTGAAAGAGCTAACATTTATTTCACAAACAAATCAACCAGACAAACAAAATATATAAAAAGAGGGAGCGGAAGACAAGATGGGGAGAGAAGGGGAAGCACACAAACACAACATTTGAGAGCAGGGAGAAGTGTGGGAGGGAGAGGGCTTGGGGGGAGGAGGCGTGGGAAGGGGGGGGGGGGGGAGGTATAAAACACAAGGGGACCGAAATTAGCGGGGGTAGAAAAGATCAAGGTTTTGGATGTGGGAGGATAAGAGATGGTGGTGAACAGCTGTTTTAAAGACCTGGAGGGTGGAGTGGGATTGAAGAGAGTGAGGGAGTTTGTTCCAGAGGCGGGAGAAAAGAGGAATGAAGGAGTGAAGGTGAGCAGAAAGTCTTGATTTTGGCAGTTTAACCATAAGAGGGTTGCAGGCAGATCTTGTGCGACCTGTAGGAATATTTGGGGGACAGAGCCCAGAGAGAGCTGGGGGGGGGGGGGGGCAAGGCCAGAGAGGAGTCAGTAGTCGGTATTTAAGATCAACCTCGGCCCGCACGGGCCTGGTAATCTTCAACGAAAAGCATCACCAAACACCGGAACCAATGAGATTCGAACATTTGAAAAAATATTTCTAAAACCAAATCACGCAATGGAGGCCGCCATCGACCGGATGCGGAAGTTTGCATAAAACAATTGCGAAAAAGTTCAATAGGAGTTTGGTTCACCCGTCTTTCTTTGATTCACAATCTAATGCACCTCTAATTTGTAATTAAAATACGTTAAGACCATCCTCGTTATCTTCAATGAAAATCGTCACCAAACACCGGAACCAATGAGATTCGAGCATTTGAAAAGTATTTTTTAAAAGCTTATTTCGCGTTTCGGACGCTGAAAACGGCGTCAAATATTCTAAAATTGAGGAAGAATTATTTTTTAGAAATCTCGCGGCCATAGGGGATAGTTTTTCACGGCCAGAAATACGGTATAAGCGGTTTACATAAAGAAAGAAAGCTCGGTTTGATTAACGAGAGTCACACATTGCCGTTGAAACGGCGCTATCGTCTGATCTGTCGGCACTGATCTTACTGCAAGCTAACTTCTTCTGGTGGAGGAAGCCGCAGTGCCCGGAGAGAACCAGCCCTGACAGCGACTGAAGTTAGAAGACTACACACATACTGTGAAAACGTATGTTAAGCCCAGTTAAAATTTCTTAAAATAGGCCCTAAGCTAGCACATCGTATAGTTACTTCCTTAAGCTTCTTGTGACATTTATTGTATGTAGGTATTGGGGAGGACTGTCTGCTCTTCTCTTTTACCAATTCTTACCAGGTACGGTACCTACACCGACCTACTATCAACTACCTAACCTACTGATGCCATCGTGATGGGTAAAATAGTGGCAAGAGGCTTTGGCTTCGCCGGCTCATTGCGGCTTTGCAGTCGGGTACTAGTAGCCGGCGAAGCCGGTGTTGTCAATAAACGCGTACGTATTATGTCGAAAACCAGAATATGCCTTGGCTTGAGAATTCCGAAGCTCAATGGAGGCCGCCATCTTGCGGATGCGGAAGTATGCATAACAAAATGAAAAACGTTCAATAGGAGTTTCTTTCACCCGTCTTTGTTTGATTCACAATCTTATGCACCTCCAATTTATTATTAAAATACTTTAAGACCAACCTCGGCCCGCACGGGCCTGGCTATCTTCAACGAAAAGCGTCACCAAACACCGCAACCAATGAGATTCGAGCATTTGAAAAAATATTTCTACAACCAAATCACGCAATGGAGGCCGCCATCGACCGGATGCGGAAGTTTGCATAAAACAATTGCGAAAAAGTTCAATAGGAGTTTGTTTCACCCGTCTTTCTTTGATTCACAATCTAATGCACCTCTAACTTGTAATTAAAATACGTTAAGACCAACCTCGTTATCTTCAACGAAAATCGTCACCAAACACCGGAACCAATGAGATTCGAGCATTTGAAAAATATTTTTAAAAAGCTTATTACGCGTTGCGGACGCTGAAAACGGCGTCAAATATTCTAAAATTGACGAAGAATTATTTTTTAGAAATCTCGCGGCCGTAGGGGATAGTTTTTCACGGCCAGAAATACGGTATAAGCGGTTTACATAAAGAAAGAAAGCTCGGTTTGATTAACGACAGTCACACATTGCCGTTGAAACGGCGCTATCGTCTGATCTGTCGGCACTGATCTTACTGCAAGCTAACTTCTTCTGGTGGAGGAAGCCACAGTGCCCGGAGAGAACCAGCCCTGACAGCGACTGAAGTTAGAAGACTACACACATACTGTGAAAACGTATGTTAAGCCCAGTTAAAAGTTCTTAAAATTGGCCCTAAGCTAGCACATCGTATAGTTACTTCCTTAAGCTGCTTGTGACATTTATTGTATGTAGGTATTGGGGAGGACTGTCTGCTCTTCTCTTTTACCAAGTCTTACCAGGTACGGTACCTACACCGACCTACTATCAACTACCTAACCTACTGATGCCATCGTGATGGGTAAAATAGTGGCAAGAGGCTTTGGCTTCGCCGGCTCATTGCGGCTTTGCAGTCGGGTACTAGTAGCTGGCGAAGCCGGTGTTGTCAATAAACGCGTACGTATTATGTCGAAAACCAGATTATGCCTTGGCTTGAGAATTCCGAAGCTCAATGGAGGCCGCCATCTTGCGGATGCGGAAGTATGCATAACAAAATGAAAAACGTTCAATAGGAGTTTCTTTCACCCGTCTTTGTTTGATTCACATTCTTATGCACCTCCAATTTATTATTAAAATACTTTAAGACCAACCTCGGCCCGCACGGGCCTGGCTATCTTCAACGAAAAGCGTCACCAAACACCGGAACCAATGAGATTCGAGCATTTGAAAAAATATTTCTAAAACCAAATCACGCAATGGAGGCCGCCATCGACCGGATGCGGAAGTTTGCATAAAACAATTGCGAAAAAGTTCAATAGGAGTTTGTTTCACCCGTCTTTCTTTGATTCACAATCTAATGCACCTCTAACTTGTAATTAAAATACGTTAAGATCAACCTCGTTATCTTCAACGAAAATCGTCACCAAACACTGGAACCAATGAGATTCGAGCATTTGAAAAATATTTTTAAAAAGCTTATTACGCATTTCGGACGCTGAAAACGGCGTCAAATATTCTAAAATTGACGAAGAATTATTTTTTAGAAATCTCGCGGCCAGAGGGGATAGTTTTTCACGGCCGGAAATATCCGAAGTTGAGACGGAATTCACCGAATTAATCAAGAAGTAAATTTTATCAATTTTAATCTCATCCAGAATGCAAATGATGTCATTTTGAACTAGGTGCGGTACCTACTACACCTACCTACTACCAACTACCTAACCTACTGATGCCATAGTGATGGGTAAAATCGTGGCAAGAAGCTTTGGCTTTGCCGGCTCATTGCGGCTTTGCAGTTGGGTACTAGTATTAATGTTATTACATCATACCAACAATATCCCACCTCCCCAAGGTGTTTTTCCTCCTTGAACAAACATCAAGTCAACATTTATAAATAGCTTATCATGGCGGTTTCGTGAAAGAAACGTCCCAAAGGCCTCTACCAGAAGCAAAAAAATATTATAAACCACAAACCCGCATGCTTAGCTTTTTAAACAATCGCTAATGCTGTTTATAACACAAAATAAATAAATTTGGAGGAATCCCGACATCCGTGAGGTAAATTTTACTTACAGAACTGAGTGAAGATCTACGGTACTCTATATACCCCACAAGGGTTGGGTTAATAAGATGGCCCTTCCTGCCGCTACCGTGGCGTTTTTCGTAGCAAACTTTTGAAATTCACTCCTGCTGTTCAACATGAAACTGAAAGGGATGAAGCCTGGGGTGTGCTCATTTGCCAAGCAGGCAGCTAGCGCTTGCCAAGCCAGTCATTCCTTAACGGTTTTGAATGGAGTGCTTGCTCAAATGCTTAAACCACTTGGCGATCTCTCCACAAGAAAATTGTTAAATGAACACACACCCAATGTTCTTGAGACCCGAGCATAGATCGTCTGTAATCTATATACCCAAAAGAGGAATGACCCTTCCTGCTGCTCCTGTAGTGATCGAGTGGACTCATATTACAAATCCAAAATGGCGGAATTGGTGATTGCTCCCATCCATCCTGCCCCAGATGTCTGATACATGTGTCTTCCCTCCACTTTGTCATTACTCTTATGCACCCTGGCCCTGCCACACGTCCCTACTTTCCCCCTGCTTTCTTATCCTCCTTCCTCTGCCATTTACAATATCTAAACAGCTCTTCTATTTTATTTTATGGTTCTGCTGAAATCTGCTTCCTATCTCTGTGCCGTCTTGTCCCTCACTGATGGTATTTTGAAGAATGTGCATCGGTGATTGTCAAGAGCTTAACTGGAGAACTTAACGAGGTAATGAGAGCGACACTCAGTAGAGCGCATACCTCCGCCAGGCTGAACAGTTTACGTTTTGTATCCCACTGATGGGCCGGACCTGGATTCGGACCTGAACCAAAATCGAATCGGCTTGTTCTTGTCACCTATCCAACTCGTCCACCAAGTTATGTCTGGATCCATCCACAACTATTTTGAGATATCGTGCTTCATATAGTTTTTGGCCCGATCTCTCTCTCTCAGTGGTGAAAAATCATTTTGAAAATTCTCTAATTTTGATTCGGATCTTCACCAAAGTCTTATCATTTTGTTCGTGTCGCATATCCAAGTAAACCTCCCAGCTGGTCTTAAGCCCGCTTGGAGACGAATAACCGTTTCCACTTCCGGTTTCTAGTCAATGGATGTAATTGGCTCTGCATTCCAATCAATCTTCCTCAAAAGATAAGAACAGCTTCTGGAATGGTCCTGTATTTTTGTTTTGTTCTTGCTTGTAGGCTACCTGTTGGGAGGCATATTTTCAGTGCTTCGTGTTCACATTTATTGTTAAGTACATGTAAGTTCCTCTTTATTCTCGTCCGACAAAGCCACACTCCGCCAGATGTTCTGCTCTACCTCCTTCTTCACTTCACTTCACTTTCTCCTTTAGCTGTTCTATTACTTCCCTCCATCTCAAGTGCATCCACAGGTCCCTATCTAATTACCATTTGAATCTATCCACACCCTGCACTGCCACGACATTTCTGGGAAGACCATTCCATGTATTAACCACACTCCGACTGAAAGGCCCCTGCTTTAAAACTGTCCTAACTCTCATCTTTTTTTTAACCTTCAAGCTATGGCACCTGGTTCTAGCATTGTCCGCTCTGCTGAAAAACTGCATTGCATCCATCTTGTCCACACTCTTCATTATCTTAAACATCTCTCTCAGATGGGCTTGAACTCCATCAAGTCTATCGGTAATCAGTGTCTGCAACGCCTTCTAATGTATAAAGTCCTGTCTACTTCAGCCACTTATCATAGTTTTAGTGTAGCTCGCCCTGAAATTGATGTAGTTCTAGTCGCTCGAAGCTGCACCTGTGCTACGACAGGCATGTCCTTCCCCAGACGTGGTAACCAAAACCATAGACTATTGTAACTGAGGCCTCACTAAATTCCTATACTGTGTTAACACTACCTCTTGATTTATAATTTATTCCCAGATGAATACAACCTAAAACCCTGTAATCTTTAGGCTTACTGCTTGGCACTGCTGTCCTGTCTGGTTACCCTGAATTATTAGGATCCCCACACCCTTCTCCCATGTGACATGCTCCAAGATTGCTCCTTGTATCATGTAATCCCTATTTTCATTATTCCTACCCATCCCTAGCACCTTACATTTCTTTATGTTCAAGTGCATCTGCCAATCTTTTGTCGAATCCATTAAAGTATCTAGTCTTTCCTGAATCTGATCATTTCCCTCTCTGATATCTACCTTTTTTCCAGGATTTGTGTCATCTGCAAATTATGAAAGCTGACTCTCAACACCATACTCCAAATCATTGAGATTAAAAAAATAAACAAATAAATGTTTGCTGTGAATTAACCCCAAACATACATAAAGAATATTAACGTTTCTGTTTCACCTTTTATCATATTTTTAATGCCACATTGTCACTATAACCAATCCTAACAACTAACCCTAACCCAAACCCTAACAACCCCAATTCTAACCCGAACCCGAACCCTAACAACCCTAACCCTAACCCGAACAACCCCAATCCTAACACTAAACCTAACCCTAACAACCCTAATCCTAACCCTAACAACCCTAACCCTAACCCTAACAAGTACAGATACATTCAAAGTACACCGCCCCCACGCCAAATAATTAAATATCCTACAGCGCGGCATTGCCGGGGCGCCTCCGGCGCACGGCAATACCGCAGTGCAGCTCATAGAGGCATGCTTTGGGAGGGAGAGGTGTACGCTAATTGATTGATTAATTGTATAATTAAAATCAATAAAAGATTATCACAAAATATTTTCCTAATCAATTGGCTAATAGCATAATTAAACCACTCGTGCTTCATAGGAAGATGTATCTTTTAGAAATTTAATTAAATAAGTCCTTAATAAAAAATTAAATAATTAATTGATTCATCAATAAATAATTAATCGATTAATCAATAAATAAATTAATCGATTAAATGATTCATCAATAAATCAAAAATATCCTTGATAGCCACATCACTTGGTCACTCATGTCCAAATATTAGCTTCCCAGGTCAAAAGGTGCCTGAGATATTGGCCAAATGAGAAAGAAAATAGATAAATGATTAATAATGAAAAAATAATAATAATAATCATTAAAAAATTAAATTATTAATCAATTCGGTCAGAGAACACATAAACCACCACCATTTCATCAGAATCTGTGACTGAAAATTTTTTTTTAAAGTTATTAATCGAATAATTAAATAATTAATCGATTAATTGATTAATTAATAAATCAACAAGTACACATACATTCAAAGTACACCGCCCCCACGCCAAATAATTAAATATCCTACAGCGCGGCATTGCCGGGGCGCCTCCGGCGCACGGCAATACCGTAGTGCAGCTCATTGAGGCTGCATTGGGAGGGAGAGGTGTACACTAATTGATTGATTAATTGTATAATTAAAATCAATAAAAGATGATCACAAAATATTTTCTTAATCAATTGGCTAATAGCATAACTAAACCACTAGTGCTTCATCCGAAGATGTATCTTTTAGAAATTTAATTAAATCAGTCATTAATAAAAAATTTAATAATTAATTGAATAATCAATAATTAATCAATTAATCAATAAATAATTAATCGATTAAATGATTAATCAATAAATCAAAAATATCCTTGATAGCCACATCACTTGGTCACTGTCATGTCCAAATATTAGCTTCCCAGCTCAAAAGATGCCTGAGATATTGGCCAAATGAGAAAGAAAAAAAAAAATTATTAATAATGAAAATAAATAAATAATAATCATTAAAAAATTAAACTATTAATAAATTCAGTCACAGAACACATAAACCACCATCAGAATCTGTAACTGAATTTTTTTTTTTAAAGTAATTATTCGAATAATTAAATAATTAATCGATTAATTGATTAATTGACAAATCAATAACTCAAAAATATCTTTGATAGCCACATCACTTTGTCACTCATGTCCAAATATTAGCTTCCGAGCTCAAAAGGTGCCTGAGATATTGGCCAAAGGAGAAAGAAAACAAATAAATGATTAATAATGAAAATAAATAAATAATAATCATTAAAAAATTAAATTATTAATCAATTCGGTCATAGAACACATAAACCACGACCATTTCATCAGAATCTGCAACTTTAAAAAAAACATTTTTTTAGTCATTAATCGAATAATTAAATAATTAATTGATTAATTGATTAATTAATAAATCAAAAATAGCCTTTGCAGCCAAATCACCTGGTCATTGACATGTCCAAATATCAGCTTCCTAACTCAAAAGGTGCCTGAGTTAATGGTCAGAAGAGAAAGGAAATTTGATTAATTAAACATGTACTTAATTAATCGCTAATAATTAAATAACTCCTCAATTTATTGATTAATAAAAAAACAAAAAATAACCGTTTTTGACAAAGGACTTGCTCACTATTGTGCCGAAATTTCAGCTTCCCAGCTCAAAGGATGGCTGAGATATCGCCCGGAAAAACAAACAAACAAGAAAACAAGAAAGCAAGAAAACAACCAGAGTGAAAACTGAGTACTCCCTTTCAGCGTGCGTCACTGCCGAGCCCCCTTCGGTGCCCAGCAATGACGATTTGCAATGCCTGGAGATGGCATAGGAAAGGTGCTGTGTACAACAATCCTAACCCTAACCATAACAACCCTAACCCTAACCCTCAGCCTAACCATAATACACCCTCCCTCACATCGCCTCGGGATGACGCGGTTTGGCACCACCACTTTAGAACACCAAACATGCATTTAATATGGTTTTGAAGGATAACATTTTGGCTCTTACACGAGCCTCGATCTTGTATTAATAAATAATAAATAAAAAAACCTTTATAATGCAGCCACCTGTATTGTGCAACCACTGGACATTGGTGGTCTTTCCGTCTTCTACCGACTCCTCTCCGGCCTTGCCCCCCCAGCTCTCTCTGGGCTCTGTCCCGCAAATATTCCTACAGGTCGCACAAGATCTGCCTGCAACCCTCTTATGGTTAAACTGCCAAAATCAAGACTCTCTGCTCACCTTCACTCCTCTTTTCTCCCGCCTCTGGAACAAACTCCCTCACTCTCTGCAATCCCACTCCACCCTCCAGGTCTTTAAAACAGCTGTTCACCACCATCTCCTATCTTCCCCCATCCAAAACCTTGATCTTTTCTACCCCCGCTAATTTCACCCCAATTCCACTTTTTTGAAATACCAACTTCTGTCCTGGAAGTCCTTGGTGTCCTTGTGTTTTATACTTCTCCCACCCCCCCCCCCCTTCCCACGCCTCCCCCCCCCCCCAAGCCCTCTCCCTCCCACACATCTCCCTGCTCTTAAATGTTGTGTGCTCTCAAGTGTTTGTGTGCTTTCCCTTCTCTTGTGTTCCGCTCCCTCTTTTTATATATTTTGTTTGTCTGGTTGATTTGTTTGTGAAGTAAATGTCAGCTCTTTCACGAGCCTCGATTCAGTATACAAAAAAAAAATAAAAAAAATAGCCTGTTGAGACTTTCTGCTTGTTTGAACGTGATTGCTCGTTTGCATCTCGAACCTGAACGGTCGCTTCCTCCATTTTGTTCACCCGATGGTGTCGGCATTACGACGGCTCTGCACACTAATGAACCATCGTTAGCCCACGCTGAGCTCGCAGGCCATAAACAAGTGATTTTCGCTCTTGCGCAGAACGGAGCCACCCGAACACCTCCCTCTCGGCAGCATTCCTTGTGCTCGTTTACAAAGCTTCGGAACAAACACCAATTAAAGTGTTATGTGGTCATGGCTACGAATATATGCCCTCCCATTTGATGGTACTTGGTCAGTGACCAACAGGTCATTGCCAATCAATTTGCAAACATCTTGGATGTGTATGTGTGACATTCATACAAACAGACGTACATAATAATGTCTATGTAATTGTGATATATAAGCATATGTATATATATGATTTCAAAACACACCTGGTCACAAGTGTGTCTCGCTGACCGGGTCCTCAGTCGAGGTCCTCAGTATCATCCCGTTTCGGCCCTTCAACCTCGATACGGTCAGTTAAGTTGGGCCAGCTAGGCTCGTATACAGAGCTAACACGCTAAACACAAAAACGTAATCGGACACATAAAACATATAATAAAGGGAGTGGGAGACACGAGGGGGAGAGAGAGGGAAGCACATCAACAGTAGAGAACAGGGACATCGATAGATCTTTGGAAGGGAGAGGGTTGGGGCAGGGGGGGGGGGGGGGGAGGGGGTTTCCGTTTCACGGTATACAACTATAAAACAAATTGACACTACTAGGAATTTCAGGAATGGAGTCGGAGATTGAAAGAGGTGGAGCTGGGGTGAATTAACGGGGGTAGAAAAGATCAAGGTTTTGGATGGGGGAAGATAAGAGATGGTGGTGAACAGCTGTTTTAAAGACCTGGAGGGAGGAGTGGGATTGAAGAGAGTGAGGGAGTTTGTTCCAGAGGCGGGAGAAAAGAGGAATGAAGGAGTGAAGGTGAGCAGAGAGCCTTGATTTTGGCAGTTTAACCATAAGAGGGTTGCTGGCAGATCTTGTGCGACCTGTAGGAATAATTGGGGGACAGAGCCCAGAGAGAGCTGGGGGAACAAGGCCGGAGAGGAGTCGGTAGAAGACGGAAAGACCACCAACCTGCCTGCGGTGAGTGAGTGAAAGGCCCTCGGAGTTAGCTTCATCTATAGTAGTCCAGCGGATAGGTGCAATATAGAGACGAATCGTGCACTTTTTGATAAAAGCATCAAACTTGGTACACATATTCAGTAGGCCATGAGAAACAAAATTAGATATCGTGCCATCCCGCCATTGCTATGGCGGCCATCTTTCAAAATGGCCACCACATGACTAAAATACCACATAACTCAGCAACCATGAGGCCTAGGATCTTAATTCTGGTGTCTATATATAGGTTTTGGGGGTCATAGAAATCAAAGAAGGCAATATCGAGTATGTGTGGTCACTTACGGTACCACCTTTTAAACGTAAGTACCATTTTACAGTTTATGAAGACACATTCATGGTCTTTTAGCACGAATGTATTGATTAATTACCAAGAAATATATGGAATCATAATACACAAAAAACCACTGTACTGACAGACTACATATTTCATAACATGCTTACTCGTATAATACTAGTATTATCTTTGCTTTTCTAATAAGTGGGGTCACTTCAGCAATTTTCATCTCAACAGGAAATTTAACAGATTGCATTTAAACTTGCAGTTCGTGTTTGGTTTGACTAAGGTGGCCATCTTTTTCCATGAAACACCTGTTTGACTCATTTGTAAAAATGAACGAACTCAAGTGTAACTTATTTGCAGATAATAATATGGCAATGGAGTCAATGGCATTCATGTTAATTGTTAAGTTAAAGTTAATTAGTTAACTTCATTAACAATGGAGTTAATGAAGCTGATGGAACAACCACAAATGTCAGATGTTGATGCTGCTATGGATGTTCTGGAGAGATTCGTCGTACTTCTTTATGACCGAACAAGTTCTAAACACCATGTTGATGAGCTCAGGATCGACCTATGCACACGGAAAGGCAGAGACGTGAGCAACATTCCACCGACCAAGGGTGCTCTACTTCAGCACACTAGACGAGCAGTATACCAGGCCGGTCACATCTGGAGTCAGGTGCTTGAAGCAAGGGCTACGCCTCCACAACCGGACGGATGGGGATGGACTCGTAGTAGTGATGGAAACTGGGATGTTCTTTGGAGCTGTCTTCCTGAAGCCAACAGAGTTTGCAGAGAACTTATTCGATGCGGTTGTGCCAAAGGCTGTCGAACAAACTGCAAATGTACAAAAGCAGCGCTGCCGTGTACAGCTTTGTGCGAATGTGGGGGTTCTTGCCATGATTGGTTCATGTGATATCTGGCATTTCACATTTGATGGTAAACCTAACTGACTCATGGCACATTGGTATCTACAACAATAAGTAACTCGGGTTAGTATTCGTTGTGACTGTTATTTTTTATAGCACTATAAGTTTAATTTACGGTACAGGTATCTTATATTTCATCAATACAAAATAAAGCAACACAAAGACCATCAAATGTTGTGTCTGTAAACTGGAAAAGGGTCCTAGTCCAAACATTACAAAAGGGAAAGCCTTGTATGTGGTGAAGAGCTCAGGTGTACCAAGGAAGGACTTCACACTCAGTCGGCGACTGGCTTTGGAGGCCAGCTTGGAAATGTGGTTTTCCCAGGAAAAATCATGGCAGATAGTGAGACCCAAAAGCTTGAGTGACAGAACTTCTTGGAGAGGATTGTTGAGAAAGTGGATGGGAGGGTTGTCCAGACGGACTTTTCGGAGGGACACACTTGAAGGGCATAACGTCCTTCTTCTTATGCGTTGATGATTTCTGTAAGGAAGCTCCTCAGTTGGCTCACTCCAAACTCCTCAGTTGGGAAACTCCTCAGTCTTCCAGCAGTCATAGTCTTCTTCTTTGTGTGTATGCTGCACAAGGCTAAGGGGCTGACTGAGGGTGCAGCTTTGCTACTGATGCAGTGACCTCTGCTGGTCGGGCGGGAATTTGTAATTTATTCAGGGTGCTGGGGATAGCTCGCCTACTCTTCACGAAGGACACCGTGAGATCTTTCAACATTCACCAATTATTGCTGGCAGACGGAACGCCTGTTTGGCTGTTTGGGTTGCATCCGAGGTGCAGCACCCACATTGACGAACCACCCTGACTTTGAATCACCGGGATGACCGTTGAAAGTCGCGTCTGGTTTCAAACCCAGGCTAAACGGCTTGGAGTCTTGTTCCGTCATAGCATTGCCCCTTAACGACCGTGAAGCACAATACGTTGTGTTTAACCTACGTTATCAACTTTCCACAATGTCAGCCATCTCCTTTGGGTGTGCCTGCAAGCCTGCAACAATTGCAATGCTCAGTAGCATGTCGCGTTTTTTTAGGGACAAAGCTGTGTTTTGCAAACACATTATCGCATTCTTGGAGGCAAAGGTCTTGCACTGCGGAGACATATTCCGGGACACATTGCCATGTAATGGAATTCATTTTGAAAACGAAGTGCTGCACATGTCTTCCAGAAAGAACAGACGCCATCATTTGATGCCATGATTGTTACTGTTCCCCACAGCAGACAATATAACACTCCGATCGCATCAAAGTGTTATTCCCCCCGCCCCCCTCAATGTTTCTTGTCGTCCTTGTGTTGTTTTGGGGGTTTTTTTTCTCCAGAGTAATGTTGACTGAAGAGCTTGAAACTGGGTCATCGCTTTGGCTGATACCGGAAGTACGATAAATACCAGAATGAAGCGATTTTTTAAAACGTTGCCATAATTTCATCCCACCGATAAATCGTGAGTAACGGTGTAGTGTGTACATTGTCCTGTGACAGAAAGGGTGGACATATAATGGGAGTGAATAGCAGAAAAAACGAGCTATGGTAAGTGCACACAATTTGTGGATAACAGTCGGTAATCATTGTATTCCATAGTCCCAAGAGGCTGCGATACTTAGCCAGGTGAATGGAACGAGAGGCCCTTTAGCCACGGCCATTAAGGTTCCCGAGGACCCGACTTCACCTAGCGCTTGTTAGGCCAGCTTTAGGACCATGCAGTGTGCCCGCGGGACCCCCAGCCGGTCGGCCCCGCGTCCCCGATCTCCGGGCGATGCCCTGGGCCTGGTCCACACCATTCTGAAGCCACATATTAATGAGAGGAAATTGTAGTTTTAAAGGCGCAGTATGCTTGCCATGCGATATTATAAAATGGCACATGGCAGGAAGAGCTCGCTGCGTCTTGGTCTCTTTCGCAGTTATTTTAGTTCCTCCAAATTACTGACATTTTGGTGAGACGCGGAACTTTAAAATCACCTCCGGGTGGTACAAAGAAAGGCCTTCTGTTGGTGCCGTTTATAAAGAGAGGCCAGCGACCTAAGTGTCAGGCAGCTGACACATGAGTCAAGCTCTGTGTGAACAACATTCATTTCACCTGCATATATATACATATATATTATACATATAATATACACACAAATATATATATATATATAGGATTAATGATGAGGATTAAATAATTAAGTTGATATATATGGGAAAATTCCATGCCCAGACCAGGAATCGAACCCAGCTCCTCTGGAAAACCGTACCAGTGCTCTGCCATCTGAGCTATCTGGGCGACCCTGACCAAACATGAGACGGTAGACGGAAGTCTCTCCTCAGTGAAAGACACATGAAAGCCCGCTTGGAGTTTCCAAAAAAGCACCTCAAGGACTCTCAGACTGTGAGAAACAAGATTCTGTGGTCTGATGAAACCAAGATTGAACTGTTTGGCTTCCGTCTGGCCACTCTGCCATAAAGCCCAGATCGGTGGAGTGTTGCAGTGATGGTTGTCCTTCTGAAAGTTTCTCCCATCTCCACACAGGATCTCTGAGGCTCAGCCAGAGTGACCATCGGGTTCTTGGTCACCTCTATCACCAAGGCCCTTCTCCCCCGATTGCTCAGTTTGGCCGGGCGGCCAGCTCTAGGAAGAGTCCTGGTTGTTCCAAACTTCTTCCATTTAAGAATTATGGAGGCCACTGTGCTCTTGGGAACCTTCAATGCAGCAGAATGTTTTTTGTAGGCTTCACCAGATCTGTGCCTCAACACAATCCTGTCTCTGAGCTCTGCATGCAGTTCCTTCGACCGCATGGCTTGGTTTTTGCTCTGATATGCATTGTCAGCTGTGAGACCTTATATAGGCAGGTGTGTGTGCCTTTCCAAATCACGTCCAATCAATTGAATTTACCACAGGTGGACTCCAATCAAGGTGTAGAAACATCTCAAATAGATCAAGAGAAATGGGAGGCACTTAAGCTAAATTTCAAGTGTCATAGCAAAGGGTATGAATACTTTTGTCGATGTGATATTTCAGTTTTTTCTTTTTAATAAATTTTCAAAACTTTCTAAAATCCTGTTTTCTCTTTGTCATTTTGGGGTATTGAGTGTAGATTGATGAGGGAAAAAATGAATTTAAACGATTTCAGCATAAGGCTGCAACATAACAAAATGTGAAAAAGTGAAGGCGTCTGAATACTTTCTGAATGCACTGTAGTTAAAGGCCGCCAGTCAGCCATCTTTGGTTGGATTAAAAAACAAAATCTTCTGCTTTTGTATACCGTCGTGTATAACCATCATAACATCCAATATAACCAATATACCATCATAACAATATAACAATATATACATAACAGTCTAACCAATATACCATCATAAGAGAGGAAATAGCAACTTTCAGTCTCTCAAAATCCATACTGAGTCCCAATTTATCGTATGTTAACATATAATTTCTCAAACAGTACATTTCAAAGTTTCAAAAAAATATAGTTTCGTTGATTGGGGGGGGGGGGGGGGGGGGGTGCTAGGTGGGCCCATCTAGGTCATGGACTAGTGAGATACCCATGCTACACACGAGTGGGAGGCCACAGGCCAGAAGCAAACAGGCAATGCAGATACGGCGGATGCTAAAGCATGAAATGAATAAATTCCACATTCCTGTAGCACCCTCAGTCGCACGTCAGACATGGACAGCAAGTTCGCGAAGGACTTCCATGAAAAACGTACCCGTTCGCAAACAAACGGGTACATTCACGTATAGAAACATCGATCGTGGGACCGTGGCGAATCTGCATATGGCGATCCGCGAAGTTCACATTCAGAAAGTAGAAACCATCACGGCATGTTGTCATTCAGTTGAACTCGATATCTCTTTTTTCATTCCAAACAACATAACTCCAATCACAAATTAATCACAAAATAAACTTTTAACAACATTGTTAATGTTTCCTTCATTGTAAAAACTACCAAGTCAACAGTTAAAAGGATTTTGAGCCAATAGGTGTTACAACCTTGACAAGATCGATGGAGACAGTGATCTGTTAGCTTATACACCGCCCAAATAGCTATGTGGAATTCTCTCATGTAGAGATTAAACTAACGTCGTTTGAACGTTGGCCAAGGTCATTATTGACTTTTAATGATGTTTATATACGAATCAAAAAGAAGATAATTGGTTTTGGGTCGTCCTTTCCGCATATCTCGTGGGATTGTGAGTTGGAGAGATGACCGTGATGGCGGGGAGGGGGTTGGCATTCTCTCAAGCAGGGATTCAACCCATGTCCTTATAAAACGTCTTTGTCCGAGGTCACCGAGTCCGATAGGTGCAGCCGTGCAGTGCAGCCATGCAGCGATCGGTGCAGCAGTGCTGCGCAGCCGTGCAGCGATCGGTGCAGCTATTTGTGCAACACCCGGGAAAATAACGTTATGCGGGAGTCCAAACCTGAGAATGCTGGAGGCCAAAGCTGAAATTGGAAAAACAATATACCCTATTTTACTCCAGGAGATCCCAGGATTACCCACCCAAAATATCGTTGCGATCGGTTCAGCCGTTTTTGCGGTACCTTCGAACATACAGACAGACGGACACAACATTTGGTGAATTATAGTAAGATGTACATTGTACATGTACACACACATGCTTAGACACTCGAATAGGATAACAGTTCTTTCACCGTCTTAAAGGCCTGAATTTGGCTTTGATCCCTAATCCACGAAGCATCGTCTCCAAGGTGATGATTGAGTGGTTTGATCAAAGACGACAGGTTTCTGACATAATGGCCCAGATGATTAATCGTACCCAGGACTCTGCGTAGCTCTGTTTTGCTTTCAGGTTTAAAGTCTTTATATATTTTGCTATATACAGCATGTCTATGATCACCTCCACTTTAGCTCGTGAAGCTCTGAAACCGTGGTGGTCGATCACGGGAACCAGAAATTCGGTCCTTCTGAAAACCAGAAATTCGGTCCTTCTGAAATCTACACTTTTTCTGGTTCAGTTTGAGACCAGATTTTTTGAGAATTTCAAGCACTCGATTAAGACTTTATCATGGTCTTTGTGAGTCATTCCAAAGACAAGTGTGTCATCAACATTGGACACGAATCCATTGTGACCCTCCAGCAATTGCATCATCTTTTTTTGAAAAAATTTCCGGTGCCGTTGTGATGTGAAAAAGTAAACTATCAAAGGCATACCTGCCAAAGGGAGTGATGAACGTCGTGAAGTTGCACGAATTAGGATGGAGCTGGATCAACCGAAACTCACTTGAAGCGTCTAATTTTGAAGAAACAGTAACGCCAGCCAGTTTGGGAAGTACCTCATGCATTGTAGGCATTTGAAAAGGCATTGTAGGCATTGTAGGATTTGTAGCAACTAATTTGCCAATAGTTGGAGAGTGATAAACAGTCCCTGGAAATCAGCCTCCAGTTTTGGGATTCCAATGGTGCAAAAGTCTTCGTTTTTTCACCTCCTCAAGAAGAACAATATGAACATCAGGACCACCAGCCCAGAGTGGTGAGATATACTCAATTGAGTTCTATGTGAAAGCGTCAATCACGGCTAGGAACTCATTGGGGCTCAGGAATGCCTGACCTCTAGGAGAGTCCCCAGACGACGATGAGCCATTGTTGCCAGTTTGGTGATATGACCCTCACATGAAAATATGACAGATAGTGAGGCCAAAGAGTTCCAGAAACTGCACCTCTTCCAATGACTGCCCAGGGAGGTGAAAATGTATTGGATATTTGTCGATCCTTGTGCAGAATGTGTGAGAGTGCGTGACTTGCTGTTGGTAAATGTTATGTTCCGAGTATCTGACCAGCGGCTTTCACAAAATGTGGGTTGCTGGTAAAATGTGTGTGCCACCAATCGTATTTTTTGATTTTGATGTGCCATACTCTTTATAGAGCGTTAATGCTACCGAATCAGTTTCTCGGCATGGGTTATACTGGATGGTTTGTCAATGCCTTCCCAGCGTTGTTTGTCCCTGCTCTATCCTTTCAGATGCTGCAGAGATTCAAGCAAGGAAGCGGCTCGCTCCATATTTTTTTCAAGTCTTTGGAATAACTCGATCATGGTTTCAACCACCGACACCCAGACTCAGAGTGGACGCTCTATCCATCCATCAGATATAATCGATATACAGGGTGAATCAGAATAATGTAGAAACACATTAAAGTGCTGTATTTCGTAGATGCCATAATTAATTTGTACTAGGGCATGCCCGTACTATATCTATATCTAAAATTATATCCCCCCCCCTCTATTTACATGAAATGGTTTGGTCCAAAGCGAACGGCTTGCGAGTGGTGACAATCCCCCCCCTCTATTTACATGCAATGGTTTGGTCCAAAGCGAACGGCTTCCGGAGTTTGGTAAAGAAATCGCCATCGCGTGCACAAACGCGCAGGAAAGCGAATGAATCGCAAATTCGTTTTTATTAGTTGTAAAACATAGTTTAACGCCAACATAGTTTGCAAACGTGAAATAAATGAATACGCTCTCAAATGTGCCATCCGAGGCAGAGTGTGCCCGCCACGTTCGGCACACGCGATCGTTCGCTGCTCTCTGATTGGTTGAATCGTTTTTTGGACATAGCTCGGTAAGTAATTGTCCGATTAATATGAAACCTTGAAAAGGCACATCCTCGGGTCCCCAGCAATATACCTGGCAAGTTAAAAGTATATCGGACCCGTGGTTGTCGAGAAACAGCGGTCACAGACAAACGTACAGACAGAGATTAGTGGAATTATAGATAGATGGAGATTTCTGCTTAATATAATTGAAGCAAGCACTTAACATTCCTATTTTTTCTCCTGACTAATTATGGAAAATAATCTACGAACATTTAAACAGAGAAAAAACTTTTTTGTACACTAAGTCGAGGCTCATATAAGAGCTAACACATAGAATACAGACTTGGCATTTAATATGGAATATTTTTTTTGTGGGGGTGAACTTACTTTTCAAGATGTCTTAGAACCAAAAGTTCATTGGAATTATGTTGAAATTATTCTAGATTTTGTTAATGTGACCTTTAAAAGAAACAAAAACCACATTTGACATTTCGAAACAAATAAATTGATCCTTGAAAGTGATGTAAACTGATATCGAACTCAATTCATGGACAGTACTGTGTTAAACTTCGGTACGTTTTCCAGAAGTATCTCTTTATTTTGCACATTAGCAAAAAATTTTTTTAACAATAACAAAAGTTAAATTACGACTGGGATTACGGACAGTAAAATTACAGTTCAGTACTTCGTGTAACCCCCAAGAGCATTCGGGAGAGCACGTACACGTTGAGGCATGCTGTTCACGAGATTTGCCAAGGTTTGGACAGGAATCGCTTGCCATGCAGTGACAATAGCCTGCTGCAATTCATGCACAGAGGTCGGCTGCTGGTCCAAGTGGTCGATTTGACGTGTTAATTCTGCCCACAAGTTCTCTATCGGATTCATATCCGGGGACATGGCAGGCCACTCCATATGCTCTACACCACGGTCAGCAAGAAAGTGTTGGATCATGCGAGCACGATAAGGCCATGCATTGTCATCTTGGAAGACAAAGTTTCCTCGAAAGGCTGCACGAGCAAATGGAAGCAATGTTTCTTCCAGAATGGCCCTGTACTTGAACTGATTCAGGTTTCCATTCAGAACAACCAGGTCAGTTTTGCCCCCTGCATGAAAAGCAGCCCAAACGGTCACCCCACCACCTCCAGCTTGGACTCTTGGCACTATACAATCTTTGTTGTAGGCTTCATGCACTTGTCTGCGCACTCGGACGCGGCCATCTTGACGATAGACCAGAAATCTAGACGCGTCACTGAAGATCATGTGATTCCAGTGTCCTGGCTGCCATTGACGGTGCTCTCTGGACCACTGCAATCGGCGCTGGCGGTGTTGTCTGGTCAGGCGTGGCTTTCTCAGGGGACGCCTGGCACGATAGCCTGCTTGAACCAGTCGTTGGTTGAATAGCCTTCTGGATACAGGAACATTTGTCAGTTGCTGCCACTCAGCCCCAAGCCGATTAGCTGACTTGGTACGGCCATTGCGGACTAACCGGTGCAGCTGGTGATCATCCCTCCTTGTGGTTCTGCGGGGACGTCCTGGCCTCGGTATTGGAGTAGGGACACCCCTCTGAGCATTTCGGTTCAGGATCTTTGACACCTGACCTTGAGTGATGCCATACTGCCGAGCAATAGCGCGCTGTTTCATGCCGTAATTTCGTAAAGCCACCACTCCATGACAAACAGCATTGTCGAGTTGACGGACCATCTCCAGAGGAAGCGGCAATAACTTTTGGAGACGTGCAGCAGTTGTTTTCCACTAATACAGAACGCAACAACCCTTGTGTACCCGACTGTGAAGCCAATCATCAAATGCACCTGTCCGTACATTTTGCCACGCCACCTGTGATATTATCCTGTTGTTGACTTCTTGCTGCGACAGACAATCAGTGACATGGTTCTTTTAACAAATAAATCACCAAAGTGTAAAAGAAACTCACCAGATTGCTATACTGAGTTAAGAAAGTAAACCCAATTCAAGAAAAAAAAAAATTCCATATTAAATGCCAAGTCTGTATATAACAAGAAGAAAAAGACATAAAATGCCATATTTCCCACTGTGGTTTTAGTAATTTTGCTAAATGGAGTTAAAGGCATCCAGTCAGCCATCTTTGGTCAGATGACAAAACAAAATCTACTGCATATGTATATTCATGCATTGTCTTTGAGCCAAATTTGAAGAAAATTGGTCCATGCATGTCCGAGAAATGGATGGGGACACGTTTAGGTAACAAAATGGCCGCCAGTCGGCCATATTGGATCTGTTCTCAAAAATAAATGAGGTGCATATTATGTACGTCATCATTCATTATCTGTGTGCAAAGCTTTAACAAGATCCGTAAATGCACGTCCAAGAAATGATTGAGGACGTGTTTAATATGTTTTTTTTTTTACAACTAAAATGGCTGCCAGTCTACCATCTTTGATCAGATCGCAAAATAAAGTGAGGTGCCACGTGTATGCCATCAGGTGCTGTGCATGTGCCAAGTTTGAACAAAATCGGACCATGCATGTCCAATAAATTGTTGTAGGCACGTTTAAGTAACAAAATGACCACCAGTCAGCCATCTTGGATCTGATCTGGAAAAAACATAACGTGCATATGTAACCCATCATTCATTTTCTGTGTGCCAAGTTTGAACAAGATCGGCAAATGCATGTCCGAGAAATGGTTGCGGACGCACGGACACACATAAGCACGGATCTACGAGACCAAATCCATAAGCCCCTGTTCCGGAGTAAGTACAATGAGGCTAATAAAAGCAGTGGGAGACAAGAGAGAGGGGGAGAGAGAGGGGGAGAGAGAGGGGGAGAAAGAGGGGAAGAGGGAGGGGAAGAGGGAGGGGGAGAGAGAGGGGGAGAGAAAGGGGGAGAGGGAGGGGGAGAGAGATGGGGAGGGGGAGAGGGGGAGGGAAAGGGGGAGAGAGAGGGGGAGAGAGAGGGGGAGGGAGAGGGGGAGGGAGAGGGGGAGAGAGAAGGGGAGAGAGAGGGGGAGAGAGAGGGGGAGAGAGAGAGGGGGAGGGAGAGGGAGAGGGAGAGGAGAGAGAGAGAGAGAGAGAGAGAGAGAGAGAGAGAGAGAGAGAGAGAGAGAGAGAGAGAGAGAGAGAGAGAGAGAGAGACAGAAGCACAACAACAGTAGGGAACAGGGACATCAGGATATCTGTGGAAGAGAGATGGCTGGGGCAGGGTACATGGGATAAACAACATGGACACTGCAGGGACTTTCAGGAAAGAAAAAAAATGGAATTTAAAGGAGGTAGGTTTTGGGTGGCTGAACGGGGGTAGAAAAGATCATGGTATTGGATGGGGGAAGATATGAGATGGTGGTGAACAGCTATTTTAAAGACAAGGAGGAAAGAGTGGGATTGAGGAGAGTGTGGGAGTTTGTTCCAGAGGTGGAGAAAAAGACGAAGGAAGGAGTGAAGGAGAGCACTGAATCTTAATTTTTTGAGTCGGTAGAAGACAGAAAGACCACTGACCTGCCTGCGGTGAGAGAGTGAAAGACCCATTGACTCAGCTTCATTGTGTGAGATACCAGTGATCTTAAAAGCTTTGGTTTCCACAGTGTGACGCCGAGCTAGGTGCAACGTGGGAGTACCATCCCAGAGGGAGAGCAGTACTCCATCATGCTGTGGATGAAAGCTAATGTGGTTAAGAGCTCAGGTGTGCCCAGAAAGGACTTCACATGACGGAGGATGCCCAGTCGGTGACTGGCTTTGGAGGCCAGCTTGGAAATGTGGCTTTACCAGGAAAGATCATGGCTGATAGTGAGTCCCAAAAGCTTGAGTGACAGAAATTCTTCGAGAGGATTGTTCAGAAAGTAGATGGGAGGGTTGTCCAGATGGTCCTTTCAGAAAGATGGTCAGTGTGAGATTTGTGAGGATTGAAATACATATTCCACGTGTTTGACCAGCTTGTGATTTTTTTTTTTTTTGCTGGTCTTCAGAGAGTGAAGAGGCTGCTGTCTGCCGATCTGAGGGATGAGAGAAGGAGTGGCAGAGGGGGGAGTCATCAGCAAAAAGATAGAGGATTTCCAGAGAGTCGGATAAATCACTGATAAAGATTATAAAAAGCACAGGGCCCAGAACACTGCCTTGAGGAACTCCTGCCTGGACACTGGACAGGAAGAGGAGATGAGAGAATTCCATTTCTAGCCACAGGTTGACTACGACAGGAGAGGAAGTCCACAAGCCATGAGTCAAGGTTTCCATGGATACCATAAGAGGAGAGTTTGGTGAGCAGAGCTGGGTGCCAGACCGTATCGAAGGCACGTGATATGTCAAGGGAGACACCTCTGATTTTCTGTTTGGCATTGAGGACCTCCATCCATTGTTGAGACAGCAGAAGCAGCATGTCCAGAGTCGAATGACCTGGTCTGATTCCAAATTGATGATCCGAGATCAAGCCATTGGAGAAGAGGAAAGATTAAATATCATAAGCAATGATCGATTCCATGACCTAGCTGATTATTGGGAGCAGGCTGATTGGTCTGTTGGTTCAAGGATCTGTTTTTATACCTTTTTGTGGAAAGCGGTAATGTTGGCTGATTTCCAAGCTGATGGCAGATGACCTTGAGCAAAATAAAGGGTGAAGAGATGAGAACAGAGAGAGGGTGTGAAAGAGCGGCAGAGCAGGATATCAGGACCCGTGTTCTGATGCCGTCTGGGCCAGTTGCAGAATTGGAGTCGAGGTTTGAGAAGAAACTCACCACCTTGTCGCTGTCGGAAGAGAAGGACACAGAGTCCATTGTTAAGTTGTTCATTTTAAAGTGTTTATATATTCTGTTTCACCATCATACTGACATGCAATTTGGTGCCTGTCTGACTGTTTTTTACCGTAATACATTCGGTCGTTATTTATCCAATTGCAACCAAACTTAACAGGAGGACTAAGGGTCACACAATGGAGGTTGTAGCGACGTAATTCCCCCCCCCCCCTTCCCCAAAGGGTTTTCTGTCTTGAGAGAAATCCGTGCTGAGGTGTATATCCGTGTTAATATAGTTTATCGTGGCGTTTTTCCAAGGCTGCTTTTAATAGCAAAAGTATGAACAACACTAATGATAACAGCATAATATTACCAATATACCAATAATATCCCCTCTCCCCAAGGGGTTTTTCTTCCTTGGACAAATGCCGTTTTAACCCATAGAAATAGCTTGTTGCGGCATTTCGTGGGGCACCCCTACCATAATAATAGGCCATATTGAAAATCGCAGCGCGCCCATTTTCGAAAGAAACCTTCCTCTACTCAACCCCAACACACACTGCAAAAATGGATTTAATCGGACAAGCCGTTCTGCTCAAAATTGACGGAAACCAATTTCAAGATGGCTGCCGTGGCGGCCATATTGAAAATCGCAGCGCGCCCATTTTCGAAAAGCACCTTCCTCCACTCAACCCCAACACACACTGCAAAAATGGATTTAATCGGACAAGGCGTTCTGCTCGAAATTGAAGGAAACCAATTTCAAGATGGCTGCCGTGGCGGCCATATTGAAAATCGCAGCGCGCCCATTTTCGAAAGGAACCTTCCTCTACCCAACCCCAACACACACTGCAAAAATGGATTTAATCGGACAAGCCGTTCTCCTTGAAATTGACGGAAACCAAAAGTTGACGAACGGCCCGCCCGCCCGGACGACATCCGTGACGACAATACCCCTTTGCCCATTGGGCTGAGGGGTGAAAAGTAAAGATGCTTTGTGTTTCTTCTTCTTCACAAGGGTGCAGGGTAGCATCATTGACTGAGCACACAGCTATTAGTCAGGTTCACTATGTTAACAAATATAATTTCGTTCAAAATTTTGGTAGATTAGCAAAACTATACATTTTTGGAATATTCAGAGCATGAGGAATCCGAAAATTAATGTTTACATTTGCACAGACACATGCATGGCCGCCATTTTGGATTTTGAAAATGGCCGCCATAAAATACATATTTTGCGCGATCTCGGCTTCTAGTCAACCTAGAGACTTAATTAAATATGCTAATCCTATGTTTTCTGGGTCAAGGAATCCAGATAAAGGCCTCAAAATAGTGCTCAGGATTATAGAAAAGCAACAAACAAAGGTAATTGAAAACCATTGTCTTTATATTTGTGATATAACTGTATTACATAATACATGATATTGCAAGTCCTTTGAAGTTATAGGTTGTTATAAGAAGTTATAGGTAGTATCAGATTGAACTATAAGTCCTATACACAGGATCTACGAGGTCTATACCGTTCAGGAATATGCTTTTACAGATCTTCATCACTATCCTGAGTGTCATTTTCGCAAAGGTGTCTACGCAAATGTAAACATTAATGCTCTGAATATTCCAAAAATGTATAGTTTTGCTAATCTACCAAAATTTTGAACGAAAAAACATAGTGAACCTGACTTTCTGCCGCTGATGCAATGCCCTCTGTTGGACTAGACGGATTTCTGAGAAATGTGAATGTACGATGCATTTTTGGGTAAAAGTTGGGAACCTCACTTTTTAACATAATTATGGTATGCTGAATTCGATTAACCCGGTTCCCAAACCGAACTTTGAGTTTTTGACCTTTTAATTAACATAAACAAAACGGCCGCCAAATTGCCATTTTTGGACAATTTATTTGAACAAGCATTTATATATCATGTATATACATGCAGCTCTTTTACTTTAACTTTACAACTTTTACCCCAAAATGCACCTAGAAGCTTATACATGGCCTTTTTCCATAAATCCGTCTAGTCTATGTGCGTTGGAGCAGGAATTTTCTAATTTTTCCAGGTCTCTCACCTTTTCCAGGTGAGCAATAACTCATCTACTCTTCGCGAATGACACAGTGGGGTCTTTAACGTCCACCAACTAATTCTGGCAGATGAGACACCCATTTAAGGTCCATCCGAGGGACGGCACCCACAATGATGAATCACCTTGCCTGTGAAACACCGGGATGACAGTTAGAATTGAGTTAGAATTGAATAGCTGGGTTAGAATGGAAACCCAGGCTAGACAGCTCAGAGGTGTGTGTACCTCTAGGTCATTCTGTCATCCCGACATTTGAACTGCCCGTATTGATCCACCGCACAGATCACAAATGAAAGCTCTCCGGGCTTATGAAGTCTGCCCGTCAGTCAAATCAGGATTCGGTTTGTAAGTGGGGGATGAGGACCTCGGGCCTGCTACGCAACTGAGGATTACATGGCTTGTCCTGCAGGATGATGCCAACCCGGATCCACCCAGAAACGGGCCTCGTCACCCTCAAACGTACGTCGCCACCTGCAGGACCCAAACAATACCCGAGAGATCTAAAAAAACATCTCTCCACGAGCTTTTTCATGTAGCTTTAACACATGGCACCAGGGGAAGAGGGGTTGGGGAGAAGTCTCCCACTGACTTAACCACAAAACTCCTGGATCAAGTGCACGCAGGATCTTAAAGCACCTGCACAGCAACAAGTTATAATAAACAGGTGGACATTTTTAATATGGCCGTGTCCGGGACCATTTCATTCTATTGTCGCTTTCAATACAAAATGAAGAAGCAAAGAAATCCTGATGTTGTGCTTCGGCTCGATTTCTCTTTCTCTCCATCGTATCCGTCCAGACCGAAGCTTTGAAAGGAGAAAAGTCTGGTTGTTGAAGGTCCATGTCAGCACTGAGTGCTCTTTGGCCTCAACAACCAATATGATCGATCGATCACGTGCGCTCCACACCGCTATTCTTACACACACACCTGGTTTCGGTTGCGGTGCACCTGTCTCGACTACTGGAGCTTCTCTTGCACGAATCGGTTCCTGCCGACAACAGTGCCAAATATCAGCACCGAAAAGCAAAACAGAAAGGTCTAATGGAGGGGACGGTTAGCAATTGGGTGAGCAATTTCAGACAGACCAGGCAGCATCTTGGGCCCTGTGCAGATTGGACGTTTACCCATAAGGAATGGGACAGAACAAAATGTTTCGTTGTTCACTTTAATCAAACGAGCCGCACCGATCATTATTACCAAAATGATAATGATGGTCAAAGAAACACATTTTGTGCTTTTATTTATGTTATTTATTATTTGGCTGGAGCATTATTATTTGTTTCTCAATGAGCAGGACATTTTATAGACAGTATGTTGTAGCAAAGGAATGAAAATCCAATTTGGCGGTAAAATGGAGGAATTCATTCACTGTAATGTTTTCATTTGATCGAAAATAACATTATAGTCCAGACAAATCATAACAGTCATCGAACAAGCCCATGGCGAGAGATATACAATCAAGTCTAACGTTGTCTCCATCACCCAACTCGAGCCTGCCTTGGACGTAAGCAATTTCTATCATAAAGGGAAAGGTTTGGCCCTTTCATTACTATCTGCTGTTGGAAATTCTTTAGCATTCCTGCTCCATAAAGCAGCAACCGTTCGCTTTCATCAGCACACCACGACTTGGAAAATTGCAGGAGTACAGAGAAAGAAATGGGAGTCAGAGGCCTTGCGTTAATGCGGCCGAGTTTAAAAGGCCCAGTTCAACGGAAAACGAACCACTGTCTGTGAAATGCCCAGGGAACATTTGTCGACGCGCAGGAGCGTGTAAGCAGACACAGGGTGCAACAAATAAAAACGACCATTTTCGATCATCAACCACGTACAGGCAAGAAAGAAAAGCTTAAATTAATCTTGAGCCGGGGACGCGGACCTTGCTGAATGTTATTCCTCAGACATCTCCAGACACTTTGTAACACAAAATCACAATAAACGCATAACAGTGAGGGTGGAATGAAAGAAAAAAAAGTTTCCGAGTGCCTGGAAATCCCAAGAGGCATACGAGAAACGCAGTATTGATAAATAGGTCATTTTCATGCATTGGGTGTCCAAATGGGTCGAGATGCTCGATTCGTACATACAAGGACCGACATGTAGAGATCAAAACATTATTTCTGGTTTGGATCTGGGATAAAGCTCTATCTATTAAAATGGTGGAGAAGCACTTGGCATCTGAACAAAAATGGAGCTTGCAGTTTTTTTTGCACCTGAGTATAGCATCCATCGGAGGAATTCCCACTAATGCACACAACAGGAATTTAGGTCGCATTCATGGCCAGAAATTCTGGAGCTAAAATTGGCGCGATTATAATTGTAGAGAGAAAACTGGCACCAATGTCGTGTGAGAGACGAACGTCCACGCCGGGTGGTACTACTCCTGTGAATGGCGAGGTTAATGCCAATTTCGGAGTTACACATTTGGAGAAAACGCGGCCTCGAGTGTATGGTCCAATTCTGTAATTTTGTAACATCTAGTACACCATTGCTCATCCAAACAAGGTATATTCTTAATTTACTCATAACACATTTAAAGATTTCCTCCAGGGATAACCAATTTATCTCAATCAAGCAATGCAGGGGTAGGTAGAGGATGGAGCAGGCAAACGCAACTTACGAAATGTGAATTTATTAATTTAATAGGGTATGAGCACGAAACATAAATGGAGAGATCCAGTGGGCTGAAGACAGACAATGAACGATAATAATAATAATAATAATCTTACTATAATTCACCAAATGTCCGTCTGTCCGTTCGATGGCACCGCAAAAACGGCTCAACCGATCGCAACGATATTTTGGGTGGGTATTCCTGGGACCCCTGGGAGTAAAATAGGCTATATTGTTTTTCCAATTTTTCCAAACACGATGGAATAATATTTACCACTATGAACAGTGATGTGGCTTTTATTGAAATTCTACAAATACTGTTTAGATTTTGATTGTTTGACTGTTTAGAGAATCATGAACCTGCAGCGAATCCGGAAGTGGACAGATGACGGCAATGAGCGGGTTTGATAATATCCAAATACAACCGTCATTCAATCGTAATGTTAAATCGTTCAACATTAATCGTGTTAATCGTTTTGTTAAAGTATCAATTCATGATTGGAATTGAGTGAATACAATTACGATTTTGAATTCGTAATTGTGTTCACCCAACTGTATGGAACTTCACATCAGGATTTAAATATTTGTTTATGTCACGAATGTTGTTAAAAGTTTATTTTTTATATTAATGTTATTTCATTTGTGATTGGAGTTATACTGTTTGGAATGAAAAAAGAGATATCGAGTTCAAGTGAATGATGGAATGTCGCGACGGTTTCTACTTTCTAAACGTGAATTCGCGGATCGCCATATGCAGATTCGCCATTGACTGGGTATGGAACAAGCGTACCCGTTTGTTTGCCAACGGGTACGTTTTTCATGGAAGTCCTTCACAAACTTGCTGTCCATGTCTGACATGTGACTGAAGGTGCTACAGGAATGTGGAATTTATTGGTTTCATGCTTTAGCATTCGCCATATCTGCCTGCATTGTCTGTTTGCTCTGGCCTCCCACCCGTGCGTAGCACGGGTACCTCACTAGTAATAATAATGCGACGTGGTGCGGAAACTGAGATGGTCTCTTCCCGCTGTCAGCCCAATTGCAGGACACCAGTGGGTCCAGCCAATAGCAAGCCGCGTTGCTGCTGCACAAGTTATTTTTGCTACATATGCTCATATACACTTCTCCTTTTAACAATAGATGCAAAAATCGAGTACAATTTCTCATGTGGCGCCAGAAACAAGCAAACAATACATTTGTAACAGCTCACACAGATCCACCCTCCCATCCCCCTTCCCTCCCCCCTCTCATCCTCTCTCACATTCTCACATGATTAATAGGAAAGATCCTCATCTTAAAAGTGTTACGGATTCGGCCCTAATTATTGTTGGTATTATTATTATTGTTGGTTTTCAGTAAGGGTTATTGTGGTTAAAAGGTTTAAAAGCGCTCATGACAAAAATGATGCCGGAAATCGGATAGGGCACCGGAAGAGGTGGAGTGAAGCGGAGGAGCGCGTGAGGCAGAGGTGACACGAGGCGTTTGGTAACAGCTCCGCACCCAGCGTGGTCGAGCGTCTATGGAGACTGGAGAGGGAACTTTGAGTCTTGGAAAGGAATCTCGTGTGATCGTTGATATCGCTGGTGTCGGGGAAAAGCCTGCGAAGCCAGGTACAGGTGGGAGATTCCGGAGAATCTTCGCCTAGCGGCTGCGGCCCGAGGAAGAACCGACCGCCATTCCGGGGACCTCGCGCGTCGTTCGCGGACCCTTGGTTAGTCGCGTCCGCTAGTCCCGCCCTCCGGTGGTTTGCCGAGGATGTGTGTGCGCGACAGCGGCCTTTGAAGAATACGGTGCGGTTCGCGACTGCACGGTGTATGTGCCCGTTTGGATAGCGTCTTTGGGATTCCTCTTTCCACCGCCAATTGGGGTTGGCTGGGACCACGTGACGGTCCCCGCCTGACCTACATCTCCTTACCTGCCTCATCGCCATCGCCTCTTCGCCAGGAGCACCCTTGTGTTCTAGTGACATTGAGAAGGGCTCTGCTTCAGTCCCTGGGGGTGCCGTGAGTCAGAGCTAGGGTATCATCTTAAGATTGGATTGCAGGGTTGATTGCCCCCATTGTTGTATGGCTTTTTGTGTGCTTTTAATATATTGTTTGTTCATAACCCTTGGTGTGGTTTCATTATTGGTTAATTTCAACCAAGGATAACATATCTTTCTGCCGGGGACCCTCTCGGGGTTCGGAGGTTTACCGAGACCAGGGGATAGGGGAGGACCCCATAACAGAAATTGGGGGCTCGTCCAATTGACTCGTGGGCTCGAAATTGAATCTGCGTCCGGGATATAAAATTCCCTAGATTTAGTCCGGGAAAGATTTCCCTAACATTCCCAAATTTGGAACTTGTTCCAACATTCCTAAATTTTTCCAAAAAACAACAAAAAAGTTTTTAAATTTTTTTTACATTTCTTGTGTGAAGGTTAACAGGTGTTAACAATAGTCACCATGGAGTTTGACACAGAGAAGTTTGCAGTGACTCCTAGTGAAGCACAGTTCAGAGCGTTAGTAAAATCGGACCTCTGGAAATTGGCCAAACATTTTAGCTTGGAGGTCCGAACTAATATGAAGAAGGCAGAGATGCAGACAGTGGTGATACAATCTATGGTGGGATTAGGAACATGGGGAGAGGTAGCCTGGGATTGGTTACCAGAAGAACAAGAAAATGTGGAGCTCCGGAAACTGGAGATGCAATTACAGAGCCAGGAAAGGGAAAAAGCAGAGGAAAGGAAAGCAGAAGAGAGAAGGGAAGAGAAACAAGCAGAGGAAAGGAGAGTGGAACGAGAACTCCAGGAAAGGTTAGAAGACAAAACAGCAGAGGAAAGGAGAGTGGAACGAGAACTCCAGGAAAGATTAAAATCAGAGGAACGAGAACTCCAGGAAAGATTAAAAGCAGAGGAACGAGAACTCCAGGAAAGGTTAGAAGACCAAAAAGCAGAGGAAAGGAGAGTTGAAAGAGAACTCCAGGAAAGGTTAGAGGAAAAAAAAAAACAGAGGAGAGAAAAGCCGAAACGGAGTTAAGGGATCGTGAAATGGCCCTTCAGCAGGAAATTAAACTCAAGGAGCTGGATGTAATGAAAGAACGGGGAGAGGTACCATCCCTGCTGGCTGGTTCGACACTTTGTCAGAACACCTGGGATGTTGGCAGACATGTGAGGCTGGTTCCACCCTTCAATGAAAAGGAGGTAGCCAAGATTTTTCCACACTTTGAGAAAGTGGCTCGACTGTTAAACTGGCCTGAGGAGTACTGGTCCATACTAGTGCAAAGTGTTCTGGTGGGTAAAGCTCAAGAGATTTATTCGGCTTTACCGATTGACCAATGTGCAGATTACGAGGTATTGAAGAAACACATTCTCAAAGCCTATGAATTGGTCCCGGAAGCTTACCGGCAAAAATTCCGGAATGCCAGGAGGAGGGAGAGTGAGACCCATGTGGAGTTTGCCAGATTGAAAGAAACCATGTTTGATAGGTGGTGTGATTCAAAAGGAGTTGGAAAAGACTTCGAACTATTGCGACAATTGATCCTGGTGGAGGAGTTCCAACAGTGTGTCCATGAGGACATTAAATTTCATCTGGAGGAAAGGAAAGTACCAAAGCTGTATGAGGCAGCAACCATGGCAGATGACTATGCCTTAACACACAGGATGGGGTTCCACAAACCGAACTTCTCGCCCAGACCTAGCCAGGGGCGCTATGGTACATCAGGGGCGGAGAATGAAAATCCATGGGGGCGGCCTCGAGATGAAAATGAGGACCACTCTGACACCACGACTTCTAGAAATCAGAAGACTGCGGTTCCAAGACAGACCTATCGTCCGGGGGGCTCGAGGCAGACAGCCGCCCCCATGCCTTCGCAGACCACGAGGTTCTCCTCCGGGCCTACTTGCACTTTTTGCCATAAACCTGGACACTTGAGGTCCAACTGTTATGCTCTGGGAAAGGAAAATCAGGAGCGGAGTTCGACTAGTACGACTCCAAATGCAATGGCCATTGTGAGAAATCATCCTCAAAAGGGTTACCAACCATTTATTTCAGAGGGGTCTGTGTCACTGGACGGAGCCTCGACTAACCGGAGACCTGTTAGGATATTGAGGGACACAGGAGCACATCAATCTTTAATGCTTGAAGGCATCTGGCCATTGTCCGAGGAGACGGCAACTGGGGATAGTGTTCGTTTACAGGGGATTGGTGGCTGTGTTAGTGCTCCACTTCATGTCATCCATTTAGAGTCCGATTTGGTGTCAGGACCGGTCACCGTCGGTTTACAAGCCACTCTTCCTGGAGAAGGAGTATCTTTTGTTATCGGGAATGATTTGGCCGGTGGCCAAGTTTCTGGTAACCCGATGTTTGCTGAGAAGCCTAGTAGGAAGCGCCCTGAAGAGAAGAGGAAATACCCTGAAACTAAGTGTCGGCACACGCACGTCAGGGATGGAGGCAATATTGGTAAGCTCTTTGTAGGGGGACTGAACTTCAAAACAAAGGAAGAGGTTCTGGAGTCTGCCTTCAGCAAATATGGACGGCTTTTGGAAGTGCTGCTGATAAAAGACAGGGAGACACGAAAGTCAAGAGGGTTTGGCTTTGTCACGTTTGAAAACTCAAAGGATGCCAGAGTTGCAGAAAAGGATCTGAATAGCAAGGAGTTGGATGGTCAGACCATCACAGTAGGGAAGGCATTTCCTAGGGGTCGAGGGGGCTACAGAGGGGGACCACGGAGTAGTAGTGGTGGTGGCCGCAATCGATATTATTATGGAGGCTTCCAGAGTTATGGCAGCTCCCGAAGGAAGGATTATCAGAGCAGTGGCCGAGAAGGAGACCGCCATTCATGGGACTACAGTGACAAGTGGTGCAACCGTGATAGTTAGGAAAGTTAGAAAGAGTGGAAGCACTGAATGCTGCGGAGCAGCCGAGCCAAGATTCCGACATGGATTAACCGTGAACACCACGTTCCGAAAGGCGTCCATGCAGTGAACTTTCCGACATGGATTAACCGTGAACTCCACGTTCCTAAAGGCGTCCATGTAGTGAACTTTCCTACACGGACTAACCGTGAACTCCACGTTCCTAAAGGCATCCAGGTAGTGAATATGTCCAGGCCTCACCACCCAACCACCATGGAACCTGGCCCTCAGCTCGGCCTCCCAGAAAAAGTGCTATCGATTTGCTTGACTTGGGATTTTTGATCAACCCCTTAACCTTCATTCAAAAGAAACTAAAAGTAAAAATCAGAGGTTGATGAGATGGAGTTTGGCTTTGCAGGGGTAACTTGGAAATTGAACATGTAAAGGGCAGGACAAGATCGTTGCTGATGCTTTGTCCAGATTGAATTAACTTTGGAAATCTCTGTAAGTTGTTCGAAGTTGTGTTGCTTTATTTTTGGGGAAACATTGATTACTTGTGTTGGTTTCAAGAATTTGCCTACAAAGAAAGTTTTCACTGTGTTCAAACTTTCTTTCTTGAGGGGGGGAAGTGTTATGGATTCGGCCCTAATTATTGTTGGTATTATTATTATTGTTGGTTCTCAGCAAGGGTTATTGTGGTTAAAAGGTTTAAAAGCGGTCATGACAAAAATGATGCTGGAAATTGGATAGGGCACCGGAAGAGGTGGAGCGAAGAGGAAGAGCGCGTGAGGCAGAGGTGACACGAGGCGTTTGGTAACAGCTCCGCACCCATTGTGGTCGAGCGTCCATGGAGAGGGAATTTTGAGTCTTGGAAAGGAATCTCGTGCGATCGTTGATATCGCTGGTGTCGGGGAAAAGCCTGCGAAGCCAGGTACAGGTGGGAGATTCCGGAGAATCTTCGCCTAGCGGCTGTGGCCCGAGGAAGAACCGACCGCCATTTCGGGGACCTCGCGCGTCTTTCGCGGATCCTTGGTTAGTCGCATCCGCTGGTCCCGCCCTCCAGTGGTTTGCCGAGGATGTGAGTGCGTGACAGCGGCCTTTGAAGAATACGGTGCGGTTCGCGACTGCACGGTGTATGTGTCCGTTTGGATAGCGACTTTGGGATACCTCTTTCCACCGCCAATTGGGGTTGGCTGGGACCACGTGACGATCCCCGCCTGACCTACATCTCCTTACCCGCCTCATCACCATCGCCTCTTCACCGGGAGCACCGTTGTGTTCTAGAGACATTGAGAAGGGCTCTGCTTCAGTCCCTGGGGGTGCCGTGAGTCAGAGCTAGGGTACCATCTTAAGATTGGATTGCAGGGTTGATTGCCCCCATTGTTGTATGGCTTTTTGTGTGCTTTTAATATATTGTTTGTTCATAACCCTTGGTGTGGTTTCATTATTGGTTAATTTCAACCAAAGATAACATAACTTTCTGCCAGGGACCCTCTCAGGGTTCGGAGGTTTACCGAGACCAGGGGATAGGGGAGGACCCCGGAACAAAAGTTTATTTTAAACTCCCCCTGTACATTCACAAGCCCTAGATATGGCCCATCCCTTCCGTGTTCAGATGCACCCAAACCAGATGCGGTGTATCCCTCCAACTCTTTTGTTGTGCAGAGGTACACCCCAGCTTCTTCTCAGGTATTTTCTCAAATATTTTGGCTTCCTTTAGAAGCTTTGTTCGGCATTTTAGGAAACAATCCTTATCGCCCACACATGATAGCAGGCCAGCCGTCCGAAGATTGCTACTTCTAGTGGTTTCTGCACATGTCCGCTGAGCTTTCTGGGGCAGATTACGTCATTTTGGATTACATCATCCCGTATTGAAGGTATCCTCTTTAATTCATATGATAATCATATTCGATTACCATTATTATGATGATGATTGCCATTATTAGGGTACCATTTCTTACAGGCTGTGGAACCCTATTGTTTTTGTGAAGCTTATTCTTATTGTTAGCTTATTTGGCATTTAAATTCCAGATAAGGTATTGTCATCATGCACCGTCCATCCGTCTGGCACCTTTTTCAACTTTTCCTGCCAAACTGCTGGGCCGATCCGGCTGAAATTTGGCAGCAAGGTTCAGCTCCTGACTGGTAACGGGATTGCAAAGCTCGTTCGAATCACGTGACCGGAAGTATGTCAAAATGGCCAACTTAGTAAATTCCTTCAAAAATCTTTTTTCCCAGATCCCCCAGTCGGAATGCTACCAAATTTGGGTTTCAACAATAGGCCAGGGTAGGGATGTTAAATTTGGGAAGTCATGTCGATCACGTGAGCGATCGTGTGGCTAATATGGCTGAATTAGTCAAATTATGGGGAAATTGCATACATTCCTTCAAAATTCTTGCTCTCCAGACCCACCAGTCAGAATGTTAACAAATTTGGGTTACAATAGGCCAGGGCCCAGATAAGCTACAGGTCCAATGGTCCTATTCTTATTAGTCCCCTACCGGTGTACACCGGAGGGGACTATAGGTTTGCACGCCGCCCCTCCGTCTGTCAGTCCGTCAGTCCGTCAGTCCGTCAGTCCGTCAAGCAAAGAACAGTTTTCCGGACTTTTTTTTTCTAAACTCTTAATGCTAATGATTTCAAACTTGGTACATGGTTTCCTCATGATAAGTTACAGATCAAGTTCGAACTTCACGACGTTTTGATCATTTTTGACAAAGTGATGGCACTTTGAACTTTGGGAATTCTGATAATCATTAACTCAGTGCCATTTTAAGTTTTAATTTCCTTTAAAAAAGATTTTCTCTGCAATAATAGGACCGATTGAGATAAAATTTTCACCGTAGGGGGGACTCGGTCTGTAGAATATTCTAATGGTAATTATTACGTCACAGGTCACGTGGTTCGGCCGCCATATTGTTTTTCGTGAAAACACGAAAACCCCTTTTTCTCTGCAACGGCTCAACAGATCGAGGCCAAACTTTGCAGGCAGAATCGCATACCCATGACGAACAAAAAAGTCAGCGAGCATGACGTCATGTGTCACATGGTTTCAGAGTTATGACGTTTTAAAGCATGAACCTTTAAAACCGAGCTCCTCCCTCATTTTTGATCCAATCGAGGGGAAACTTCACAGATCTGTTCAGCATGTCAGTCTACTAAAATGTCCTTTTGGAATTTGCGATAGGGCACGTGGTTTGGCAGATATCGTTAATTAAACGAAAATATATATTTTTTTAATGGATATAGTCAGGTTCACTATGTTTTTTCGTTCAAAATTTTGGTAGATTAGCAAAACTATACATTTCTGGAATATTCAGAGCATGAGGAATCCAAAAATTAATGTTTACATTTGCGTAGACACCTTTGTGAAAATGACACTCAGGATAGTGATGAAGATCTGTAAAAGCATATTCCTGAACGGTATAGACCTCGTAGATCCTGTGTATCGGACTTATAGTTCAATCTGATACTACCTATAACTTCCTATAACAACCTATAACTTCAAAGGACTTGCAATATCATGTATTATGTAATACAGTTATATCACAAATATAAAGACAATGGTTTTCAATTACCTTTGTTTGTTGCTTTTCTATAATCCTGAGCACTATTTTGAGGCCTTTATTGGATTCCTTGACCCAGAAAACATAGGATTAGCATATTTAATTAAGTCTCTAGGTTGACTAGAAGCCGAGATCACCCAAAATATGTATTTTATGGCGGCCATTTTCAAAATCCAAAATGGCGGCCATGCAGGTGTCTGTGCAAATGCCAACATAGATTTTCAGATTCTCCATGCTCTGAAGATTCCAAAAATGTACAGGTTTGCTAATCCCAAAATTTTGAAAGAAATTAGATTTGTTAACAGTGAACCTGACTATCTTCATCACTGTCCTGAGTGTCATTTTCGCAAAGGTGTCTACGCAAATGTAAACATTAATTTTTGGATTCCTCATGCTCTGAATATTCCAAAAATGTATAGTTTTGCTAATCTACCAAAATTTTGAACGAAATTATATTTGTTAACATAGTGAACCTGACTAATATCTCTTGAATCGCTAGTGCCACAGACAGTGAGTTGGTAATTATATAATTCACACAGTGCAATACGTGCAGGCTGCTCCACGGAGCGACCTTGTGGGCTTATCAATGAGGCGAGGCGTGACATACATGTGTCTCAGCATACCTCAGATCAAGTTTGAAAACCAGCATCAACCATGCATAAATTTGCACATTCGATCATTTCTGACAAAGTTATGACACTTTGAACTTTGGTAGCGGACATGTATTGCAGCGCATTACTCAGAATGCTTGTTATTATGGAGGTGTTATCACGAGTGTTTATTTTTGTACTTGTTTTTAACAAATTTGTAGGTTTTCTTTCCCTGTACAGTTTTTTTTTTTTTTTTTTTTTTGTATACAAGATCGAGGCTCGTGAAAGAGCTAACATTTATCACACAAAAAAATCGAACAGACACACAAAGTATATAATAAGGGGAGCAGTAGACAAGATGGGGAGAGAAGGGGAAGCACACAAACACAACATTTGAGAGCAGAGACATCGGGAGATCTGTGGGAGAGAGGGGGCTTTGGGGAGGAGGCATGGGAAAGGTAGAAGTATAAAACATATGGACACTGCAAGGACTTCCAGGAAAGAAGTTGGTATTTCAAAAAAGTGGATTCGGGGTGAAATTAGTGGGGGTAGAAAAGATCAAGGTTTTGGATGGGGGAACATAAGAGATGGTGGTGAACAGCTGTTTTAAAGACCTGGAGGGAGGAGTGGGATTGAAGAGAGTGAGGGAGATTGTTCCAGAGGTGGGAGAAAAGGGGAATGAAAGAGTGAAGGTGAGCAGAGAGCCTAGATTTTGGCAGCTTAACCATAAGAGGGTTGCTGGCAGATCTTGTGCGACCTGTAGGAATATTTGGGGGACAGAGCCCAGAGAGATCTGGGGGAACAAGGCCGGAGAGGAGTCGGTAGAAGACAGAAAGACCACCAACCTGCCTGCGGTGAGTAAGTGAAAGGCCCTCGGGGTTAGCCTCATCACGGGAGATTCCAATGGTTCTGAAAGCTTTGGTTTCAACAGCGTGAAGCCGAGCTCGGTGTGAGGCAGGAGCACCGGCCCAGAGGGGAGAACAGTATTCCATTGAGCTGCGGATGAAAGCCTTGTATGTGGTGAGGAGCTCAGGTGTGCCAAGGAAGGACTTTGCACGACGGAGGATGCCCAGTCGGTGACTGGCTTTGAAGTCCAGCTTGGGAATGTGGTTTTCCCAGGAAAGATCATGGCAGATAGTGAGACCCAAAAGCTTGAGTGACAGAACTTCTTGGAGAGGATTATTGAGAAAGTAGATGGGAGGGTTCTCCAGTCGGTCTTTTCGGAGAGACATCGTAAGAGTGTGAGATTTGTCAGGATTGAAAGACATGTTCCACTTGTTTGACCAGTTTGTGATTTTGTCCAGGTCTACAGAGAGTGAGGAGGCTACAGACTGCCGATCTGAGATATGAGGAATGTAGCGGCAGAGAGTAGAGTCATCAGCAAAGAGATAGAGAGGATTTTCAAGAGAGTCAGAGAGATCATTGATGAAAAGCAGAAAAAGCACAGGGCCCAGAACACTGCCTTGGGGAACTCCAGCCTGAACAGGAAGGGGAGATGAGAGAAACCCATTCAGGGCCACACGTTGACTACGACGAGAGAGGAAGCCTGCAAGCCATCCGTGGAGATTTCATGGATACCATAGGAGGAGAGTTTGTTGAGCAGAGCGGGGTGCCAGACCGTGTCGAAGGCACGTGATATGTCAAGGGAGACAGCTCTAATTTCCTGTTTGGCATTGAGGACCTCCATCCCTTGTTGAGAGAGCAGAAGCAGCATGTCCAGAGTAGAGTGACCTTGTCTGAAATCAAATTGATGATCAGAGGTTAAGCAAGTTGTGTGTGCCAACATGGTCATCCTCAATGAATAAACTCCCAAAACATCTCCATATTTCAACATGAGGTCAGAGCATTGTGAAAAGAAAATTTGTCAACACCAGAAAAATCAAACGTGTTTTATCATCTTATGAAGAAATTCTGTCATCAATATCATATTCCATTTCAAAGGCAGCTGTCTGGAAATGTGCATAATGGCACATTTTCAACTTGTGTTTTTATCACAAAATGGGGCCGTAACTCACCTGGGTATTTGAGCAGCTGTGGGTAAATGTTATCAGAAGGCAAGGCAAGGCAAAGCATAGTCTCCAACAGAGAGCACACAGACCATTCGAGCAAAGAGATGAAGAACAAAGCTCTGAAATATCAGAATATTTCACACGGAATAGAATAGCTTGGCCAAACTTGTTTCGATTCAAAAAATAAGTTTTAATAACCATTTGAATAAAAATTAATGATGAAAAAATGTTTTTTTTAAACCTTCATCCAAAAAGTAAAAGACTTCATATGTATATTATAATGACGGTATTGCTCTCGTTTCATGCATCCCTTATTGGGGTTTGCATAAGTCAGACTCTGAAAGTTCTGTAAAAGAAAAAACATTCCAAATCAGTTTAAATTCTCATTTTTTGAAGCACGGGCATGCACCAGCAGTTACTTCCAATATGTTTCAGAGAGATCTGAGATATCCGTTTCTTTTTCAAGCCTTACTGACACCCCTCCTTCGAGAACAAGAACTCAAACTTCTTGCTTTCCGGGGGTTTGTAAGGTAAACGTCTCATCGGATAACATACAATTAGACAATTGAAACACGAGGAGCTGCTGCATTGTATACGGCGCAGTCAAATTCTTTGAGTTGCTTCTTTCTCTTTTTCTTTTGCCAAGTCTCTATCGCTCTTCTATCCCCAAGGTCTTGACCTCCAACTTGCAATGAAACTTTATCTGTGATTTTCGTTTTGGCGAGCAGGAGGGGTGTGGGTAGGAAGACCTTCATGCCGAGGATGGAACCTGCTGTTGTAATCCAGGAGGCGGACCGAAGGTGATGCTCTTTTCGGCGATAGCTTTCCGTGGCTGGAATTTCAAGACGACCACCGTTATATATGTAGACGCTAAACTAGGCGGACATAATTACAAGACAGGGTGTTTTCTAAGTAGACAGCCAACATATAGCACCGATTGATGTCTATAAAGCTTTATTTCCACTTAAGAATACTTGTTTCTTTGCAGATCGTACAACGCACAGTGGCGCAAACGGCATGGGAGATGCACGGCCGGTCCAATGTATGACATTTTCCACCTCAAACTTGAAATTAAAACAAAACTGTATCATAGTTATTATTATTACTTTTATTATTATTATAAAACAGCATGGTTTGAAGACTATTGGGCCAAGGAGAGCTTATTTAGAAACTACTGCATTATAAATAATGTTTGTGTAACCGTTGGCGTTAAAGAAAAACAAATATCAAGAGGAGCTGTGTGCACAAAACAATGAGTGCACACTACTTGTGTGCCTAACCCTAACCCTAACAACCCTAACCCTAACCCTAACAACCCTAACCCTAACCCTAACCCTAACCCTAACAACCCTAACCCTAACCCTAACCCTAACCCTAACCCTAACAACCCTAACCCTAACCCTAACCCTAACCCTAACCCTAACAGTGCACACATTGTGACGCGCTCGTAGTGTTTGTAACAGAAGGAACAGCACCAGTTATTTTTGGGGTCTTTTCCAGGCTGAGATTGCAGCTGTAAAACGATATGCCGGATGGCGCAGGCTCCACGGGTCCGTTTCCTTGTGGAATGGAATCTTCTGCAAAATGAGATAAGAATGCAAGTTGATGATGTGAACGCACTATTGTAACACAACGATGCACAATGGCGTTCAAAAATATTGCCGTTTAAAGTGTTTCCTTAGCAAATCGTGTACTTATCTCCAGGGAGCACAGTGCAACGAAGTAAATAAACCGATTCATTAATTAATGGATAAAGCACAAGAATGATGGCCACCTGGCCTCCACCTGGTTCCTTGTAATCTCGCAGTAGAATATGTGCAAGTGTGTCGGTTTATGAGACTTTGCAAGGAGTGAGTGCACAACAATTGATCGAATGGAGCAATTAGATAAGGAAACTAGAAAGAGCAATTATAGATTGCAGGTCCTCACCAAGTCTTGTTTTTTGTGGTCTTTCTTGGATGGAAAATAATGGGAAGGATTCACTAAATTAAAGGTTGTTGATTGAAAAAGAAAGCTCAAAATGGTCTAAACCTAAAGGGCTAAAGTCTGAAAAGGTGTAAAGGGGTCTAATGAGTGGAAAGGGTCTAAAGTGTATAAAGGGTCTAAAAAGGTCTAACGGGTCTAAAGGGTGGTGTAATTATAGATGGTCTAAAAACGGCTAAAAAGGGTCGAAACATCAAACGAGTCTAAAGCGTCTGAAGGGTAATTATTAAAAGGTCTGAAAAGTGTGAAGGTCTGAACAGACAAACAGATGAACAAACAGACAAACGGATAAACATACGGACAAATGGACAAACAGACAGATGGACAAACAGATAGATGGATAAACAGACAGACAGACAAAGCGACAGAGAGTGAGACAGACAGACAGACAAAGCGACAGAGAGTGAGACAGACAGACAGACAAAGACAGTCAAACAAACGGACAAATGGACAAACAAATGGACAAGCAGACGGACAAGCATACAGACAAACAGACAAAAAACAGACAAACAGACAGACATATGGAAACACTGATGGACAAACAGACGGACAAAGAGACAGCCAAGCAGATGGACAAACAGACAAATAGAAGAACAAAGACACAGCCAAACAGATCACAGACGGACAAACAGACCGACAAACAGAAGGACAGATGGACAGACGGCCAAATGGATAAACAGACAGACTAACAGATGGACAAACACAGATGGATGGACAAGCAGATAGACAAACGTACAAACAGATGGACAAACAGACAGACCAATGGATAAACAGATGGACAAATGGATAAACAGATGGACAAACAGACAGATAAACATACAGACAAACAAACAAAGAGTCAAAGAGACAGACAGACAAACAGACGGCCAAATGGATAAACAGACAGACAAACAGATGGGCAAAGGGACGGACAAAGAGACGGACAGATGGACAAAGAGACGGAGAAATGGATAAACAGACAGACAGACAAACAAACGGACAAACAGCCAACAGACAGACAAAGCGACAAAGAGTGAGACAGACAGACAGACAAACGGATAAAGAGATGGACAAACGGATAAACAGACAGACAGATGGGGAAATTGATAAACAGATGGACAAACAGACAGACCCAAATGTGACCCACTCTCCTATGGCGAGGGGAAAAAAAAGAAATGTTTTGTTGAGACTGTACCAGAAGCCCAGGATGGAAATGAAATTGCACTCGATAATACGACGCACAGCTTTGCACACCTGAATATTATGTGGACGGACAGGCAGGTGGAGAAGTAAACAAATCATAAAATGTCAGACAAAATAGAACTCGTATCCGTTGCTGATGCCATTTGTTTTGAGAAAAGCAGCTGCTTTGAGCACCTTGAAGGAATACATAGCGAGAAACTGGACAACTTAATTTGAAGCAGGTGGCATGGACAGAGTAATGGTGGAATAAATGAATGGATATGTTGTATAAAGCTGGGGATTAAGGAAGCAGTTGAGAAACAGATTGATTTAATATGTGACCCTGTTCAATTGGAGAAGGACAGGGGTTAAAATCCATCAGGACTGGTACAGAGAGCAACAGCAAAAAAAAAAAAAAAAAATTCAGAAGCACCCAAAACCTGTGTGTTTGTGCGTGAGAGAAACGTCCACGGTCTAGGCCCTCAAGAGAAGTGTGACAATAATGGACACGGATTGGGACTTGATAGCCTTCAGGTGGACTATTGCGGGACCACTTCGACAAAATAGACTCAAATACGTTAAACTGCAAAAATGTTCAGTGGCTGGGCTATTATCATTAGAATTTCATTTAACTACTATCCTCTCATTTTCCCTTTATAATGGGTCAGGTCCGATGGTACCAAGCTCCTGCCCGGCCTTGACCACAATACTCCTCCACTCCCCTCCGTCCTCAGCCCTCTCCACTCTCCAACCACCCAGACCTTACTGATATCCCTCTTCACACAATTCTCCCATCTCAACCGTGGTCTTCCTCTTTTCCTCCTACGATGTTCCCTCAATGTCTTTTCATCCGACCTTGTTTTCCTCCTTTCCTCCTACCAACCACCCACACCTTGTTGACTGGAACCAGTTTATATAATAAAATGGCAACAACTTTAAGCTCATTCGACACATTCAAAGATAAATTGAAGATTTCCAACTGTTGAACTCGTCAAGTGCCTTTTATAAAGTTGGCAGAGTACAGAGAGACGACGTATGCGGACTCAATAAACCAAGTCGGTGGAGTCGGCAAGATCGATAAAACTTTAGGGATGCGATGTCAATCCCAAAACATGAGCGCAGGATTATACAGTTTCATGTCTTCGCAGTGAGATCTGCAGCTGCCATTAACAATTGATGGCCACCTATAAGAATGAGTGATAGTGATTGGGATTTGGAGACAAACTGCTACAGGGGACGAGGACTAATCCACAAGGGACCATCCACATTGCTTTGCAATGTTTAAGGCTTCCATATTTGTGATTGCAAATTCATCGTAGGGGGATAAAAATGCCTCTTTGCAATTAGTGAATGAGATATCTCGGATTATATTTGCCGAAGGGAAAGCAGGAAAGCACAGTGGAAGCAAGCGTCATAACACCTCGTAAGCTATACAGTGCTTAGAGGAAAGAGACGGTAGAGAAGACACCCTCTATTTCTAATTCTATCAGATATGTTGAAAGCTCTGTAGAAAAATTATAATTGCCATTGGTGAGATATCCCCTCCAGGTTGCTAAAGCAAGCTGCTCTCAACCGATTGCTTCATTATGAGCCTCGGCGTATCAGGGAGTGAAGAAACGTGATGGAACGATGTCCTGCAGACTCGACGAGTTAAAAACTCAGTCGGACATTAGGCAGCCAACCACATCGGCAAAATGGCCGATTACGTTGCAAATTAACGAGGGGCCCAAAGAGCGCATGAGCATCCCAGTGGGAATGCGGAATTTCATCACCCAATTTGTCTCCATAGCCATGAGGCTGCTGCAGGAAGAAAACGGGCATGCGCATCGGGACAGCGCATCAGTAGGGTGCATCAGTGCAGCGCATCAGTAGGGCGCATCGGTGCAGCGCATCAGTAGGGCGCATCGGTGCAGCGCATCAGTAGGGCGCATCGGTGCAGCGCATCAGTAGGGCGCATCGGTGCAGCGCATCAGTACGGTGCATCGGTAGGGCGCATCGGTGCAGCGCATCAGTAGGGCGCATCGGTAGGGCACATCGGTGCAGCGCATCAGTAGGGCGCATCGGTAGGGCGCATCGGTGCAGCGCATCAGTAGGGCACATCGGTAGGGCACATCGGTAGGGCGCATCGGTGCAGCGCATCAGTAGGGCACATCGGTAGGACACATCGGTAGGGCACATCGGTAGGGCGCATCGGTAGGGCACATCGGGACAGCGCATCAGTAGGGCGCATCGGTGCAGCGCATCAGTAGGGCGCATCGGTGCAGCGCATCAGTAGGGCGCATCGGTGCAGCGCATCAGTAGGGCGCATCGGTGCAGCGCATCAGTACGGTGCATCGGTAGGGCGCATTGGTGCAGCGCATCGGTAGGGCGCATCGGTGCAGCGCATCAGTAGGGCGCATCGGTGCAGCGCATCAGTAGGGCGCATCGGTAGGGCGCATCGGTGCAGCGCATCAGTAGGGCACATCGGTAGGGCGCATCGGTGCAGCGCATCAGTAGGGCACATCGGTAGGGCACATCGGTAGGGCACATCGGTAGGGTGCATCGGTACGGCGCATCGGTATGGCTGATTGTGAACACTCCAAAAAAAAAGGAAAAGGAAAAGCAGAGTAAACAGACTTCGGATCTTCTTGTCGTGCAAAATGGAGTTATCATGCTGGTGATAACGAGTGCTTTTTAAAAAAATCGTGAACATAATTCTCAACGATTTCACAATTATTTCCATTTTGTGCTTTGGAGTGTCGCATGTGATGCATTCTCGGGGAAACATTAAGCATGTAAGTATTGAATGTGTGAAAGCATTTGATAAAAGGTTATTTGGAGCTACACTCTGCCGTGACTATTAATCTGAAAATTAATGTCGTTGGATGTATCGGAATTTGAACAAAAAAACAAAAACGTTTTTCATGCCATTCAGTCACGTCTTCCGGAAAAAAAATTACAATCAGTAAAGCACCTGAAAAGTTCATACTGTAACCAATTCATACTAATATACAATCGGTGAACTTTCACACAAGGTATATAAGACTGATTACCAACTAAATAGTTATTGCAAAATGCACAACATACCACGTTCATCATTTTTAAGGGAACCTATATATTTTAAGGGTCTTTGGGGTATTTTGAGTCTTCAGGATCTTTAAGTGTCTTTGAAATATTTTCGGTATTTAGGATCTTTAAGGGTCTTCTGGGTCTTCCATGTCTTTTCAGTCTTCAGGGTCTTTTGGGTCTTCAGGGTATTTAATAGTCTTTGGTGTATTTTGGGTCTTCAAGGGTCTTTTGGGGGTATTTTGGGTCTTCATGGTGTTTTGGGTCTTTAAGGGTATTGGGGTCTTTCCAGTCTTTTGGGTATCAGGGGTATTTATGGGTCTTTGGTAAATTTTGAGTCTTCAGGGTCTTTTGGGTTTTTGTTATTATTTTTGGTCTTTGGGGTATTTTGGGTCTTTGGGATCTTTAACGGTATTCAGTGTCTTTTTGGGTCTTCAAGGTCTTTTGGGTCTTTAGAGTCCTTGGGATCATCAGTCTTTTGGGTCGTCTGGGTCCTTGGGGTCTTTTAGGTCCTCTGGGTCTTTTGGATCCTTGGGGTCTTTTGGGTGTTTGAGGTCTTTCAGAGTATTTTGGGTCTTCAGAGTCCTTGGTCTCTTCTTGGTCCTTGGGGTCTTTTGGATCCTTGGGTTAATTTGGGTCTTTGGGGTTCTTGGGGTCTTCTGGGTGCTTGGGGTATATTGGGTCCTTGGGGTCTTTTAGGTCTTTTAACCGGTGGACACATAGTCGTGTTCAAAGATTGCCCCTCTCAAATCCCTCCTAAAGCGCTACTCAAAGCCTTTAAAACCGACACTTATAAAGGGGGACAGACATCACACAAATACACAAACACACATTGTGATTTATATATACTAGGGCATGCCCGTACTATATATAAGCTAGGACGTGCCCGTACGTGGGTGCCCGTTCCTTGCCAAAAAAAAAAAAAAAAAAAATTTGTGTAGGGGTGTGTGTGTGTAAACATCCTAGGGCGTGCCCGTACGTGGGTGCAAAAAAACATGCGTGCAAACAACAACAACAAAAAAAAACTTTGAAACCACGTGGCAGTAACGACCACAGAACCCCCCCCCCTCTATTTACATGAATGGTTTGGTCCATTCGCAACGACCACAGAACCCCCCCCTCTATTTACATGAAATGGTTTGGTCCAAAGCGAACGGCTTGCGGTGTTTGGTAAAGAAATCGCCATAGCTCGGTAACTACTTGTCCGATTAATTTCAAACCTTGAAAAGGCACATCCTCGGGTCCCCAGCAATATACCTGGCAAGTTTCAAGTATATCGGACCGGTAGTTGTCGAGAAACAGCGGTCACAGACAAACATACACACATACAAACACACATACAAACACACATACACACATACACACAGAGATTAATGGAATTATAGATAGATAATATACAATATACAGTGCATTCAGAAAGTATTCAGACCCCTTCACTTTTTTCACATTTTGTTATGTTGCAGCCTTGTGCTGAAATCGTTTAAATTCATTTTTTCCCTCATCAATCTACACTCAATACCCCATAATGACAAAGAGAAAACAGGATTTTAGAAAGGTTTGCAAATTTATTAAAAAGAAAAAACTGAAATATCACATCGAAAAAAGTATTCATACCCTTTGCTATGAAACTTGAAATTTAGCTCAGGTGCCTCCCATTTCTCTTGATCATCTTTGAGATGTTTCTACACCTTGATTTGAGTCCACCTGTGGTAAATTCAATTAATTGGACATGATTTGGAAAGGCACACACCTGTCTATATAAGGTCTCACAACTGACAATGCATATCAGAGCAAAAACCAAGCCATGAGGTCGAAAGAACTGCCTGCAGAGCTCAGAGACAGGATTGTGTCGAGGCACAGATATGGTGAAGCCTACAAAAAAATTTCTGCTGCATTGAAGGTTCCCAAGAGCACAGTGGCCTCCATTAATTCTTAAATGGAAGAAGTTTGGAACAACCAGGACTCTTCCTAGAGCTGGCCGCCCGGCCAAACTTAGCAATCGGGGGACAAGGGCCTTGGTAAGAGTGGTGACCAAGAACCCGATGGTCACTCTGGCTGAGCTCCAGAGATCCTGTGTGGAGATGGGAGAAACTTCCAGAAGGACAACCATCACTGCAACACTCCACCGATCTGGGCTTTATGGCAGAGTGGCCAGACGGAAGCCAAACAGTTCAATATTGGTTTCATCAGACCACAGAATCTTATTTCTCACAGTCTGAGAATCCTTTAGGTGTTTTTTTTGCAAACTCCAAGTGGGCTTTCATGAGTCTTTCACTGAGGAGGCTTCCGTCTGGCCACTCTGCCATAAAGCCCAGATCGGTGGAGTGTTGCAGTGATGTTGCGTAAAAATCATCTGGCCACGGTTGCAACACTCACTACGGAGTTCCAAACTGCCTCTGGAAGCAACATCAGCACAACAACTGTTCGTCGGGAGCTTCATGAAATGGGTTTCCATGGCTGAGCAGCCGCACACAAGCTTAAGACCACCATGCGCAATGCCAAGCGTCGGCTGGAGTGGTGTAAAGCTCGCCGCCATTAGACTCTCTGCAGCAATGTTCTAACATCTAGCGGAAAGCTTTACCAGAAGAGTGGAGGTTGTTATAGCAGGAAAGGAGGGGGGGGGGGGGGGGGACCAACTCAATATTTATGCCCATGAATTTGGAATATGTGTGATGTTTGGGTGTCCACATACTTTTGGTCATGTAGTGTATGTATATGTAGTGTATGTATATATATATGTGTATATATATATATATATATATGTGTATATATATATATATATATATATATATATATATATATATATATGTATATATATAGTTTATCGAATGCATATGATCCACCACGCGGTAACCCGGGTTGCCCCGTGATTTTTAATCATTTTACATAATTAATTAATCTATTTTAGGGGGAGTGTAACCGGGTTCATGTGATTGGAAAATCCTTTGTGTCACAATGGACTAAAAAATGTAAATGTTTCATGATATTTGTTATATTATATCACCTTTATCTATCAATATTGTTGAAATGAAGATCAAATAGCTGTATGTTGAAATATGTTGAAAAAGTCAAAACTTTACATGGGGTGTACTTACTTTTTCACGTGACTGTATATATATTTATATATATATTTATATATATATATATATATATATATATATATATATATACATATATATACATATATATATATATATATATATATATATATATATATATATATATACATATATATATATATATATATATATATATATATATATATATATATATATATATATATATATATATATATAAAAGAGAAAATATACATATATAAAAAATAAATATATATATATATATATATACAGTGGGTTTCATGTACAGCTTAATGCTTATGCTATTTTATTTCAACATTTACGTAGAAATGCAAGTTAACTTAGCAGGTTATTCGGTAAATTTTGCTTGTGCCATATCCACATCCAATCGAATGTCATTTATAATCTATCAAATTTAACCTATCTTATGGAAACCTGCAGCTTGTAATAATTTGGGGTGGTTTTGGGGAGGGCAGAGAAAGGAGAAGGTAGGAAGAATAAGGCCAGATGTAAGCTTGTATAAAATAGAGAGCCGACCAAATTGGTGCCGGTGGAAAAGTGATAGTCCCTGGGTATCCAACTCCTGCCTCGAGACTCCAGAGGTGCAGAATGGCTTGTTTTCGATTATCTCAAAAAGAGCACATGTCCACAAACAGACAGTCTTACTCCATTGGAGATGGTACAAAAGCTTTGTACACCGTGATGAGCTCGATGCGGCTTAGGGATGCCTTAGGGCTTAGCGGCTGGAGCCACCAAGTATACCCAGTCGGCGTCTAGCCTTTGATGCTAGTTTGGAGACATGATCCTTCCACAAAATGTTATGACACATAGGGAGGCTATGGAGTTATAGGATGGAATGAACTGCACTTCTTCCAGTGGGTGTCCAGAGAAATGGATTGGATAGTTTGATGGCTGATCCCTCTGGAGAAACAGTGTGAGAGCATGTGACTTACCAGCATTCCAAAGCATGACCCAAGTAGTTGAGCATTGGCTTATCATGTCCAGGTCGAATGAAAGGGACTCAGCACCAGCCAGTCAGTCACAAGAGTAATGGACCATTCTGCACAGGGTGGAGTCATTGACAAAATAGTGGAGGTGGTTTTGAATATAAACATAGACCATTAATAAGGATCACGAATAACGTAGTTGCTATGATGCTGTTGTGGAACCGCAACCTGATGGAAAAGATCATGGGAATGGACACCATCAAGGGCCACCCACTGTTTCCAATCATGGAGGAAATAAGACCACCAGCTGAGCAGGTGGCCCTGAATACAAAAGGATGAAAATTTAGAAATCAAGGCTGGATGCCAGAGATGTCAAAGGCTCGAGAGACATCCAAAGAGATCTTGCTCGTGCTTCAGGGTATTTGTCTCTTGGTAGGAAATGAAACATGGTACTCAAATAAGCATGCTTCTTTCTCTGGCGGTAGTGAGATAAAAAAAAAAAAAGAAGAAGCACAAAACCAGGAAGAGTTTATCGACACAAGTAGACTATATACCACATGAGTTTCATCAACCTAGCTCAGTCTTTATAGGAGATGAGGACTGGAAATGAAAAACCTAGCGCACAGACAGAACGGACGGAGAGAAACAGCGACAACCCAAATGGGCTGAGGGGCAAAAGAAAAAGTGCAAAACCTAAATGCAATCCTACATCATCCCAAAGGTGGGGTGAAACAACTTATTGCAGAAGAGAGAGCTGGCTTTACGTTGCTCCTGCATAACGATGTCCTTCATCCATGTTGAAACGCCGACAAAACGGAATTTCAAATTTTACTACATGGAATAATCAATCAATCGATTACTTCTATGGCGCTTTATATTTATAAGTAAAATCGCAAAGTGCTTTACAAAGAGAGAAAGTCAAGAAAAATTAAAATTAAGGAAAAGCAGATGTTAAAAGACGAGGTTTTAAGAATGAATGAATGAATGAATGATCGTTTTAAGGCCATTTTCCCCGCTAGAGCGGGGGTTAGCCTTGCGGGCCCCATGACAATCATGGTTCCCTGTTTGAGGCAATGTTTTTATGGCCGGATGCCCTTCCTGACGCCAACCCTTGGTCACGCTCTTGCGATGCGCAGGGATACGCTGTACCTATTCTAAACCGGGATACACACCGGGATCATTCATCCCAGCAAGCTGGTACTCAATTTGCCGACCTCGGAAGGATGACAGGCTGTCAACCCCCTTGGCGTTAAATCAGCGATCGACCGGGATTCGAACACAGGATCCTAGGATCCCAAGCCGGCACCCTAACCGCTAAGCCAACACCAGGCTAAATTTATTTTTAAGAGAGATATTTTAAAACTGTCATTGATAAAAATTTAAAAAACCACCTTTAGAGGCCATTTTTCCCCGCAAGCGGGGGTTGGCCTTTTTCGGGAACCGTGGTTGTTGTTGTTTTTTCGGTCCCCTTTTTGAAGCAATGTTTTACGGCCGGATGCCCTTCCTGACGCCGACCCTTTTTGCCGCCTTTAACGACAAACAGGGAATTACCAGTGAACTGGTCCTCAATTAGCCAACCTCGGAAGGATGACAGGCTGAGTCAACCCCCCTGGCGTTAATTCAGCGATCGACCGGGATTCGAACCCAGGATCCTAGGACCCTAAGCTGACACCCTAGCCACCAGCCCAACACCAGGGTTGTCATTGACTTGACTTTCTTTTTCTTGACTTTCTCTCTTTGTAAAAACTGTCATTGATAGGTGGATGGAAATCTCAATAGGCCTGAATGTGGAGGTCACCGCGTGAAATTCCGTAACACAAATAAAGACAAAACAAATGTGAACTAGGAACATATCCTTGGGGAACATCGATAGACAGATGAAGTAGTTCTAATGAAGATCAAGCCAGCAATGTTTGCAGTAGAATAAATCCGTGAGCAGACACCTCAGGTGTGAGGATGCTACCAACTGAGATATCCTGCTGTCTTTCAGCCTAATGAGAGTGCTATGTCAGCCTCTTTTGATGGTCATGTTCCTACATGACTGAGGTTCAGTGTGGGGCCATTACATAGTAATGAGTAGGGGCTCGGATCTCATCAATGAACCTGGCTTAGCTCTTTTTGACTGCTGAATCGGGTTTATGGAGTATTGATAAAGTGTTGCGTTTCAAAATGTATACTCGACAGCATTACTTTTTCAAGGTGTATCGGAAAGGCAGGTTAAAAATTGGAGTTGGTGAGTGAAGTGGCTGAACAAAAAATTTCATGAAGGCAACAAGTTCCTGTGTTTTACGTTTACAGTGAGAAATGACCTTTGTATGATGATAACTAGTGTCTGATAGTCTGCATCATAGGCTTCAAAATACGGAGATCAGGTTATGGTGCAAAGGCAACTCAATGGAGATTCTGCAGATGTGTATGTATGTATGTATGTATGTATGTATGTATATATATGTATATATATGTGTATATATATATATATATATATATATATATATATATATATATATATATATATATACACTGCATATATATACACTGCATATATATACACTGCATATATATACAGGGTGAATCAAAAGTAGCGCCCGCGCCCGATTTCTGTTTTTTCGGCTGTCAGATTCTTTCTGGGATGTCATGTTGTTAATAATTGTGTTGCAGATTATTAATTTTCTTAATTTATTTATTTTTGTTTTTGTTTTGCAGGTTATTGCTGAGAGTTTGGAAAGTTACTGAATTTGCACCAAATTGAACCATGAATTACCTTTCAATGAATCAACGCATTGCGGCCGTGAAACATTACTACAAATGTAATGAACAACCAATAATTGAAGGCTCAAATCACTGCAAAGTTTGAGGAAATTGATATCGAACTCTGCAAGCGTCTGTGCCACTCTGTGCCTGCTCGGCTGCAATTGTGCATCGATCATGAGGGAGGGCACTTTGAAAATTGCAAGTAAAACAGCTTGGTACACTTCCGTAATAATTTTCCCCCCAATAAATGGTTAGATAAACATGTCATTCATTTATTTATACCTTCTTGTACACTGTAATACAAATGTCAAACAAACAATCAACTGACAGAAATATATATATAAACAGAAATCGGGCGCTACTTTTGACTCACCCTGTATATATATTGTTGCGGATTCGGGGGTCGGCGCTCCCCTTACCAAGGGGAGGTTAATCCCCTTGTCTTTTAAGCTGGCCGTCTCCCCGATCCTGGAAACTATAACGCTCCTTTGCGGTCGAGATTGGCCAGGGTGATTGGTCAACAGAGGTCCCAAATACCTGAGTGCCAATCGCTCTGCAAAGCAGGGAGATCATTTCCGCTTGGGCCACGGATATGATGGAAATTGCCGAGCGGTTTAGCAATCCGAAGCCCGAGCCATTAGCAAAAAGACTAACCCGATTCTGAGCGGTTCTGATATCGTGCCACGGGTACTCAATTAGGGGAATCATTAAAGTGATCGGATGGAGAGGAAACCAAAAGGTAGGAAGAACAAAGATTTATTAAGTACGTACCAAAACCCGAAGAGGAAACGAAAGGGGAGAATGTACAAGGCGAAGAAGAAGAAGACACAGAGCAAGCTTAACCATACATTCTTAGTTTATACCCCAGGCCAAACAAACAGACTTACACGGAAGGGTGATGGGTAGGGGAGGAAGGTCCAGGCAGGTTGTCCAAGCGAGGGGATCCGCTCCGGTCCAAGCTCCAGGTCCGCGGTGAAGAATGGTCGGCGCCTTTGTGGCGTTTGCGCGTGACCAGACCTTACGAATATAATGGGGGAAACTGGGACGTGTACGTACTACGTCGACCACACTCTCTCTCTCTTTCTCTTTCTCTCTCTCTCTGTCTGTCTGTCTGTCTGTCTGTCTGTCTGTCTGTCTCTCTCTCTCTCTCTCTCTCTCTCTCTCTCTCTCTCTCTCACAGGTCGTGCAGTTCATGCAAAAAGGAGTTCCCCAGCGCAGTCTTCTCACTCGTACCTTGCGCCTTCCCCCGAGTCTCTGTCTCCTCGCCTCCGTGGCTCTCTCCCTAAAAAGGCTTGCGCTCGCGCTTATATTACACGCTCGCGATCAAGCCGTGGTTCATGGAGACACGCCCATCGGCGAGCTCACCTCAGCCATGTTGGTTGGCGAGGGCTCCTTGGCTCCACCTTTGACGGCCAGTTGCCAGGGGGCCACGCCTTCTCCCGGCGCTCCGCCCTCCTTCTCCAGCTTGACCGCGTGCTTAATGGCGTTTGGAGCAAGGCAGCGAACAACCAAAAGTGAGGAACACCAATTTGAGAGAGAGTGGTAAAATGTACAGAATAGGGCCTATGTTATTTGATTAATGCAATGCAGATTCAACTAATCGGAACATGGGCTTACCTAAACACATATTAAGGAAATAACTAAAGGTTTTATGGTGAGCTACGTGTTGTAATATGGCCTAACTATGGGTGCGACCTTTGACTTTTACCAAAGATAATTATTTACAACGAATTTACAAGTGAGGGTTCTAAACACCGCAACAATATATTTATATATATCTATATATATCTATATATATCTATATATATAGATATATACACTCAACCCTCGGCTATCGCGAACTCAGCTATCGCGTTTATCTGCTATCGCGGCTACCTAAAAAACTGCACAAACACGACTATCGCGCCCCAAATACGCGCTATAGCGCACCAGAAATGGTGGGGGAAAAAAAATAAAAATCAAACAGTCCGGGTGCTACGTCATCACCGAGCGTTGGGTGATTCACGTGCTGATTGGTTGTGACGTCAGGACGTCAGGAGCACTGTGATTGTCCGCCCGGCGCCATTCAAGTGCGCGTCGCCTCAGAGTGAATACTGTATGTACTGTAATAGCAGTGTCTAAACCTTTTTTTTGTGATATAACAATGGCCGATATACCCCGACCCCGACCCCCCACCATTGCCCAGCGTAATGCAGCGGCACCTGCAAGGGAAATCAAGAAGAGGAAGAACTTAACTTACGCTCAGAAATGCGAAATTGTGCAGTTGATCGACAATGGTGAAACAAAGCGAAGTGTTGGAAAGAAATTTGGGATAAATGAGTCAACAGTGCGAGGTATTTACCAAAACCGTGACCATATCAACAGCGAAGCAAGGTGCTCCTTTATTAATAAGGCACTGGCAGGTTACGAGGAGCAGCATCACGCCCACATCAACTCCCTCCGCCAATGCCAGATCACCGAATTCTTACGGCGTCGCAACGAGGCACAGCCCTCTGTCTTTGACGAGCCCTCTGACGTTGAGGGCTTCTCTGGTGCTACAGCTGACGCAATCCTGGATGAGTTAGAGGCACGTAGGGGTGGTCAATAAGACTCCACCCAAGCCTGGGAACCTACCCAACCATCTAAGCCCCTCATCGTCCCCAAAAAGTAAATAAAATGGTTAAAGAAAGTACTTTTTTAATCATTTTATTTTTATTTACATATTGTGATTCTTGTTTTAATGTTTCTTTATATGTAAATGTTTCTTTATATGGTAGAAACACTTGGTAAAAAAAATGGCAAAAATAGGTTAAATATGTGGTCAACTTGGGGGTCCTGGCACCAATTAGAATTATTATCATACGTTCTTCAGTTCGGCTATCGCGATTTCGGCTAACGCGCACCGATGGCGGCACCAATTAGGCGCGATAGCCGAGGGTTGCGTGTATATGTATAAGTTCAAAACACACCTGGTCACAAGTGTGCCGCACTGACCGGGTCCGCAGTCGAGGTCCTCAGCACCATCCCGTTTCGGCCCTTCAACTTCGATACGGTCAGCTAAGGTGGGCCAGCAGGGGCACATACACATCCACATGCAGCAACTGCACCTGGATGCGTACATACCCCCACCCCCAGCCAGAGCGAACGCAGACTACAACAGCAACACCTCCACATCCAGAATCCACAGCACCAAACAAACATGGTGGAACACTCAAACACCCACCTTTACCCTTCACCACTCACCAACAAAACACACCAGATCATTCATCCACACACATCCACACACAACGCCAACCAACCACCTACCCTTACAACATACACCACTTAACATACAAAAACACACTCATGCAAAAATTCATTCATGCAAAAACACACACCCTCACCCACTCATACTACATATATATACATACATATTAATATATATATATATTTATATATACAGTATATATAAAATAAAATAATATATATATATATATATATATATATATATATATACATGCATAGATACACACAACATTGGGGATCATGGAAGAGCCCTATGTTTCGTCCGAATCCGTCCACAACTTTTTGAAATATGGTGCTATATATAGTTTTTGGTCCTATCTCTCAATGGTGAAGACTCACTTTAAAAAATGATAAAATTCTCATATCCGGATTTGGATCTTCACCAAAATGTAACCAATTTGTACTCGTCACGCACCGAACCTGTCCACCAAGGTTTTGTCGGAATCTGTCCATACCTTTTGGAAATATCCTGCTCAAACAAACGGACAGACAGAAGTGAAAGCATAACGTCCATCGTCCCCCACATCCCAAACACCAAATTAAAAGATGATACAACATACGATTCGGATACGGTCACCACCTTGTGGACGCAAACCTGGAAACAAGTTCAAGCCCCATGTGGAATCTGTCCAAAGGTTCTTGAACTTTGCCAGGTATCAAAACCGCGATGCTCGAGGACACTGCACATCTCGAATAAACGCTGATAATCTCGAGCCTTTGGGATGTATTTGCGTATCGCATCTGTACATTTTGTCATTCTGATAAAGGCATTACAGCAGAAATAGCATTGTCCAGGACTAGTGTTAAAATGAACTTGTGAAAATCCATGTGACCGTTTGCGCATTGCCCTCCTTTATGGGGGTGGTGATCATTGGTAACGGTGGACCCTTTGTGTGGGGGGTCCATGATTCTGCACTGTGGAGATCACTTCCCGGATTGATGACTCGTTTTGGTTGAGGTTTGTTTCCGTCAAAATGTGAAAGTGCAAAAACAGAGGATTTTGAAGAATATTCTCCTTTTATGATTCTCTGTTGACGGATGAATGTTCCTTAAACAAGTTTTTTGTTTTTTTTCAATTTCGCTAGAATAGTCGTTTTTTCCAGCTTTGTACAAGGTTCACGGAAGAGCCTGAATTACATAGGACAAGCTCATCCGATCTTTCGACGCAATCTGCTCATTAGGTTTTGCTACACTGTGTGTACTCGGAATGTTTGTTTGTGTCCTTCGGTGTTCATATTTATACATTATGTGTGTGTCTGCCTTGTTTGCAAGTTGTCTGAATGGTTGTCAAGTGTGCTATTGTTTTCATTTTTATTAGGTCATCTTGTCTTGTGTGAACACAGCGTCACACACTTTCTGAAAACTTGCACCTACAGGATAAATTGCGTAATTTAATTGTTCTCTTTATATTTTTCTTCGGCTCTTCTTTGTTATCCACAAAAGTTAAAGTGAAATCCAACAAGACAGCAGAGACCAATATTCTAAGTTATTACCTCCGCCACCGAAGGTGCATGCAGGTTATGTTTTCACCCCTGTCTGTCTGTCTGTCTGTGAACAGGCTATCTCAAAAAGTTGTCGACGGATTCGGACGAAATTTGGCAGAGAGGTAGTGTATGAGACAAGGACGAAATGATTAGATTTTGGTGAAGATTCGGATCCGGCTAGTAGAATTTTAAAGTGAATTTTCACCATTGCTATGACTAAACTTGGTGGACGAGTTGGTTAGGTGACAAGAACAAGGCCATTCGATTTTGGTTCAGGTCCGAATCCAGATCCGGCCTATCATTGCGATACAAAACGTAAACTGTTCACCAGGTGGAGGTGTGCTCTCTTCCGAGTGCTGTTCTAGTTTCTAAAGGTTTCGTGTGGTAGAGTAGACTCAGGATCAGCTAGAAATCAAAACTGAAGCAAGTCTTATGGGAAAGAGAAAGGAGCCAAGAATAGTCCGCAGTAATGACACACTGATCCCAGATCCTGGAATGGTGCCAGCAAAAGCTGGTGGCTAGACACGAGTAGTTTCGGTTATGCAGAATCATCTAAGTATAATTGTCACTCCACAACTGAGAACTACGAAAGAAAGATGACCAATGAAAAAGGAGTGTTACTCGTGGCTGTTTTATTCGATGAGAAAGGATTTTTTTTATTAGCCCCAAATTTTTGGGGAAAATAAAAACCGGGGGATATTGTAATCGCCTCCGTCCATCTGTCTTCCACGCTATCTCCTCCTCATAGACCAGGAGCCAAATTCTGCGGGAGCCATAAAAGTGGAATTTGTTCAACATCCACTACATCTGTGGTTTGACTTGACAGCGCTAGAATAATTCTCCTGGAACAACAACAGGTAGTATACAAGATCGAATTGACGTTTCAGTTTTTATCTGGAAGCCATTTTGTTGGCTAATGGGTCTGATAGCTTAACTCTGAAAATATTGGGGTATGGGACACATAATTTCATGCAGAGGAAAAGCCTGGCGGAGGTACGCTCTCGACATGAAATGCAGAGGAATACCTAATGCTTTTCCGAGAGTCTATTATTATTACGAGCAACGGTACCCGCCCTATGGGCGGGGCTTCAATTGGGAGGCCCAAATGAAAAGGCAAAATATCAGAAATTGAAGGCTTTTTTTATTTTAAACGATTCATATAAACATCCGTTGAATCATATCACACGCAAATCATCAAAATATAAACAGTACATGGCGCCCATTTTGAAAAAAGATTGAATTTCTTTGCCGCTACACCTGTTTCTCAGTCGCTTTGCACACGCTGCCGTGTTACTTCGGAGCCGCACGCTTATATAGGAAGAGTTCGTCAGGAGTCGATCTACTCTCTCCTCTTACGTAGAATAAACAGTATTTGTAGAATTTCAACAAAAGCCACATCACTGTTCATATCGGTAAATATTATTCCATCGTGTTTGGAAAAACTGGAGAATTGGAAAACTTGGAAAAATTGGTAAAACAATATAGCCTATTTTACTCCCAGGAGTCCCAGGAATACCCACCCAAAATATCGTTGCGATCGGTTGAGCCGTTTCTGCGGTACCTTCGAACGGACGGACGGACATTTGGTGAATTATAGTAAGATTATTCCACCAGTCGTTCACTTTCGAAAACTTTAAAATTAATGTTCCCCGCAACCGTTGGTCCGATTGACACTAAATTTTCACCAAGGAATTGGCTAGACATGGATACATTTTTAATGCTAATTATGACGTCATAGGTCACGTGGTATGGGCGCCATCTTGGAGAATACCTTCAACTTTGCCCGTTTACATCTCCGAAACGGTTCAATGAAAAAAATTGAGTCATGGCTCATTTTAAAGAACTGCAATGGGACCAAAAAACATGTTTATTTAGAATATTAAAAGTGCGAACGTTACGAAGTCAGAATTCGACAAATAGACCCCTTGATGCCATGAATTTGATATTTTTTTACATGACCTCAGTGAACCGTTGTGCAACCACTGATAACTTTTAATTGGTCAAAAACGGTACTGGAACCATGCATGCATGCTATGTGCTGTGAATAAAGATGTGTGCAGGAAATGTCCACCAATGTGTGTGTGTATGTGTGTGTGTGTGTGCGTGGATGTGTGTGTGTGTATGTGTGTGTGTGTATGTGCTGTGAATAAAGATGTGTGCAGGAAATGTCCACCAATGTGTGTGTGGATGTGTGTGTGTGTGTGTGTGTGTGTGTGTGTGTGTGTGTGTGTATGTGTGTGTGTATGTGTGTGTGTGTATGTGTGTGTGTATATATATGTGTGTGTGTGTGTATCTATGTGTGTGTGTGTGTGTGTGTGTGTATGTATGTGTGTGTGTGTGTGTGTGGGGGGGGTATGTGGATGTATGTATGTGTGTGTGTGTGTGTGTGTGTGTGGATGTGTGTCGGTGTGTGTGTGTGTGTGTGTCAGGATGTGTGTGTGTGTGTGTGTATGTGTGTGTTTGTGTGTGCGCACGGATGTGTGTGTGGGTGTGTGTGGATGTGTGTCGGTGTGTTTGTGTGTGTGTGGATGTGTGTCGGTGTGTGTGTGTGTATGTGTGTCGTTGTGTGTGTGTGTGGATGTGTTTCGGTGTGTGTGTGGGGGGGGGGGGATGTGTGTGTGTGTGTGTGTGTGTGTGTGTGGGGGGGGGGGGGGTTGTGTGTGTGCGTGTGTGTGGATGTGTGTGTGTGTGTGTGTATGTGTGTGTGTGTCAGGATGTGTGTGTGTGTGTGTGTGTGTGTGTGTGTGTATGCTGATGTGTGTGTGTATGTGTGAGAAAAAACAATAATACTGTGAAAGCGGGGTTGTATGAAAGTGGGAAGGCGGAGGAAACCGGTCATCACTGCCAGCAGTTATAGAGTGGCAGTTCTAGTTTCCTATATCTTTGCTGTTCTTCAACCGATTGTGGTGATTTGGGTAGTGTTGAATTTGCCTTTTAATGCACAGGGACAGTTATTGACATAGATATAACGTTGACCCTGGTATAGTGGTATAAGGTCGCTAGAGGTCAAAAGGTCACGTGACTACAATTTTACACACTTTTGTCGGTGGTTTGAAAAACTGATAATATACTACAGTAGGGGCTTGATTATGACTAATGGTAAGAATGAGGAAGCTTTATTTGGAGCCCCTCACACAAGGCAATAAGAATAATAATCAGAGAGCAGTGAAAATGACTAATAATTATGTGAGAAATCTCAGCTGTGGAATTAAAGTGTGTATTTCACTAGAAAACACGATGGTACATGTGCAGTATTGTATAAAATAATCTACCGGTCAGACGTCCAGTTATAGACAATTTAAAGTCAGCAGCATCATTACAGAATAATACGCGTGTTCAATTTGTTGGCGCAAAGTGCAGAAGAGGCTGTGTTACGTCATACCAGAGTAGATTCTGACCAACCAACACCTGCATATTTAGTGTGCAAGTCATTCACATTTGATTCTACATACTAGTTTAAACAATCCTGTATTTCAAGTGCATATACTTGCTATATCAATTCCTTAAGTATCTTCCTCATTGTCGGAATCACCAAACCCATTCGCAGAATTCCATAGACTGGTACTTGGGTTTTGGCAGTCTTTATTTCCCATGCAAGCACGTGCTCCTGTGCAGACGGGGTCACTGTTCCTGCAAGAACAATCTATTTCTTCAACAGGACGACTTATTTCAGTGAGACACTGTAATCTCTACCAGATCTCGGGATGCTGGGTCCTTAAAAACATATGCACACAGCTAGGACTTCCAGGAAAGACGTCGGTGTAGTGAAATCGTATCCGTACTGAACCCGGGTGGGGATGCTCGCTGCTCGCTGTCATTGTTGTCACCGCTAGGGGCGTGACTATAAGACCCGTTGCTGTGTCAGTGCTCCGAGACTTCTCCCTTGTGACATGTTACATCGGTAGCCTCGTTTATGGTACGCCTTTATAGAATAACTAGCTTGCTTGCATTGACTGATATGAATGGCTTTATGAGATGTCGCATCGTATGCTTATTGTGTATTTCTACTTACAGGAATGATGTGATGATCTAAATGCAATTAAACCAAACCGTTGGACTAAAGTTGTGTGGACCTGAATGGTTTTCCACAACACTTAATTGCATTTAAGATCTGCTGACATGGCTGGCAACAAGACGTTGACGGTGTCCATTTTCAGCGCCGACCCACAAGCCACGGACGGAGGCTTGCAACTCAAGCACTGGCTCCGACAACTGGAGCATCTCTTTGACGAGCCTGAGACCGCTCCGACGCCTGCCGCGAAGCTGGCGATATTACACTCAAAAATCGACTACCGGGTCTACCACGCGGTCGCTCAATGCACGACGTATGATCTTACCATCGCGGAGCTCAAGCGGCTTTACATAAAAGAAAAAAGCCCTGTGTATGCGCGTTATTTGCTGCAGACGCGACGGCAGCAGCCCAACGAGCCTATGGATCATTACGCCCAGGAGCTCCGGCAGCTCATGCTGGACAGCGTCAAGGAGCCACGGACTCCCGAGCAAGCTAAAGATGATCGACTTTTAGATGCCTTCATAGCAGGGGTCTCCTCCCAGGAACTACGTCTCAAACTCTTGGAGAAGACCGACCTGACCTTCGCTACGGCGGTTGAGCAAGCGACGGTGTATACCGAAGCGCGGATGCAATCGAACGCCTATGATCGCACGCGCCTTTTGGCGGGCACCTCACTACACGCCCGGCCGGAGAGTACCACTGACGAGGACGTGGATCCGCCTGCTGAACTCCGGGATGCTCCGGAGGATGACCCTACCCTGACAGCTGCCGTTACGACCAGCAGACCCAAGGCCTTGCGCGGGGCCGCATGTTTTTTTTGTGGAGGGCCTCGTCATGCCCGAGTCGTGTGTCCGGCACGTGACGCTATTTGCCATTTGTGCTTGCTAAAGGGACATTACGCGAAAGTGTGCAAGAAATCGGCACGCGGCTCGCGGCCCTTCGACTCGCGCAGCCGCGGCCGCGCGGGCGCAGCAACCTTGAACGGGCTCGTAGCAGAACCCACGAGCCCAGCACCTTACCCGACTTCGAAGGGGAGGGCCGCTCTCTGCGGCCCGCTGGGCGCTCAGACGACCTTGATTGGCGCCACCGGACAGCCACCACCGTCTCATTCTCCATCGGGGACAAAGGCCGCATCCTTGGCCAAACCACGGGCCACACTTCACCAAGCCCCTCGTACTCCTCGAGTCGCCCACGAGCTAACGGCGGCCCCCGCCCCGTCAAAAGAGTTAAGGCAACTTTCGAATACTACGGAAGCCTTTGTAAAATGTAAAAAGGCAATTTCGAATACTACGGAAGCCTCTTGTCAAAGCGACCAAAAATGTAAAAAGGCGATTTCGGATACTACGGAAGCCTTTATCTGCCAGGAGTGTCAAAAGGCAATGTCAAATACTACGGAGGCCTTTTCTCGTCGGATTTTGAATCGCGAAACACCGGAATGCTGGGGAAAGCCCTCTGATGACGATAATGGGATCCCCATGGCCAACACAGCCTCCGGCCACGCTCGCAAAACTGCTGCTGGTGTAGGATCCACCCGCGAGGCTGGACCGACCCATTCGGGGGGCTCAGTCCCGCTCCCAGCTGCCTCGTCTGGCCTGGCTCAAGCCCTTATTCCCCTTATGGTTGAGGGCCATTGTGTTCAGGCCTTGGTGGATACCGGATCTACGGATAGTTTTATCGACCAACGACTTGTGCTCAGGCATGGATGGCGGATCGGGCGGTCTACGAGACGGATCTTCATGGCTTCCCAGGGACTGCGGCTCAGCACGAAAGGGGAATGCCGATTGAAACTCGTGCTAAAGGGACGGGTTTTCCCTGATGTACACCTTATGGTTTTACCCGCATTATGTGCTGATATTCTGCTAGGACACGATTTTCTTAAGCTGCATGGACGTCTGGTAATGGAGTTCGGTGGGCCTGACACTCTTGTTGTGGGGCCGGACGACGCGCTAACGGTGTGCGCCCTAGCGCAAATGGACGTCCGGCCGCTTTCGCTGTTCCCCAATCTAACCTCCGACTGTACCCCCGTCGCGGTAAAATCGCGACGCTACTCTCGCGCGGACATGCAATTCATTGCGGACGAAACGGCTCAGCTCTTGAAGGACGGCATCATAGAACCTAGCAGGTCGCCGTGGCGCGCTCAGGTCTTAGTGGTGCGCAGCGAGGCCCATCGCAAACGCATGGTAATCGACTATTCCCAAACGATTAACCGCTTTACACAGCTGGATGCCTACCCCCTTCCGGGGATGGACGCGCTAGTGCAACAGGTATCCCAGTATTCGGTCTATAGTACTCTCGATCTCCGTAGTGCGTACCACCAGATCCCTATCTCTAGGGCGGATCGTATCTATACCGCTTTCGAGTCGGGGCAGCGGTTGTACCAATTTACACGATTGCCCTTTGGGGTGACGAACGGGGTCGCTTGTTTCCAGAGGGCCATGGATGACCTCGTTGCGCGGGAGCACTTAACCGATGTTTTCGTCTACCTCGATAACCTTACGGTTTGTGGATATGACCAAGGGCACCATGACGCTAATCTGAAGCGCTTCCTTGAGGTCGCGCAATGGTATCACTTAACTATGAACGAGGATAAGTGCCGATACTCCCTACGCACCATAGATCTTCTGGGGTACACCGTGACCCATGGCTCTGTCTCTCCGGATAAGGAACGTCTGCGACCTTTGCTCGACATGGCCCCTCCCTGCGATCGGGCATCCCTGAAACGCGCCCTTGGGCTGTTCGCCCATTACTCCAAATGGGTGCAAAATTTCTCCGCGAAACTTCGCCCCCTTGTGGCCTGCGACACTTTTCCCCTGAGTTCGGCCGCATTGACGGCCTTTGAAGGTCTTAAGACCGACATCGCCCGAGCCGCCGTAGCGACCATCGACGAGAGCGGCTCGTTCGTCCTCGAAAGTGACGCCTCGGATCAGGCCATCGCGGCGACCCTCTCCCAAGGGGGACGTCCCGTGGCTTTCTTTTCACGGACTCTTACCTCCGCTGAGCGGAGGCACTCGTCCGTTGAAAAGGAAGCGTATGCGATCGTCGAGTCTATTCGGCGATGGCGCCCGTACCTACTCGGGCGGAGCTTCCAAATCATCACGGACCAGCAAAGCGTTGCGTTCATGTACGACACCTTACACGCCCAGCGCATTAAGAACGAGAAAATCACTCGCTGGCGTATCGAACTCGCCGACTTCTGTTACACCATCAAATATCGCCCAGGGAAGGATAACCAGGCCGCCGATGCCTTATCACGCCCGTCTACATGTGCTGGTATCACCTCGTTGGAGGGCCTACGGGTGCTGCATGCTACTGCGGGCCATCCCGGCGTAACGCGTTTCGCTCATTTCGTGCGGAGTGGGAATCTCCCTTACTCGATTGACGATATCCGCCGTATCTGTCGCGACTGCGCTATCTGCGCGGAAATCAAACCGCGTTTCTATAACCCTCCTATGGGGACTCTGGTGAAGGCTACACGCCCGTGGGAACGCTTGGCGATGGATTTCAAGGGCCCTTTGCCGGTGTCGAGCGGCTCTCGCTATCTGCTCACTATCGTTGATGAGTACTCACGATTCCCCTTTGCTTATATGTGCGCGGACATGACTGCTGCCACGGTGATGCGATGCTTACAGAACTTGTTCTCAATGTTCGGTTACCCGGCCTATGTCCATACCGACCGGGGTGCAGTCTTCTTGTCTCAGGAGGTGCGCGGCTATCTGCTCCAAAACAACATTGCGTCTAGTTACACCACGCCGTACAGACCCCAGGCTAATGGGCAGATCGAACGCTTCAACGGGATTATCTGGAGGGCCGTCATGCTCCATCTCCGGACCCACGGCCGGGGCCTCGATAAATGGGCTTGGTCGCTACCTGCGGCGTTGAACTCAATCCGGGCACTCCTGAGTACGGCAACTAACCAAACTCCCCACGAGCGACTTTTCCACCACCCCAGGAGCTCGGGGTGTATACGGTCTTTGCCCAGTTGGCTCGCTGGGCCCGGGCCGGCCTACCTTAAACGGGCGGTTCGCGCGAGCAAGTACGACCCCCTTGTGGACAAAGTGCAGATTCTCCAGGCTAATCCTGAGCATGCTCGTGTGATGACGTCTGATGGTCGTGAGACTACTGTCTCCGTTCGTCATCTTGCCCCTTGCGGGGTCGACGACCTTAGTAGGGAATCGGACGAACCGGTCGAACCCATCTATGAGACTATGGCCTCTCCCGACGCTCCCATCGCCGACAGTCCACCGACCCTCCCCCCGTCGAGACTGCCCGGGTCCGACGACTTGGCGTTACCCCCTTCATCACCCGACCCTGTTGACGCCTCTGACACCGGGGATACAGGGTTACGAGACGCCGTACCCGGGGAGTTTCGAACGCGTGCTGGCAGAGAAATTCGCCGCCCGGCCCGCTACGGTTGGGCCGACTGATACTCCGCGCCCTATTCATGCTGACGCTCACTCGCTTTTAGCCACGCGGCCGTATAATTCTGACGGGGGGGGGGGGGGGGGTGAATGTAGTGAAATCGTATCCGTACTGAACCCGGGTGGGGATGCTCGCTGCTCGCTGTCATTGTTGTCACCGCTAGGGGCGTGACTATAAGACCCGTTGCTGTGTCAGTGCTCCGAGACTTCTCCCTTGTGACATGTTACATCGGTAGCCTCGTTTATGGTACGCCTTTATAGAATAACTAGCTTGCTTGCATTGACTGATATGAATGGCTTTATGAGATGTCGCATCGTATGCTTATTGTGTATTTCTACTTACAGGAATGATGTGATGATCTAAATGCAATTAAACCAAACCGTTGGACTAAAGTTGTGTGGACCTGAATGGTTTTCCACAACAGTCGGTATTTCAGAAAAGTGTATTTGGGGTGAAATTAGCGGGGGTAGAAAAGATCAAGGTTTTGGATGGGGGAAGATAAGAGATGGTGGTGAACAGCTGTTTTAAAGACCTGGAGGGAGGCGTGGGATTGAAGGGAGTTTGTTCCAGAGGTGGGAGAAACGGGGAATGAAAGAGTGAAGCGGAGCAGAGAGTCTTGATTTTGGCAATTTCACCAGAAGAGGGTTGCTGGCAGATCTTGTGCGACCTGTAGGAATATTTGGGGGACAGAGCACAGACAGAGCTGGGGGAGCAAGGCCGGAGAGGAGTCGGTAGAAGACAGAAAGACCACCAACCTCTGATTCCTTAGTATCTCTCCCGGGTTATTCCCTCCTCCGGTATGATAGACCTGAGCCTCGTCCTGGAGGGGGGGTTGCTATCTTTATAAAAAACTCTCTTCCTCACTCGCCCTGCACCGCCCTCTCTCCACCTCACCCCCAGGAATACCTCTGGCTATGGCTTCCCCTTCGCTCCCACCTCTTGTTCATATGTGTGTTGTACCGTCCACCAAACAGTGATGACTCCATCTACATCTCGCTGTCTGATAATATGGACCAACTTCTATCTACTCATCCCAACTCTCTCTTCCTCATATGTGGTGATTTCAATTGTCACCATGCCAGTTGGTTGGGTGTGGGTACCTCTCTCACCAGCCATGGCTCCTCAGCAAAGGACTTCTGCGACTCACTGGCACTGACACAATCTGTCAATTTCCCGACCCAGATCTCAGTCAACGGAGCATCTTCTCTTCTGGACTTGGTTATGACTAACTTCCCTGAAAATGTCTGCTGCTCTTCTTCTGCTCCAATCGGCTCTTCTGATCATGCGCTTGTTAAAGTGGACATCTCTCTGACCATTCTCAAGGAGCCTCATCTGCGTCGACGAGTCTGGCATTTCACTCAGGCCAACTGGCTTGGTCTTCAAGCAGCCATCAATCATCTGGACAGGTCTCCCATCTCTACCGCCTCTGATATCAACTCATCCTGGGAATTCTTCCAAAGTGAATTGCTCTCTCTCATGCACAGATTTATCCCATCTCGTCTTCAGTTCTCATACCCTTCCTCCCATCCATGGTACACGGAATCTTGTGGTGAGGCTGTTGCCCAGAAACAACTTGCCTTCGTCTCCTGGAAAGCAAATCAAACAGAAGGAAATCTCATTTCCTTTCACAAAGCTCATTTCCTTTCTCCCTCGACATATCACGTGCCTTCGATACGGTCTGGCACCCCGCTCTGCTCACCAAACTCTCCTCCTTTGGTATCCATGGAAATCTCCAGCCATGGCTGGTGGACTTCCTCTCTAGTCGTAGTCAACGTGTGGCCCTGAATAGGTTTCTCTCATCTCCTCTGCCTGTTCAGGCTGGAATTCCCCAAGGCAGTGTTCTGGGCCCTGTGCTTTTTCTGGTCTTCATCAATGATCTCTCCGACTCTCTTGAAAATCCTCTCTATCTCTTTGCTGATGACTCCACTCTCTGCCGCTCCATTCCTCATCCCTCAGATCGGCAGTCTGCAGCCTTCTCACTCTCTGCAGACCTGGACAAAATCACAGACTGGGCAAACAAGTGGAACATCTCTTTCAATCCTGACAAATCTCACACTCTTACGATGTCTCTCCGGAAAGACTGACTGGACAACCCTCCCATCCACTTTCTGAATAATCCTCTCCAAGAAGTTCTGTCACTCAAGCTTTTGGGTCTCACTATCTGCCATGATCTTTCCTGGGAAAACAACATTTCAAATCTGGCCTCCAAAGCCAGTCGCCGACTGGGCATCCTCCGCCGTGCGATGTTCTTCCTTGGCACACCTGAGCTCCTCACCACATACAAGGCTTTCATCCACAGCTCAATGGAATACTGCTCTCCCCTCTGGGCTGGTGCTCCTGCCTCACACCTAGCTCTTCTTCACGCTGTTGAAACCAAAGCGTTCAGAATCATTGGAATCTCCCGTGATGAAGCTACCTCCGAGGGCCTTTCAATTACTCACCGCAGGCAGGTTGGTGGTCTTTCTGTCTTCTACCGACTCCTCTCCGGCCTTGCTCCTCCAGCTCTCTCTGGGCTCTGTCCCCCAAATATTCCTAAAGGTCGCACAAGATCTGCCTGCAACCCTCTTATGGTTAAACTGCCCAAATCAAGACTCTCTCCTCACCGTCACTCCTTCATTCCTCTTTTCTCCCGCCTCTGGAACAAACTCCCTTACTCTCTTCAATCCCACTCCTCCCTCCAGGTCTTTAAAACAGCTGTTCAACACCATCTCTTATCTTCCCCCATCCAAAACCTTGATATTTTCTACCCCCGCTAATTTCACCCCAAATCCACTTTTTTGAAATACCAACTTCTTTCCTGGAAGTCCTTGGTGTCCTTGTGTTTTACACTTCTACCTTTCCTTAATCACTAAAAAATTTCTCCGATTCAGATCCGAATCCAGATCTTCACCAAAATCTAATCATTTCGTCCTTGTCACACACCCAACCTCTCCACCAAATTTTCCAAAATATCCGACCGAATCCATCCACAAATTTTTGAGATATTTTGTTCACAGACAGACAGGGGTGAAAACATAACCTCCATCCACCTTTGCTTGCAGAGGTAATGAAACTTTGTACATATGCAATTGACATTTGGGGGCACATGAAATATGTAACGACTTTTTGGATTTGACCCATGGTTCATGCCCCACGGGGTGGGGACTTAGGTTCACCTGCGTCAAATTGAAAAAAAAAAAAAAAAAATCAAAATTTGTTATCGGGTCAATACTGATTGAACCTTTTGTCATCTTTAACTTTGCTTTAGATGGGAAGCATAAGGATTTGTGATGGCATGCCATCAACTTCACTCCAGTTGTTTATTTTGGAGGTTAGTCATTTAGGTAGACTGGATGGATAGCCTAGAGTCCTAGACATATGCACATTCTCCTTGCACCTGTCTAGTCTGGGTTTGGATATCAGCCCTGCTATAAACTGTCATCCTAGTGTTTCACAGGCAGGTCGAGACATCAATGTGTGTGCTTACCTTCAGATGGATGCTAAGCTGGGCGTCCCACCTGCTGTCGTTAACTGGTCGATGCTCAAGATCCCATGCTGTCCTTCGTGAATAGTAAACTGGTTACCTCTAGCACTCTGGCCAAATTGCTAATTCCTTCCATGCCTGATTTATTCCTGGGAAGGTAACAATGAACCACCCAGCATGACCCTTACCCAGGAACCTCTCCGGCAACTGTGGCCTTCACTAGTTCTTCATTTTACAGAAGTCAAGTCGAACCGCACTGTCAAGCTACCTTGGATGGAATGTTCAAAATCAGTTGATATGGCTGATGACTTTGTAATGATGATGAAGCATTCAGAACATCTTTTGCCTTGTAAACGGCTTCAAACATGGTGCAAGTTGACAAAACATTTAAAATCCCATCGGACATCCCGGGAGCACGTGACAAGATCATCGACCAAGAGGAACAAACCCTATTTCAGAGTGAACGACACAAATGGCAGAAATTATATATTTTTCCAGCAAGTGCTCGCTGTTGTTCAGCTCTTGGCTCAGCTTTGCATGGGCATTCATGGGACACTAGAATGGCTGTATGGATATGACAATGGAAAGGTTCTGGTTCGGGGTGAGCTTCAAAGGTTTGAGGCTTTGATGAAGGAACAATTATGCCAGGCCAGAAGTAGAGGAAATGGATGAAATCAACAGAACGTTGATTAGGGTGTGCTAACCACTGAGGAAGCCAAGGTGAAGCTGACGTTAACCATTCGTCCAAGTTAGCGTACCTCAATTGATGTTCTGTGTATTTCATCCATTGCTCGACCTGTCCGCCAATGCAGGTCCACATGAGCCTTCACCATTTCTTCATTCTACGGAAGTCATGGGTCAAACTGCACTGTCGCTACCTTGGATGGAACATTCAAAAGCAGTTGATTCGGCTGATGAGCAGCAAGGTGGTTGAGAGGAAATTCCAAAACACGTTCCAGATGGTGAAGTGAGATGTGAAAATCAGAGACACACATATGACACGTTGAGGTCATGACGACCATTTTCTACCATACAGTCACGTGAAAAAGTAAGTACACCCCATGTAAAGTTTTGACTTTTTCAACATATTTCAACATACAGCTATTTGATCTTCATTTCAACAATATTGATAGATAAAGGTGATATAATATAACAAATATCATGAAACATTTACATTTTGTAGTCCATTGTATAATTTAAATAAACATAAACATAAAGCTGAGGTCTGCGCATGCGCAAGATTGGAGGTCTCGTCTCTTCAAAGCTGTCCATGCGCGCTCGCTTTCGAAGTTAAGTAACTTTTCACAATTGTGTTTTTGTCGAAACTGAATCTTTCTCTCGGTGTATGTTCCTATTGGGGTGTCTTTAATAGTATTCTTGGCGTTGGTTTTTCATACCTGTGTCCAGAATCGGTGGTCTTTCGTATCGCGTATTCTGAGGCCTAAGTGTAGTACGAGGCTACCGTGTCCAACCTTGGCTTGAGGCTTTGTTTTTGTCTCAGCGGTTCTCCGATCGCGCTGCAATTACTTTCCGGTCTCTGTTTTTCACGGTCTTTTCATCCCATAGTTCCTTGTTTTAAAATCTCAAAAAAAACAAACAAAAAAAAAAACATTTCCTTCTGTTCTTATTCGTTTATTCGTTCTTATTTGTTCGTTCGTTCTTCGACCACGTTGTTTGTGATCACGTGATCACGTTGTTAAAAAATGTCTCATCTGACCCCTGAAGACCTGTATTCTGTCATATTCTATAACACCTTTTTCTTCCTCTTCTATAAAAGGATGCTTTCGACTTGCTCACCAAATCTATTCATTCCCAAAAAAAATTCCATCTCTTATAGTGCATCTTTCATTCATTCCCTAAACTCTCCAGCACTCCATCCTCCCTCCAGCGTCCTCAAACGTATTTTTGACTCGAATGTCTCAAGAAACTCATTTTGCAATAAATGTTCGTTTCCCATTAATCGTACTCTTTTCAAAATCCCATCACCCCAAAATCCCATTTCCCATCACCCCTCCCCTCTAAATCTACCCCCTTGCCCCTCCCCTCCAAATCATCCCCATCACCCATCTCTTTCAAATCTTCCCCCTTGCCCCTCCCCTCCAAATCTTCCCAATCACCCATTCCTTTCAAATCTCCCCCCACACCCCTCCCTTCAGAGACTCTCCCTCGCTCCTCCCCTCCTAGACTCCCCTCTCACCCCTCCTCCTCAAAGCGTCCTCCCCGCTTCTTCCCCCTTCCAACTTTCACCTTCATCTCCCTCAACCTTCTGCCTCGCTCTTCCCCCTCGTCAAATAACACCTCACTGCGCCTCTCCCAATCACCATCAAACCTTTTGTCTGCCCCATTCTTCCCTTTCTCCAAGCTATTCTGTAATCTCCGACACACCTTCAACAGCTCTCCCTACCTCTTCCTCCTCTTCCACATCTTACCCTACCGCTCCCCCCCCCCCCCCTGTTCTGTATCTGATGCTCCCCTTCCTCTTCCTTAACAGTATGGACCTCAAACATCCGGGGCCTTCGCTCAAACTTGTCTGATCTCTCAATACAGGTTGCTTCTGACAAACCAGACGTGATCTGCTTAACAGAAACTTTCCTCCTTCATGATGTCTCTGATTCCTTGGTATCTCTCCCAGGTTAGTCCCTCCTCCGGTATGATAGACCTGAGCCTCATCCTAGAGGTGGGGTTGCTATCTTTATAAAAAAACTCTCTTCCTCACTCGCCCTGCACTGCCCTCTCTCCACCTCACCCCCAAGAATACCTTTGGCTACGGCTTCCCCTTCGCTCCCACCTTTTGTTCATATGTGTGCTGTACCGTCCACCAAACAGTGATGACTCCATCTACATCTCGCTGTCTGAGAATATGGACCAACTTCTATCTACCCATCCCAACTCTCTCTTCCTCATATGTGGTGATTTCAACTGTCACCATGCCAGTTGGCTGGGTGTGGGTACCTCTCTCACCAGCCATGGCTCTTCTGCAAAGGACTTCTGTGACTCAATGGGACTGACACAATCTGTCAATTTCAAGACCCGGATTTCAGTCAACGGAGCATCTTCTCTTCTGGACTTGGTTATGACTAACTTCCCTGAAAATGTCTGGTGCTCTTCTTCTGCTCCAATCGGCTGTTCTGATCATGTGCTTGTTAAAGTGGACATCTCTCTGACCATTCTCAGAGAGCCTCCTCAGCGTCGACGAGTCTGGCATTTCACTCAGGCCAACTGGCACGGTCTTCAAGCAGCCATCAATCATCTGGACTGGTCTCCCATCTCTACTGCCTCTGACATAAATTCTTCCTGCGAATTCTTCCAAAGCAAACTGCTCTCTCTCATGCACAGATTTATCCCATCTCGTCTTCTGTTGTCATACCCTTCCTCCCGTCCATGGTACACGGAATCTTGTGGTGAGGCTATTGCCCAGAAACAACTTGCTTTCGTCTCCTGGAAAGCAAATCCAACGGAAGGAAATCTCATTTCCTTTCACAAAGCCCGAAACAAGTGTGTGTCCACCCTCAGGAGAGCCAGGAAACAATATCTCTCCGTTCTCAGGACCGAACTCTCTTATCTGTGTTGGGGATTAAATATTCATATTGACAATATTGCTAGAATATATATCAATGTAATCTTGTTTAAAGTGGAATTATGTTTTACTTTACGAATGAGCAAAAGAGCATAGAGCTAGCATTAACATGTGGTCAGGAGAGTTAATTTCAGACAAGAATGTGTAACGCTCTTGGACCGCCACCTGTCGATCATTAATCGCCTCTGTTCAGGGCACTGCGCACACGCTGCAAATTCTTCTTCCAACAGGTCAGAGTATTTGACCTCTTGAACAGAAATAAGTATTTGCTGGCCAAGAAAGCCATATAAGGTTTTTTGGATAAGGAACACCCTGCATGCTCTGCAACATCAAAGGAGTTTGGGGCTTTAAAACCAGGAGAAAGTTGCGAGGAGAGAAAAGAGTGGACTGGGACAGTGAACTGAAGAGGAGTGAAAACTGAAGACCAGTTGAAACTGATCAACCAACTGGAGATTGTCAACCTACTGAACGAGCTTCAAAAGACCGACCAAACAAGCGTCAACAAACTCTGGAACAGACTCATTAAAGATCTCGGCTTAGTATACAACAAATTCTCTAAAGTGAATAAACCATTGATTTTGCTAAACCGAGTCTCTTGAAGTTTTACTAACATAACACCAGTAATTGTTAATAATTCTCCAACAAGTGGTGGCCCGTAGGGACTCAACTGCCCAGGTAAGCTTTTGTTTGTTATCTGTGTAGTCTGATGTTAATCTGTGAAAATAGTTCAGTGTTTGAGTTTTGTGTACGTTTGTTGATGTGTGGAAGGAAAAAACACGAGGCCTTTAACAGGTTTCAGAAATCATGCCAATTTTTTTTCTTCCAAAATTTATGTATACGCATTTTTGAGGGATGGTGCCATGAACTGTCACAAATATCCACTAAAGCTTGGTGTCTTTAGAAAAGGTGCTGTGCTTTCATGAAGGATTTGTTTTAAAATTTCAGAAGTCATGACGATAAAAAATTTTTTAAAAAATTAATAATCAATTATTTTTTTGTTTTTTCTGTAATTTGAATTTTTTTTTCGGTACATTTTACGAGTTTAATGAGACGATTGCAAAGAGCCACTAACGAACCCCGGGCGTTAGCCAACAGGTGCTGCATTCGTCTTGTCATGTACAACTGAAATATGGATTTTGTATATTTCTTGCTCATTTCATGAATGTCATGAATTCATGAAATAGAACGTCAATTTTGTAAATATCTTTAAAATGATTTTCAGCAATGGTCTGCATTCTAATCTCTGCTCGTTTTCGTGATCAAACGACTTATAAGTGTGTCGATTTTCCCGTTAAAATAATGGTTGAGATCCTGCTTGGTTGTGACCACAGGCACGAGCAGATTGCAGAATGGACACTATTTGATTTATAATCATATTCGCGGTTTTTGTAAAAAGCGATTTTTCAAGCGATTTTTTAAAAAGCGATTAAAGCGATGATAACAGCGTCTGTACAGTAAGCCAAATAATGGTAAAATCGACTGGCTCGATTTTAAGTCATAAAAAAAAAAAAAATTCCATTGTGGCACAAATATGGGTTTTTGTACCTTCATAAGAGTTAATTCGAAGCGGTTTGGACGCACGTCTGCATTTTATGCACATTTATGTGTGTGATTGGCCAAATGTGCTCTTACGAACACAAGAAATTGTAATCTTATGAATTATGATGTTCTGACAGGGATGACTTGATGAAGTGCACCATCAATTCATTTTTCCCATGTAGGACAGTAATATAATTTTTAATTTCTACTGTAATGTAATGTAATGTAATGTTTGCAATGCAATGTAATTTAAAAGAAAAAAAGTTTTCCGTGTCATCTCCAAGTAAGATTGGCACACACTGATGCCGGTAATTGTATCCTGCCAGTGGAATGCGTGCAGGCAGGTTGCCCATGGCAACCGTTTGGTGTTGTTGGCCCTAGCCCAAACTTCTACATATAGGATGAGAAGCGATTTTTTAAATGTAACCTTTTTCACTTTTCTTGCCCTACACCCCCCAACCTTCCCTCGCCCTTTCCCCCTCCCTCCTTCCGTCCCCCCCTATCCAAACCCCCCATTTTTTCTTCCCTTCTGCATCCCTTCCCCCTTCCTGTTTTCTCTCCAAACTTACTTTTATCTGTATATTTACATCCTGATTAGAGAAAAAAAAAAATATATTTTTAGGATTTTTTATGGCGGCGGCCATCTTGGACCACAGCTAAAAATCCTTCAATCAAGATGAAATTTAATGTGAGCCAATCCCATGCTACTGTGATCCGTAATCTCTACAAAATAGAACCATCCAATGTACCTTTGATCACTTTATATTTCATCTGTCTTTTAAGATTTTAAAAAGGGAATTTATTGATATAAGATCCTATGACATTTGCCAAGGCAATTAAATGGAGGGAAACCAATGATGAAATATATTGTGATCTGTTTATACATGAATGAATTTACATGTACATGAATTTGTTGACCCCAACCCAATCTTAACCCTAACTTCATTCTATAGGATTGTTGATCCCATATCCCATTGGATCCCATGTTGATTTTAGCATATCACCTCATTATGTGGCTTGCTGTGTTTTTGTGTGTATGGGTGTGGGTATGTATGTGTGGGTATGCATGTGTTTTTGCACCCCTCTCCCCCCCCCTCCTCCAACCATGGCCCCAATACTGCTACAATAAATGGTACGACACAGTTTAAATGGTTAAATAATACACAGATGAGTGTAATGGCTCGCACAGAAGTTCGAGAGGGAGACAGTATTTACCATATAATCTCACAGCCTTGTAAGGGAGCCATGAGTGCGGCCAATGATACACAGCTATCTTTAGGTTAAAATACAATGAGTGTCGTATTTCGCATAGTATTAATTCCTCATTCCTCCCTTGGCATTCTGCCACTTCTCCTCCTCCCTTCCCCACCCTTTTCCTCCCCCCTTTCCTTCTCCTTTCCTCCTCTTTTGCTTCTTCTTTTACCTGTTTTCACCTTTCATAGTTCTCATTGTTTTCTCATTTCTCTCATTGTTTCTCATTCTCATTGTTTTCTCTCATTATTGATGAGATTCATCATTGTCATCATGATTGTCATATGCTGATTATTATTGATGTTCATTCTCAAATTTTGTACAATTATGGTAAATTTACATTTACAATTTATAATTACAATGATTTACAATGGTCATGATTTTACAATCATGAAAATTGCTATGATTATCAGGCATGTCATCATTGGGTTTTGATGTAAATCGATTGCATGGACTTTAAGGATAGCTTTATAGCCCTGCAGGATTAATGATGTATTACAAGTTACAAAGTTTATTGGAGTGTCGAAATTTCGGTATGATTGGATTCCCTTGATAAATATTATAAATTGATTGCCATTCATTGGTACACATTTCAGGAATATTACACCATTTTAATTGTCAAGAACTTTGAGTCTCTTTCAAAGTGCGACATGGTGGGTGACACATCACATGATGTGTGACATGTGACACGTGTGACATGTGGCACGTGACATGTGCGACATTGCCCAATGGACTGGCTCATATCTGTTGGATCAATTTTCGCTGATTGTCTCACAAATGAAGGGTTGAGTTGCCTTCAGTGGTTGTTCAGCTTTAATTTGTGATATAATGACCACACAGGATTGAACAAATATGTCAGATATGATCCAGAGGCAGAACGGTGATTTGTCAACTGATGGCAGATATGGGTCAAACGGTGACGACCGATGCTCATATTCCCCGTCAGTAGATGGAACTGTTTTGGCAACATTGGGAAAAGGTTTAGGTATAGAGTAATGTTGATCCCATATCATAGTTCAGTATCAGACATTGGTTTCAATTCGGTATCAGACTGATAAATGTGAATTTGGATATTATCATTTATATTATTTTATTATATATTATTATTAGAATTTTATTGATGAATATTGATAAATTGATTAAAATTGCATAATTGAATTGATTCTGATTCTGATCCGATTGATCTGATTGATTTTGTTCTGATTAATTTAATCTGATCTGATTTTATTTAAATTTAATTTAAACAAGTCAATTGATGGATGAATAAAAAGTGCGGTCTCAAGAAAGAAGCTTTGAGACATTTGCAAAACATCAATGTGCAGACAACCTGGGATGATGAGCGAGGTGGTGAGTCTAGTGGTTATTTGTTATATTATGTGGTTATTTTGTTTGACCCCCCCCTTAACAGGACTTACTGATCCAGACTCATCTGCAACACTGATCAGTGAGATTGGGGTGTGGGAAAAGCCACAGGGCAGGGGGACTCTCTGGAAATCACCTGCAGTCATCAAGTGGACAGGTGGAGAGATACTTCCTGGAAGACCACAGAGTAGAGCTTATCGGAATAAGCTAGACAACAACGCATTCAACGCTACTTTGTATAAAGTGGAACAAACTTCTGCGATTTTTGCAGTACACACATTTGATAGTGGATACAGGTGTAGTCCGATGTGTAGTCCTTGTAGTTATTTGATATATTGAGTGAGTATAAAGAGGTACTCACACACAGGCAAAATGGGACATTGGATAAGGCGATGCCCATATCAAAGACAATTTCGGAAGAACAACCAAGAACAGGGATACTACCAGTTACCACCGCCTCCATCAACAAATAGGGTTCTATTGAGGAATGCCCCAAATTCAGGGAGGACCTCAGCAGACTAAATGGTCTGCCACACCCTGTTGACTAGACCAAAATGACCAAGTGGCAGCGCTTCCTTTAATCTCAGGGTCGGCTGCACAGGAACCAAGTGTTAATTTGACAGTAGGTGGACGCAAGGCACCCTTTCTCGTCGATACGGGAGCTACGCGTTCCACGTTACGACAAGCAGATTTTCCCGATATACCATTGTCAAAATACTATACAAAGGTGGTCGGAGTGTCAGGAGTTCCCATACACACGCCAGTCACGGAAGAATTGCGTGTCCAATTTGGTCCACTGACTGCACAACATGCCTTTCTTGTGGCATCTGGCGTTCCAGTAAATTTGATGGGAAGAGATTTATTGTGTAAATTGAATTGCACTGTCATCTGTAATGAAAACGGAGTGTATCTAGAAATGCCAGAACACTCCCACGACTTTATTTCTAAGGTACTAGATGGCCTGACAAGACCAACAACACATCGATGGGATATCGATGATACAATCATGGCGGAACTTTTGTGTGTTAGTTTTATGACACTGAAGGATGAAATGCCCGAAGTACAGGAATGGTTAGATAATTTTTTGATGGACTTTCTGACACGGCAGACTGATCTTCACTGTACAACATGTTATGATGCTACAGGAGAAGAGGGGTCCTATGCAGAGTGGGGTTTTAAATACCTGCACACCAAGTATGATATACATCTGACGTCATTGTGGGTGGGACGACAGGGAGTTGGGATGTCAGTGTCTTTGACGCCAGACCAACAACTCCTGTGGAATCAACCCGAAACAACAACCCCACACGTCACCTTAGCGGTGGCACAAGGGTACGAAGCAAAAGATGTTGGAATAATGATTGCAACTCTGAAAGAGTGTAACAACAGGGGATACATGGGAGAAATTCAAAGCGCCCCACTCTATGACTTAGATGGAGATGGATTTTGTTGGCAGCTCGGACAGCAGGTGCTTTCTACAACCTTCAACATGATTGTTGAATCGAATGATACTGACGATATTGGGGTATACCTACTCAGCTCTGACGCTGACGGTGACCAGGACCCACTCGATCAAATACCAATATGCTTGTGGACAACGCATCCAAATGATGTGGGACGAATCAAGAGTATTGCACCTGTAAGGATCACAGTAGATGATTCTAAGCCATTGCCTAGAAAGCGCCAATATCCATTGAGACCAGAGGCAAAAGCTGGTATTGCACCAGTGATTCGATCATTGGTGGAACAGGGAGTTATAGTTCGCACTGTGAGCATGTGCAACACTCCTATTTTACCTGTGAAGAAGCCAGGCAAGACTACTTGGAGATTTATTCAAGATCTTCGAGCAATTAATGATTGTGTCATCCCAGCCTATCCAGTGGTCCCTAACCCGATCACTGTACTGTCAAGTATTCCATGCAACACGAAGTTTTATTCTGTGGTGGACTTATGTTCAGCGTTCTTCAGTGTACCCATTCATGTGGATTCGCGTTAACTTTTCGCATTCACGTACGAAAATTTACAGTTTACCTGGACTGTGTTACCACAAGGGTACACGGAGAGCCCAACTTTGTTTTCACGTGCTCTACATGAAGACCTCAGCGATGTTGAATTTCCTGGGGGTTCAGTGATGGTACAATATGTTGATGACCTTCTCATATGCTCAACTTCAAAGGAAGCATGTGAGCAGGACACTGTTGTGCTACTGACAGCGTTGGCAGACAAAGGCCACAAGGCCTCGAGAGATAAGTTGCAGTTCTGTAAGGAAGAGGTGAAATATTTAGGACATATTTCGAAAGGCGACACGAGACGATTGTGCCCTGAACGTGTAAAAGTGATCAGGACACTTCCAAAACCTAAAACTGTCAAGCAGATGAAATCTTTTCTAGGGACGGGGAGACCAAAGCAAAGATGGGGGGCTTGAAGAAAGAGGTGATACAGATACAGCATAGGTTGTGTAAGGTAGCAAATCAGATGCCTCTTCAAGTCAGTAATGGAGAGCAATCCCAACCCAAATTGTATCCAGAAGCCAGATCATACGAGACAAATGAACTGGAAGATGAAACTCCTCCACCTTATCGGAGACATATTGTATATCAGCCACAGGTAGTGCCTGTACCTGTACCTGCCGAAAGACCAGAACAGAGTGCAGCGATTGGTTCTAGTCAACAGAGGACAGGTGAAAGACGTGACCCATTTGAGGTAACTACCCAAGAGGGTGCAATTGGGGCACAGGAACCGACTCAAAGTGGGCAAACGATGCAACCAGCTGTTATACCCTTATCATGCTCTCCATTTCACCATACAAGGAGTAAGGGTCGTGTGATAAATGCCAATCAATCTAACGATCAATGTGATTGGCTAATGAATGATCAAAAGTTGACTCTCTCACAAGGAGGGTTTGAGCAAGTGGTGTTATGAATTTTCCTCAGCGGCAATTTCCAGGGGCAAATCAGCAACATCCAGATCTGATGTATAGACCATGGCAGGTACATCAATTGAAGGCATTGCAGAGTAGTATGCCATCAATCAAAACAGATCCACTTCAATTTGCGGAGGAACTGCGGTTAATTGTGGAAACTCAGTTGCCCACTGCAAGAGACATGGAAATACTTTTAAAATGGTTAATTCCTAATACCACCACTTTGAGGAACTTAATGCGTGAGGCCAACTGGGTAAATACGGAAGATGGACAGGTGGACATGCCCACGGAGGCTAGAACGGCACAGATCAATAACTTGATAGAGGCCATAAAAAAAAATTGCCACCAGTGACGGATTGGAACAAAGTGGTTACATGCAAGCAGAAAACAGGCGAAGATGCTAGCGATTATTTGGACAGATTGCGAGATGTTTTCCGACTATATTCAGGCATAGACCGGGCACAAATTGACAATGCCTTAAAACCCCTTTTTATTAATGGTCTATTGCCCAAATTGATGAGTGAAGTGGAAAGACAATGTATTGCTTGGGAAGGCAAGCCAATGCAAGAAATATTGAATTACGCCTTGCATCATCAGCGGATTCAAGCCAGGAATAGTGCTGTAAATGCCGAGAAATTGATGCAACTACAGACTCAAGCCCTGATGACTACGAATCAACGCAATAGGTTTTCTGGGCAACAACGCAACAATGCAGTAGGATATAACCAGAGAGTGGAGTGGCAACCCAGAAACCAAGAGATGCAGCCCAGAAATACAAGTGAACAGGTGGACAAACCAGCCAATGACAGACATCGATGTTTTAATTGTGGAAATATTGGACACTGGAAACGATGTTGTCCATATTCAAATAGGAAGACGAGTTCATAGGACGAACCAAGATCAAGGGTACCAGTGCTTACCGGTACCTCAGATAACGATTAGGCCTTCATTGCTGCAGATCCCAAATGTCAAAAGACCAACATGAATAATTGTTCATGCTTCTTGTCTCAAACATTTTTGGAGCAAGAATGAATTTTACTTTTGCTTATTAGCAAATTAATAATTAGTTGATTAAATGCCAAAATTGGATTTTTTTTGGAACATGAATTAAAAGATCCAGAATTAGAGTTCATTCTGGAAGCCTCATATTTGCCAATTATAAATGTGGTTTTAGGGAGTATTTTGGGCGAAACAATTTTTTACAACAAAACAATTACCAAAGTGTGGAACATTGCTTTGCAAAATTTTTTGGAAACCAAGTGACGAGCATCACATGATCAGCAGGTGGGCATTTTGGACTATTTTTTGCATGCTCATAGGTCAGTGGTCGACTGACATGTAAATAGAGGTGTTGTAAAATTTGTACAATTTGTAAATTTGTAAAATTTGGATAAATTATTGTAGGACCAAAAAGGGTAATTTCAAGGTGACATTAGGGGTTTTCTAAAAAATAAACTTTTTGTCTATTTGTGTATTAGCGTTTCTAACATTAAAGGATAAATTTTACGAAATTGAAATGAAATTGACACCCATCTTGATCTGTTAATGATGGTTCAAATGCAAACAAATATACATAATGCTTGGGTTTGTGTATGTTTGTGTGTCAATGTTTTTGTTTTGTGTGTCAACCTTACAAGAATATCCAGAAAATTCGTAAAATAAAATAGGAATATAATTTGATTATGAACATTATCTCTTTTGTCAAGGGCGATGGAATATACGGATTTGATGTGCTAGGTTATGAGCAGCCATTAATTAATAGTAAAATTGTGAGTAATCTTGGGATTCCATTTTTGATAGAATTCATATGAGAATAACAGCTATTTATGATATGAGTTTCATAAAAAAAAAATGAGAGAGTACAAAATTAGTCAAATTTGGAAAAGGTCTTACACTGACTTCCCAGAGTACTCTGCTCACAGATTTTTTACATATATAAACTTGACCTTTATCAGCATATAAATTGTGCTGTATGTATGGATGTGTCTTAAGCATAGACGATATGGGCAGATATGGGCAGATAGTAAAGACAATTTTGTTGAATTGAACTATTGTGAGTTTTACAACGAAATGCATTGTGAATCTTAAAACCAAGGGGCAGACGTGAACGCGCTGTTATGTTTTTACACTCAGATGTTTTTTTGGGTTTTTATGGGTTTTTACACTCAGAACACGATGTTACGTGTACCTGCAACATATTTTGTTAATCTGCCACACCTATATTGGCATACTGGTGTCAGTAGTCTTCACTAAGTTGCATAGAAAAATGGAGGAACAACTTTTAAGGGAGTATACAACCACGTATTTGGATATTTTCTACAAAAGTAGGGGTTTCAATAAGTGGGAGCTGTACACATGGGATTTATCAAATTAAGTTATGGAGTTTAAACAAAGTTACTGGTAAACAGAAGGGAAATGGATAGTAAATAAATTCTTCAATGCTGGGTAAATTTAATGAGATATTACAAAGACTTATAAGAGCTATTGTTCTTCCTTATAGCAGTGGGAAAAGAGTGAATTAGAACCAAATGAATCTATAAATGAATGTGATAGGGATAATATCCTCAATTTGTGTTACTTATTTGATTGTGGGTAAAGAAATTATTTTATCGTAATGGATTGATAACAGCAGCCTGCAATGTCCTGAGAGTGTGCATCCATGTAATTAGAAATCCCAGATTTGTTTTTACAAACAACATTTGGTAGACGTCTTATGTCGATGAGCACTTACTTGGTAGATAAAAAAAGGTACTGCATGTTGGCAGCCACTTTTGCGGCCATTTAGGCCAAACACATTGAGAGAAAATTGTCGTTCAATACGTAATTTACACATGGCTATTTGTAAAAGGGAAGTTGTTGCGATGGGCAACATTTCTAAAGGTTTATTAAAATGTTATAATATGACATGTGTCAAGGCAAACTATTGGATGGGAATATTAGATCTGGTTATAGAATGAATTTGCTGACCCTTTGAGTTTAATTTTTTGAAATTGATTGTTTTATTAGTATTTTGAGTTCACATTGGAAATAGTTGGGTAGAGCTTTGTTAAAACCTATAGTTGTGGTATCTTGGAACGAATTCACAGATCATAGGAAGTTGATAACAATAGAAATGAATATGGACCCCGGGAAATAGGGGCATCAGAATAAGGCAAATAATCAGATTTATGTTACATATTAAGGGATTTTTCTTTAGTCACATTTTAAGAAGTTTGTTAGTTTGGTATATAATGTTGAATGTCATTGACATAAATGAGGGCATAACAACTTGTTGTGCACTATGTCTGTTTTACACGATCGATGAACTCATATCACCACAAGTAACACTGTTAAAGAAAAAAAAAGCGGGGAGGACTATGCTAATAACATATTAGGCATAGTTTGCTTGTTTGCAAGAATTGTTGGGAATTAGATATTCCTGTTTGTGATTTAAATCATATATAATCATTATTAATACATTTATTTTCTTTGAGTTGAGTTACAACACCTGCATGTGTTTAATTTTTGAATTATATGAACCTGAAAGCAATTGTGGATGCTATTCTTAGTTTTAGTAGTGTAAAACACATGTCTGATTTGAATATTATTCGTGTGAAGTTGTTATAAAATATAGTGATTTCATGTTACAATGTACCCCATCTGATTCAATCTGTGTGGAGAGCAGATATAAATGTGGCTAAGTAAAGGAAAGACAAGACCACATCCCAAATGGAGTGATAACGACATCTGGGAAGAAGTTTGAAAAAAGGAAAATTTGTGAAAATGAAGTTAATCTTGGCATACACCCTCTTTCTCAAAGAATGATGAAGAAATGCTCCTTTGGAAGATGGATGTTTACCTTCACCAAGGGAAAATTATGTGACCATTTGTCTGGGTCACACTGCAACATATGGAAAAGGGCGATCACTTACTTGTGTTCAAATACCTCGAACAGTCATCACATCAGCAATTGCAGGACGACGAGATTTTACCTGCAACGTTTACGGGATACGGTGACGTGTGTCATTACTTCACCAACTTCCGGGGAGCCAGCATGGAGCTGCAAGCGAACGACTGCCTTTTCCTTCACAACAGCTGTGCACGATTCTGCTGTGTGCTCCTGGTATGGACCATGGACAACTGAGTACCATGGTCCCAACATCATCATTGCGGATGCATCCGGCATCCCTGCTCCACATCTTGTTGACAAATCAACATCACATCAATACTTGCTCCATGCTCACAATTAGTGAGGAGGCAAGTCGACTACAACTGGATGGAGGCCTTGTTCAAATCTACTATGGCTCACAGCAAGAGTGGCAAGGATGCTGCATGGAGAGCAGGGTCAGTCTTTGACTCTGCCCAGCTATCACAACAGCAGAAAATCCTATGCAAATAGTGAAGGGGTGATGAAGACAACAGGAGAAAATGTTTTATGCTGAAATTCCAAACACAAGTGATCCGCCCCTTTTTCAAACAAAGAAAGTCAATATTTGATTAAAGGCAAATATTTTGCCAAATGTTGCAGATGCTTTATTATTTTGATGAACTGAAATTATTGCGTTTTGGTAAAGGTGAAATGTTTTGTGATCTTTATGCAAATGAGTTGAATTGAATTATCAACATAGAAAGAGTCAATGAACAAGGAAATGTATTGTGATCAAAATTCTTCCAGAATGACGGTGTATGCCTTAGGAAATTGAATTACAAGATTAGTGGTTTGAATATTTAATGTGGTAATGTTTAGATTAATGGTTAATATAAACATAAAAGAAAAACTGGGGATTGTTGGGGATTAAATATTCATATTGACAATATTGCTAGAATATATATCAATGTAATCTTGTTTAAAGTGGAATTATGTTTTACTTTACGAATGAGCAAAAGAGCATAGAGCTAGCATTAACATGTGGTCAGGAGAGTTAATTTCAGACAAGAATGTGTAACGCTCTTGGACCGCCACCTGTCGATCATTAATCGCCTCTGTTCAGGGCACTGCGCACACGCTGCAAATTCTTCTTCCAACAGGTCAGAGTATTTGACCTCTTGAACAGAAATAAGTATTTGCTGGCCAAGAAAGCCATATAAGGTTTTTTGGATAAGGAACACCCTGCATGCTCTGCAACATCAAAGGAGTTTGGGGCTTTAAAACCAGGAGAAAGTTGCGAGGAGAGAAAAGAGTGGACTGGGACAGTGAACTGAAGAGGAGTGAAAACTGAAGACCAGTTGAAACTGATCAACCAACTGGAGATTGTCAACCTACTGAACGAGCTTCAAAAGACCGACCAAACAAGCGTCAACAAACTCTGGAACAGACTCATTAAAGATCTCGGCTTAGTATACAACAAATTCTCTAAAGTGAATAAACCATTGATTTTGCTAAACCGAGTCTCTTGAAGTTTTACTAACATAACACCAGTAATTGTTAATAATTCTCCAACATCTGTCTCCCTCTTCCAAATCCTGGTGGCGTCTGGTCAAATCTGTTTCTGGTGTTTGTTCCCCCTCCATCCCCTCCCTCACCTCAAATGGCCACACGGCTGACTCCGCACGTGAAAAAGCTGAATGCCTCAACTCTGTGTTTGCCTCTAAATCTTGTGTCCCAAACCCATCCCTCTCTGTACCCACCGTACCCAGTCATACCCAGCTGCTCCTGGACTCTGTGTCCTTTCCTCCTGACAAGGTGGAAAAGTTTCTGTCAACCCTCGACTCGGATTCTGCAACTGGACCTGACGGCATCAGCCCACGGGTCCTAAAATCCTGTTCTTCCGCTCTTTCACTCCCTCTCTCTGTTCTCTTCACCCTCTCTTTTGCTCAAGGTCATCTTCCATCTGCTTGGAAATCTGCCAACATCACCGCTTTGCACAAAAAAGGTGCAAAAACAGATCCCAGCAACTACAGACCAATCAGCCTTCTCCCAATTATCAGCAAAGTCATGGAATCCATCATTGCTTCAGATATGAAATCTTTCCTCTTCTCCAATGGCTTGATCTCTGATTATCAATTTGGATTCAGACCTGGACACTCTACACTGGACATGCTGCTTCTGCTTTCTCAACAATGGATGGAGGTCCTCAATGCCAAACAGGAAATTAGAGCAGTCTCCCTTGACATATCACGTGCCTTCGATACGGTCTGGCACCCCGCTCTGCTCACCAAACTCTCCTCTTTTGGTATCCATGGAAATCTCCACGCATGGCTGGCGGACTTCCTCTCTAGTCGTAGTCAACGTGTGGCCCTGAATGGGTTTCTCTCATCTCCTCTTCCTGTTCAGGCTGGAGTTCCACAAGGCAGTGTTCTGGGCCCTGTGCTTTTTCTGGTCTTCATCAATTATCTCTCTGACTCTCTTGAAAATCCTCTATCTCTTTGCTGACGACTCTACTCTCTGTCGCTCCATTCTTCATCCCTCAGATCGGCAGTCTGCAGCCTCCTCACTCTCTGCACACCTGGCCAAAATCACAGACTGGGCAAACAAGTGGAACATGTCTTTCAATCCTGACAAATCTCACACTCTTACGATGTCTCTCCGAAAAGACTGACTGGACAACCCTCCCATCCACTTTCTGCATAATCCTCTCCAAGAGTTCTGTCACTCAAGCTTTTGGGTCTCACTATCTGCCATGATCTTTCCTGGGAAAACCACATTTCAAATCTGGCCTCCAAAGCCAGTCGCCGACTGGGCATCCTACGTCGTGCGAAGTCCTTCCTTGGCACACCTGAGCTCCTCACCACATACAAGGCTTTCATCCACAGCTCAATGGAATACTGCTCTCCCCTCTGGGCTGGTGCTCCTGCCTCACACCTAGCTCGTCTTCACGCTGTTGAAACCAAAGCATTCAGAATCATTGGAATCTCCCGTGATGAAGCTAACTCCAAGGGCCTCTCACTCACTCACCGCAGGCAGGTTGGTGGTCTTTCCGTCTTCGACCGACTGCTCTCTGGCCTTGCCCCCCCCAGCTCTCTCTGGTCTATGTCCCGCAAATATTCCTACAGGTCGCACAAGATCTGCCTGCAACCCTCTTATGGTCAAACTGCCAAAATCAAGACTCTCTGCTCACCTTCACTCCTTCATTCCTCTTTTCTCCCACCTCTGGAACAAACTCCCTCACTCTCTTCAATCCCACTCCACCCTCCAGGTCTTTAAAACAGCTGTTCACCACCATCTCTTATCTTCCCCCATCCAAAACCTTGATCTTTTCTACCCCCGCTAATTTCACCCCAATTCAACTTTTTTGAAATACCAACTTCTGTCCTGGAAGTCCTTGGTGTCCTTGTGTTTTATACTTCTCCCTCCCCCCCCCCCCTTCCCACGCCTCCGCCCCCCAAGCCATCTCCCTTCCACACATCTACCTGCTCTCAAATGTTGTGTTTGTGTGCTTCCCCTTCTCTCCCCATCTTGTTTTTCCACTCCCTCTTTTTATATATTTTGTTTGTCTGGTTGATTTGTTTGTGAAGTAAATGTTAGCTCTTTCACGAGCCTCGATTCAGTATACAAAAAAAAAAAAAAAAATGCAAATTTCGCATGTGGGAAAAGTAAGTACACCCCTACATTCATCACAACTTCAAATACCTAAAATTAGAATCAGGTGCACCAGCTCAGGTGCAAATGATTAGAACATCGTGAGAGAGGATCTTGGAGGAACCTGTCTTATTTAAACCTCAGACATTTTGTTTGGTTGGCTCTTTGTTGTTGAAGTGTGCGGCGTCACCATGCCTAGATCAAAAGAGCTCTCTGAGGCCTTCAGAAAGATCGTTATAGATGCCGACGAGTCTGGGAAGGGATTTATAAAGATCTCCAAACAATTTGAAATCAATCCTTCGCCTGTCCGGAAGATCATCTACAAGTGGAGAAGATTCTAAACAACTGCCAACTTGTTCAGGCCAGGCCGCCCCAGCAAGTACAGCCCGAGAGCAGACTGCAAGATGCAGAAAGAAGTCTCTAAGAACCCCAGAATGTCATAACGGGATTTACAGGTAGCTCTTGCCACTGTTGATGTCAAAGTGCATGAGTCTACCATTAGAAAGAGGCTGCACAAATTTAATCTACATGGGGGGATGTGCCAGGAGGAAACCTTTGCTGTCCAGAAAGAGCATGATGGCAAGACTAACATTTTCCAATGAACACCTAGGCAAAGACCAGCACTTCTGGAACAATGTGCTCTGGACAGATGAGTCAAAGGTAGAGTATTTCGCCACAGTACCAGAAGACATGTTTGGCGAAAACCAAAGACAGCATTTGACCACAAGAACCTGATACCAACTGTAAAGCATGGTGGTGGAAATATTATGGTTTGGGGCAGCTTTGCTGCATCAGGGCCTGGGCAGCTCACCATCATGGAATCCATTATGAATTCTTCATTGTACCAGATGGTGCTTGAGGATAATGTGAGGCCATCTGTCGGAAAGTTGAAGCTCAACCGAAGGTGGACCTTGCAACATGACAATGACCCTAAACATGCCAGTAAATCCACCAAGGAATGACTGAAAAGAAAGAAATGGAGGGTTCTGGAATGGCCAAGTCAAAGCCCGGATCTAAATCCCATCGAGATGTTGTGGGGGGATTTGAAACGAGCTGTGCATGCAAGAAACCCCTCAAACATCGCACAGCTGAAAGAATTCTGCATGGAGGAGTGGGCAAAAATTTCTCCCAGTCGATGTCAGAGACTGGTCGGTAGTTATAAGAAACGCCTACTTGAGGTTGTTTCTGCCAAATGGGGAAATACCACCTATTAGAGCCAAGGGTGTACTTACTTTTTCCACATGCGAAATTTGCATTTATGTTTATTTAAATTATACAATGGACGACAAAATGTAAATGTTTCATGATATTTGTTATATTATATCACCTTTATCTATAAATATTGTTGAAATGAAGATCAAATAGCTGTATGTTGAAATATGTTGAAAAAGTCAAAACTTTACATGGGGTGTACTTACTTTTTCACGTGACTGTACATATTGAGGATACAAGTGTGACAATCAGTGAGCATTGCCTCAGTTTTCCAACTGCAGAAGTCACGACTAGTGAAGGTCTGAGACCGAGTTGCTTCTCTGTTTCCTGAGGCAATAGGCCCCCCACCGTTGCTGACGTTGGGGGTCAGGGGTACAATAATGGCAGAAACATGAAAGGGAAGGACAGTGGTCTCCAAGCATACTTGCTTGAATTTAATCCCAGAGCTTCTTTTTTTAATCCCCTGCAGCTGCTAAAATCTAAACCTGGTTATATTATTGATGCTGCACATTGCTCGGTAGCAGCAAAATTATTCTTAGGCTCCAGCAACACATGGAATATTTTCAGCCTCAACTCGAAGATGAGGATTCACTATCGCATATATCCAAATCACAGTCAACCCACTTTCCGATATCAGATGGAATGCAAGAATTGACGATGTTAAAGCCGTTCAATCCCAGACTTCGCCGTGTGCGTGCTGCTTCGCGAAGAGTCGTAACGACAGCTGAAGATACAATGACCTGTTTCAGAGCTGAATCACTTGCAAAATAACTGGGACCCTTCGACCTCCTTGAGTGCTTAGTTGTGTGGCGCAACGCGTTGTCCGAGGCAAGGTGATGCAAGATCCAGGCATGCACCTTGATGCTGCTGTTGTGCCAGTAATTGCAGTGAAAACGTTGCTAATTAATTAGGTTAAGCGTGGCTTTGAATGTGAAATATCAGATGCATGCATCAGCAGAAAAAAAAAAATCAAAGGAGGTAATAAGCTTCCCCAGGCCTGAGCCAAGAGAGCTGGGTGCCACTTTGATTATTCGATCTCTAAGATGAGTCAACCTCAGATCCCATTTAAAAAAAAACATTTTAAACTCATTAGATGTGACACAATCTCGACTTGGTGAATGATTCAATTAACCGAGAGACCATAGCAATACATTTGAATTGAATTGCCATACAACAACATTGTCTAACAATGATGAACAAAGGCATCCATTATAGCAACAAGTATTTGCAGCTGGCCTTGGAAGACAATATAAATACAGTACTACTGCTCCTTGTGCTTTCTTAAAATCAAATAATCAACTGTACTAAATTGATTATGTTGTATAATGAATATGTTTGAGGTCATGTGTGCAATAGTATAAAAATAGATTCAGCACTTGATTTCAAAAGAAGAACCTTCTCACAACTATGGTACAAGTGGGGATTATATATATATACACAGTGAAACCTTGACTTACGAGTTTAATTCGTTCTGTGACCGAGCTCGTAACTCAATTTGCTCGTTTCTCAAATTAAATTTCCCCATTAAAATGAATTGAAATGCTATTAATCCGTTCCAGCCCCCCAAAAACCACACCAATTTTTTTTGAAATATATATATATAAATATCTCGCGCTTTATATTTCACCTGTATGCAGCATACAAGTTGGCAGGATGGCCTGGACTGGAGGTACGCACACTTGACTCTAAACTGTCCAGCCTGGGTTTGAATCCCGACCCAGCTATAACCTGTCATGTCGGTGTTTCACAGGCAGGGTGATTCATCAATGTGTGTACCGCTAAACTGGGCGCCCCGTTTGCGTCCCATTAGTTGTTGGATGTTAAGGATCTCACCGTGTCTTCCACAAAGAGAAGGCGAGCTATCGCCGGCACTCTGAACAAGTTGTGGCCTGGCATGCTCTTCTCCTCTGCCGTTATATACGTCCTCCTCGGCATCTTTTTCCAGAAGAGCCCTGTCTCGTCACAGTTGAAGATTTGCTGGGGGATGTATCCTTCGGCTTCTATCAGTTCGGCAAAAGTTATAATAAAATCTTCAGCTGCCTTCACATCCGAGCTTGCTGCCTCACCATGCCTGACGACGGAGTGAATGCCGGTCCTCTTCTTAAAATTATCAAACCATCCCCGACTGGCTTTGAATGACTCTTCCGATGCCTCGTCCGTTGATGTTCCCGCCGTCTGCTGCACCAAATCCCCGTAAATGTCTCGTGCCTTCTCACAGATGATGCTCTCGGTCACGGTATCTCCTGCGAGCTGCTTCTCCGTCAACCACACAAACAACAACTTCTCCATCTCTTCATGGACAGAGGTCCGGAGCTTTGAAATAATCTTAACGCCCTTGGCTGGCGTTATAGCCTTTATCGACTCCTTCTGCTTCAAAATCGTACATATCGTAGAAGTACTACGATCGTACTGCCTCGCCAAGTCGACAACACGCACACCTCGCTCATGTTTTTCGACGATTACGTGTTTTATATCCAAGCTCGCTCGCTCATAACTCAGATCTCGGCTCGCATCACAAAGCAAAAAACCGACCGAGCGACGGCTCGTATCTCGGAAAACTCGTAAGTTGGTGCACTCGTAAGTCAAGGTTTCACTGTATATATATATATATATATATTGTCGCGATCCCGTCTGTGGAATGTATCCCAGCACGGAATACGGACGTAAATGTCCGGGCTTCAAGTAATCCACGGAGTGGACAAAAGAGACGTAATCAACACAATTGTGTTTTAATCGGCCTTCTAGGGGTAAGGCACGATGCTTTATTGGCTCGATCACAAAACCCATGAAAGGTAACAAATGGAATAGGCTGCACAAGCCTGCAGGAACGGTCGGCCACAGACGCTCCAACCAGACGCAGGTAAGATCCTCGCGGCTCCAATCGACGAGCTCCGGGACTCGAAGGATACCAGGATGGAATACCACACAAGGCCGCCAGGAACGGTCGGCCAGGAGCTCCAACACGAAGCAGGCAATATAGGACTCACAGTTCCAATCTACGATCTCCGGGAATCACTCGTTCTCTTCCGGAATCACTCACTCGTACAATCCATAACTATAAACGATCAGCACAACTCGCTGTCGTGAGGCGTAACGAAAGTTCCCTCGCCTCGAGGCCTCGAACCTCCGAGCTGCGTCCGTATCATGAGATGGCGGCCGCGCTCTCTGACCCTCCACCAATCACGTCCCGACTCGCCTCCCAATCGCGTGAGGCTCCAAGGAGGTTACGTCAGTGGTGGGCGGGGCACTCATTTGGGTGAGAACAAAGGGGGTTTCACCGGGGGGTTTCTCACAATATATATATACATATATATATATATATATATACATACATACATACATACATACATATATATATATATATATATATATATATATGTATATATCTATATATATCTATATATATATATACATACATACATACATACATACATACATATATATATATATATATATATATATATACATATATATATATATATATATATATATATATATATATATATATATATATATATTGTTATGTCGGTGGGGTAGGGACATATATAGATTCAGGTAGATCTGCATAGGTAGGTGCTCCGATGATCGTGGGTAGCAAGAACCATCTCAATGTAAATAAGTAGAGGACCTGTCCAGCCCGTATGTCAGATTAAGTGTATCTTCGTCCCCATTACGAGGAATGGGGCATGTTAAGTAGTTGTGGGGATTATGTTAATTCCCCTGTATGTCAAACCTGTGATCATTCCTTTGTCCTGTATGGCAACGCACCATATCCATTAGTTAGGCCCAAGTTACACCATACAAACACGACTTAAATCCCCCTTCCGTCACAATAACAATAAGACTCACCGGAAGCCAGTTCGGGGCACTGCCGATGCAGCCACAGCCAGCCACATCACTAGCTTGCATAGTAACACTCAGTGCTCAGCCAGGCAATAGACACGCCCACAAGGACTTGTGATTGGCCAGGGGCGGGGCAAGAAGAAGGCCGCTGATTGGAAGAGTAGGGAGGACTCGTGATTGGTCGAGGGAGGGGCAAGAGGAACGCCGCCGATTGGTAGAGTAGGAAGGACTTGTGATTGGCCGGGGGAGGGGCAAGAAGCTTCCCAGGGATTGGTGGAAGGAAGGGAGCAAGAAGCGATGAACTGATTGGCCACGGACCGATGGCATGAGGGAAGGAGCATGAAGCGTTCAGACAATGAGAAGGGACGGACGCAATAAGAACAGTCGAGAGGTCGAGAAGCGAGGCAGGGATTGGAGAGAAAGAGGGCTGACGTCACGAGACGGCTGGTAAAATGACTCGCTCGCCGGCATTTTGCTCTCTCCCTCTGCCCTCTAGTTTGGACTGTCTCTTGCGCTTGGATCTCCTGCTTGCCCTGGATGCACTCTTCCTCTTCCCTTCTTTCCTTGTGTTGGACCTCTTCCCGTTTGGACCCTTGCTTGTTGGGCGACGACAGACGGTGGAGCACTGATGATCCTCCTTACCTGCATTCGCGAACGGGACCGAGCGTGCAAACAAGGCTTGCCGCGCAGCGGCGTACGTTGGCCTAGCTGCGCGCGAACAAGGGCGCAGAGGCCTACTTCCCGCCATCATCGGAGCTGCGGCGGACTTGTGTGCTTGGAGCCGACGATCCCTGACACGGCAAACAGAGATAAGTCGCACCACACAGAACACAACGGTTCCTTTAATTTATACTCCCCATTTGTCTGTTGTTGAAGTCTGTGTGTTGGAGCGCTCACTAGGGGATTAGTAACCATCGCGTTCTTGTTATTGGGGTCCGGCAATAAAGCCGGCCTCCGCTCGGCAAACCAACATCCTTAACCGCGGACCGTAACAATTGGTGTCAGAAGTGTCGGATTCGGACCTGAAGCGCTTAACGCGCTCAAAATTACAAACTACCGAAATTGCTTTTGTTTTACAAAACCCGAATTTTGAAATCGCGCCATGGCTGGTCAAGGCGACGGGATGCCGGTGGGAGAGATAGACGGGGTAGAATCGACCCAGGACCTCGGGGAAATGTATATGGAGGAGGTGGTTGAGGAGGTATCAGGCGCACAAAATGGCGCTCTCGCGCACGTGGTTGAGGGGGCCACGGCCGCGGAACCAATGGGCGTGGTCCAAATGCAAGCCTTCATGGCTCAATTCATGGTGGAAATGCAGGAAAAAAACGACAGTATGGACCGAATAATAAACGGAATGAGGGCCGATAGGGAGGAAAGGGAGCAGAGGGACAGAGACCGCAAGTTGGGCGAAAGGGTCCCAGGGGTGCACGACGAGGTAACGCGGGTCGAGAAGCGCTGGTTGAGCGAAGCGGAGGAAAGCATGGGTACAATGACGGGGGTAGAAATCGCGACACGGGGTTTGGAAAAGCCGGCGACCGATGAGGTAGAGGGAATTTTATTAAAGCCAACGGTCGTCGAGGGGAACAAAGACAAAGCAGTAGTGGGTACAATTAAAATTGAAGAGACGACGGAGGTAGCCCGGGAATTGCAGGGAAAGATGGAATATGTACAAAGTCCCTGCTCAAATCATGATTATGTGCTCACTAACCAAATAAAGAGTTTGCAGGTGCGCGTGGAGAAGGGAATCCCCCAGGTGAGTCGTGCTGTATATTGTGCATGTAGATTTTGTAGAAGGATGTTCGGTGACAAAAGAATTTTCGCGCGCTTGGGATCGAGGAAGCATCCGGGCGTTGGTGAAGGGTCCCGTGTGAGTGGAAATGGCACGCGTGCGAAAAAAAAGTGTGCGTCGGCGAGTGGGTGTGTTATAAAGTGTGGGAGTGAAACCGAGTGCGAGCGAGAATGCACGTCGGGGTGTACGGAGTGTGACACGAGGAGTGAGTTGGTGGTGGAGCGGGTGCGAGGATGCACGTATGGGATGAACGGCGAGGGTGTGCGAGAAAGCACACCTGAGTTGGTAGTAGCGCGAGTGCGAGGGAGCACATCGGAGCGCAGTAGTGGGTGGATGCAAGAGAGCACGCCCATGGTGAGTGTTACGGAGGACGTAACGGAGGAGAGGTGTGGACCGAGGTGTGCGAACGGCGAGTGTGCGTGAGAGTGTGCGCGAGAGGTGTGGTGTGTAACAGGGAGTACGTTGGTGGAATGTACAGACGGCGTTGGAGCACCGAGCTCGGTGAGGGTGAAAGGGGTAGCGTATGCGTGTGAGCATGCAGGTGAAGCATCGACGGTAACCAGGTTAGCGGTTAGAGCGACGGATAGCCGATGTGAGCACTCGGGGCGCGGTGTGCTTTGTTGGATGCGAGGCCCGGCGCGGATCGATGCGGCGTCGCTTCTCTTCGAAGCGTCGTTGCCGATTCGGGCTTGGCCCCGCCCTGCACGGTCGAGTCCGGGCCTTGTCGGGCGAGGCGACCGGTCCGGTTCAAGGGCGAGTGGGAGGAAGCGGCACGGTGCCCCCTCGTGGGGACGGGGTTCCGACCGGGGGAGATTGAGCCATCGGGCCCGGGACCGCAAGGTACCGTGCCGAGATGGTGCGTGGAATCTCGGCCCGACCAAACCACCTCCCTTGAACCGAAAGCCGAACGGATTCAACCTGCAGGCGACCAAACCACCCGCGTTCATTGCTCGGCTTTGCGAAGCCGAGTTTAATGATGTCATGACGCACCGAGGCTAGGATATAGCGGACTGTGATGATGATAATAGTGAAAGTGGTTTTGATCCGAAATTTAGAAAAGTGAATAGAATTGGCAGTAATTGGCACATTTTTGATTGGTTGGAAATTGGACGAGCAAAATTTATAGTAAGAGATGCCCCACGTGATGGGATGGCCAATCCACCATCCCTCACAACGGGGGGCAAAGGAGCACTAGTTATGGGGTTTATGGCAGTGAAAACTAGCCCGGGAGGGTTAGGATATAATGTAGGGATCTAGAGAGATGACCTTAGGTAACGGTAAGGTTAGTTAGTGACAAGGATACCGGTAGTGGGGACGCAGGTAGATTAGTGTGGATTATAATGACGTGGGAGCGCAGTAGTTTAAAGGGGCGACTGGGAAGCGCAAGTTTCAGAGGGGAGTAGTTAGATGAGATGATGCCGTGTGTTTGAGGATTGGAAGTGTATTGTGAAAAGTGTGTGAGGAACAGGTGTGATTGCACAGGTGTGCAACTGGACAGGTGTATGGAGCAGTGTATGAGTGAGAAGAATAGTGAGATGAGTATTGTGTTGACCAAATGGTCCAGGAAGGAAGGAAGGAGGGTGCAGGTGGCACCAGGTATGATTGCACAGGTGTGCAACAACAGGTGTATGGGGAATGGTTGTGTGGAATAAATGGTATGGAGTATATGGAGTATTGGAATGGATGGTCGTGGAGTGAGTATGGTGGAAACTATGGAGTGGAGTGGATGGTGCGAAGGTGTGAATGGGGGAAGAGTGGACCCCCATCATGAATACCTGGGGCTGGTAGTGTAAGTGTTAGGTAGAGGGTACAGGTAAATTGTGGTTGGATATTGGCATCTGTGGTGCGGGTGAAAGAATGGTATTTGGATGGGTGCATTAGTGTTGTGGAAATGGCTGGGCGTGTAGCCTGTTAGTGTGTGTAGTTGGTTTGGGCACTCCACCACTGTGAGGATGTCGGCCAGGTGAGGCCGCAGGTGGGCTCTGGGAGCCGGTAGTTGTGGATGGGGCCCGAGGATCCGGAGGACGGACCCGGGTAGCCCAGTGTCAGAGGGCATCGAGTGGGGTGACAGAGCCAGGAGGGGCCTTCCCCAGTTAGATAGGTTAGGTAAGGAGCAGGTAAGCTCGGGTGGCAACTACAGTGGTGGAGGTGTGCAGGTGGGTAGACCTGCTGGGAGAGCTACACGTCACAGCCCAGAAATTGTGCAAGGGCACCGGGAGATGAATCGGGGGAGTGAGACCCCAAATTGAGAAGCACCACAGTTTGGTCAATGGGAATTGGTTTTTAGAACCCATAGTGTAAGTTGGCCAATGGATTGGCAGGGAAAGACCCCGGGTAGTGTAAAGTGTGTTAATGTCATTTAGAGGATAGTTAGGATGAAGATCTCCTCGCACCATCTATATGCACTCACCTGAGGTAACGATGGTACTCCACACCATGCCAGGTTGTTTTGATTATTTTTTATGTTGTCCTTGGTGTCCTTGTGTTTTATACTTCTCCCTCCCCTCCCCCCAAGCCCTCTCCCTCCCACACTTCTCCCTGCTCTCAAATGTTGTGTTTGTGTGCTTCCCCGTCTCTCCCCATCTTGTCTTCCGCTCCCTCTTTTTATATATTCTGTTTGTCTGTTTGATTTGTTTGTGAAATAAATGTTAGCTCTTTCACGAGCCTCGATTCTGTATACAAAAAAAAAAAAAAAAAAAAAGGCCTTAGGCTTCATGCCTCACCTTCAGGCCGCTTCAGACAAATTAGTCCAGGTTTCTTAATACAGTATTATCGTTTTCGTAATAATAATAATATCGTTATTTATAACAATATACTAAATATAATCAAAACACTGCAATTCCTTTGTCGTGACTGCGAAGTTACTGGATTGAAGCGGTGTATGGTTGGTTCATTGTTAACTCAAAACATATTGAACTAGAACAGCACTCAGTGGAGAGCATACCTCTGCCTGGTTGGCCATATCACCCAATGGTGAAGAATCACTTAAAAAAATTCTACTAGCTGTATCTGGGTCCGGATCTTCACCAAGATTGAATAGATTCTTCCTTGCCACACACACAACCTGTCCAACAAGTTTCGTTTAAAAAAAAAATCTATCCGTAACTTTTTGAGATATGCTGCTATGTATAGTTTTTCGCCCTATCTCCCAATGGTGAAGAATCACTTTTAAAATTCTAGTAGCCAGATCCGAATCCGAATCTTCACCAAAATCTAACCATTTCGTCCTTGTCACATACGCTACATCTCTGTAAAATTTCGTCCGAATCCGTCCACAACTTTTTGAGATATTTTGTTCACAAACAAACAAACGGACAGACAAGCAGACAGGGTGAAAACATAACCTCCATCCATCTTTGGTGGCGGAGGTAATAAACCAGGTGTCTCAATGCAATATCTTCACTTCCATGGTGACAGACAGCAAGGGCCGGTCCATGGGGACCAATCAGCACTCTGACTGTGGCCGCGCTGCCCTGAGGAATCTGGGCAGCAGGGAAGAATGGCTTTGTATTTGACCCCCCTGCAAATATTTGGCGCCCGAATTGCATTGGGGGGAGGGGGGGTACAACCACCGCGAAGAGGCATCCCCAATAGTTGGGGTTTATGAGAGTTTAACCAAGAGGTGCTTACTCGAGAACACGTGCATCCTGGAGAAACTGGTGAGGGTTGGAGGGTTGAGAGAGCAGAAAGAGCAAGACCAGAGAAGACGAGGATAAAATACAAACAAACAGACAGCTACCGACATGCCTGTGATGCGAGAACAACAGGCCTTATGCTTTGGTCTTGTCATGGGAGATGCCTATAATGTCAGGAGCTTTAGAGTCTATGGAATCCAAGAGAGACCGTTGTGATGCTGGGGCTCCAGCCCAAAGGAGAGAGCACGACTGCATTGACTTAACGAGAAAAGCCTTGTTGGTTTTTTGTTTTCTCTTGTGACACACTGCACCTTAAAAAAGAAGAAGCACCGCTTCCCAAGGGAAACACTACACAGGCACATAGCAACAGATAAACAGCTTGTTTTTGCACGAATAATGCATGTATAAATGGATCCCCAATTTGAGCCGGCCAAATTCATACGGTGTGGCTGTAATGTATCAGGCAAAAGGTTATCTGACCCACCATTATGTGCACGCGGATGTGCGCGCGCCTGCGGTTATTCTGCAAGGGTCATAAAAAGGCCATGGCAGAAACATTGGGTTTCCGTTAAGAAAAAACGAAAACATTTACGCCTTTGCAAAAATAAATCCCATGGGAAATTTCTACATCTCAATCCTAACTTTTGTCCACACATGAGAAACACCAGCCATGGGTTTATTCTTATCTGTTTGATGAGCACTGGTGCATCGATTGATTATCAGTTAACACCTGCTGCAGGATCGATTAATTATACAGACAAAAATTGGAGACAGTGTTAAAAAGCACTGAAGTCAGAGGTGTATTTCACGGAGGGTTTCAGGAATCAGAAAGGTGATCGCTAGCATTGAATGCCACACATCCTCAGAGCCATTAAGCAACTCAGCTTTTGGGAGCAGATCAAAAAAAGAAAACTCTGGTCGTAATTACACGCGTCGGGTAAAAGCACTCAACTGATTGGAAGAGGCCACGGTTTTCGCGTCTGACAAAGGTTAAACGGCAAAAAGAGATTGCTCATGGAGTTCCACATGGTTTTGCATGAGAATGTTGGAATTTTGCAGGAATTGCTAAATGGTATAACGCCTGAAACTGCGTGTGCATTGGGCGACCAGTTGCGTCGAAAGGAAGACTCTCCTTCTTCAAGACAATGCAGCGACTTGCGTGGCAAGGCAATATCGGCAATGCGTTGGCATCCTGAAAGTGCGAGGCTTTGTATGCACCGTACGTATCAGATTGACATTCATGTGACTTCTACTTGTTCCCACAACTAAATAAAGAATCTCACAGGAAGAGGTTTATCAGATGTGCCGACACCATCGGGTACGTTATGCGGGGAATGCTGCGGAAGGCGAGCACCTTTGATCGCATCATCAAGTCGGTTGACCAATGGAACCGAAGTGCAATCTCGATGACAAGTCTGTTTTGTAAATTTTAAAAGGCTATTTTGATGTCGTATGTGGAAGTGCGAAATCTCAATATAATCGCTCTTTCTTTTTCGAAATACGTCACTCAACCTACACGACTCATTTATTATCCAAATCACTGCATTCTCACCATTACAAATATGCTGTTGTCGTCCCCAGAATCTGTCTTAGACTGGAATTTCCAAGGTCAGTGGTCTGCTGGACTTCAATCCATCCTTGCATATTTGTCATCTTGATAGACACCGAACTTTCTGCATTCAAAAGTCAAATCATTGGGGAATCAAAATGATTTTCCCTTTTCCACAAAGTTTCAGAGCCACAAAAACATAATCTGTATTCTCATGGCATCACAACTCTCTTTCATCACTGGGATCAATGTGTTGCACTGGCTGGAAAAGGACCAAAACCTGTGTGCCCTATGTTGTTGGTGCGCAATTATTATTTCAAAGCTGGGGAAAAAAAACTTTTTCACTCGCGTATTATCCTCCTCCACCATTGAAACAACTGTTCAACAGTCCAGGCTCATCATTGCCATACAAAATATTATCTCCATATTTTAAATTAATAAGGATATTTCCAACTTTAACTCTCCAATCATCACAAAGAAAGTTCTGCCTGTAAAATGAGCATTTTAAGTGTCGTATCTTGTCATGTGACCTCCTGCTGAGTACCGCCTAGTACTTATAACTTACAGTAATCTAGATTAGAATTCCAGTTTTAGAGTTATTACAAACGAAATTTTGTTGGCAATAGTGACAATTTGGGGGTGACCCTCATTTTATAGTCACCTGTACCTTGGTAATATCATTTGCCCACGACCTGCCTGTTCAGGTGGCTCACTTAGTACTTTGTTAGGTTTATTAAAATTTAAACTTAACGTTTGTTATAAACTTCACAGGCGAGGAAAGTATTCTCGTGTCATATTGCACAACTACCAGCCTTATTTCTAGGTTCAAGACTATGCAAATCCTAAGCTTCTGCATCCCTAAAAGACAGACAGTAAAACCTAATATTATTCTGCCAAATTAGTCATTCCACCAACTGAAGGTAACCACATGACATAACAGGTACCAGGATGACAAACGGTATATTAATTATGAACATACCAAAATATTCAGGAATAATTATATCTTTTTATTAATCTACTGTTTGTTTTTATCTTTATTATTTGACCAGGAATTCAGATAGAAACAGCTTTAAAAAAAAAACAATTAATATACAAAAAAAAATTAAACAAACAAAAAAAACTGGAGAGTTTATAGAAGTTTGCAGGTGTAAGTGTAGTCTTATACACCACCTTATTTAACATGTTACATTAGTTATTCGTGCATGTTGTTTGTGTCCTTCATGATGTCCTTAAAATATATATATATATATACATAATGATATATAAATATATACATATATAAATATATAAATATATACATTTATAAATATATTACTGTACATATGTAAATATATAAATATATACATATATACACATATAAATACATACATATGTAAATATATAAATATATAAATATATCAATATATACACTTGTAAATATATACTGTACACATGTAAATATATAAATATATACATGTATACACATATAAATATATACATATATAAATACATACATATATAAATATATAAATATATACATGTACACACATATAAATATATACATATATAAATATATAAATTTGCCAATATATACATCTATAAATATGTAAATATTGCATGTGTGAGATGTTGTATGTGTGAGATGTTGTATTGCTTGTATGCTGCATGTGTGAGAAGTATTATGATTTATGGGAGCGAGACATGGGCAATGAATGTAGAGCAGCAACGAAGGCTGGAAAGGGTGGCAATGCGAATGGTTCGGTGGATGTGTGGAGTATCGTTGAGAGAGAGGAAGACAAATGATGAATTGCGAAAGATGATGGGAACAGAGCCTGTGATTGATGCTGTGAAGAGAAACCGTTTGAGATGGTTTGGTCATGTGTTGAGGAAGGATGAAAGTGACTGGTTGAGAAGAGTGATGGAAATGAATGTAGAAGGAAGTAGAAGACGGGGAAGACCGAGAAAGACTTGGCCAAAGATGGTGGAAGAAGAAATGCGGGCAAAGGGGTTAACAAGGAGAGATGCAGAAAATAGGGCAAAATGGAGAAGATTGTCATGGGGACCGCAAGGCTAACCCCCGCTCTAGTAGGGAAAATGGCCTTAAAATGCATGTTGTTGTTGTTGTTGTTGTATAAATATGTAAATATATACATATGTAAATATATACATATGTAAATATATACATAAATAAATATATATTTATTACTTTTACTCCTTACTCCTTAATCCCTACACTACCTACCACTCGAACCTCCCACCCCCCGTAAATTTATTGGTGGTGCAGCCTCCTCACTCTCTGCAGACCTGGACAAAATCACAGACTGGGCAAACAAATGGAACATGTCAATCCTGATAAATCTCACACTCTTACGATGTCTCTCCGAAAAGACCGACTGGAAAACCCTCCCATCCACGTTCTGAATAATCCTCTCCAAGAAGTTCTGTCACTCAAGCTTTTGGGTCTCAATATCTGCCATGATCTTTCCTGGGAAAACCACATTTCAAATCTGGCCTCCAAAGCCAGTTGCCGACTGGGCATCCTCCGTCGTGCGAAGTCCTTCCTTGGCACACCTGAGCTCCTCACCACATACAAGGCTTCTTCCACAGCTCTATGGAATACTGCTCTCCCCTCTGGTCTGGTGCTCCTGCCTCACACCTAGCCCGTCTTCACGCTGTTGAAACCAAAGCGTTCAGAATCATTGGAATCTCCCGCGATGAAGCTAACTCCAAGGGCCTTTCACTCACTCACCGCAGGCAGGTTGGTGGTCTTTCCGTCTTCTACCGACTCCTCTTTGGCCTTGCCCCCCCAGCCCTCTCTGGGCTCTGTCCCCCAAATATTCCTACAGGTCGCACAAGATCTGCCTGCAACCCTCTTATGGTTAAACTGCCAAAATCAAGACTTTCTGCTCACCTTCACTCCTTCATTCCTCTTTTCTCCCACCTCTGGAACAAACTCCCTCACTCTCTTCAATCCCACTCCACCCTCCAGGTCTTTAAAACAGCTGTTCACACACTATCTCTTATCCTCCCCCATCCAAAACCTTGATCTTTTCTACCCCCGCTAATTTCGGTCCCTTGTGTTTTATACCTCTCCTCCCCCCCCCCCTCCCCTTCCCTCGCCTCCTGCCCCCAAGCCCTCTCCCTCCCACACTTCTCCCTGCTCTCAAATGTTGTGGTTGTGTGCTTCCCCTTCTCTCCCATCTTGTCTTCCGCTCCCTCTTTTTGTATATTTTGTTTGTCTGGTTGATTTGTTTGTGAAATAAATGTTAGCTCTTTCACGAGCCTCGATTCAGTATACAACAACAAAAAAAAAAAAAAAAATACAAATATGAATACATAAATATGTAAATATATACACATGTAAATATATAAATATACATATGTAAATATATAAATATGTAAATATAATACCTATGTAAATATATAAATATATACAAATGTAAATATATACATATTTAAATATATAAATATATGAATAAATATGTAAATATATACATATATATATATATATATATATATATATATATATATATATATATATATATATATATATATATATATATATATATATATATATGTGCAGTGTCTGTCTTGTGTTGTCACTGAACTACTTTCTCAAACTTTTGTGAAATCGTACCAAACTTCTGGTATGCACATATCTCTCCCGCCGGTATGTCCTAAGGGTATTTTCTTGGAAAAATTTTCGATTTTTTTTTTGTTTGGAATTTTTTGGGGGGAATTTTTTTTTTCAACTTCAATTGTTTATAAAATGTGATGTCACGCGTATATTACAAATACATTTGAATATTGAATATTTTGAATTATTATTGAATTATGATTGGTTTAAACCATGACAAAACGACAGCTCGGTCATTTATCTATATAGCTACACATCTGGGCAGTGTCTGTGTTGTCACTTAACGACTCCCTCAAACTTTTGTTTCCGTTGTTATGAAGTGTTTTAATAACGTTGTGGTGGTTTTGAATCACGTGGTGGTGAGGTATTTTGAATTATGTGGTGGTGCGGTGTTTTAAATGACGTGGTGGTGAGGTGTTTTAATATCACATGGTGGTGAGTGTTTTAATCACATGGTGGTGAGGTGTTTTAAATCACATGGTGGTGAGGTGTTTTAAATCACATGGTGGTGAGGTGTTTTAAATCACATGGTGGTGAGGTGTTTTAAATCACATGGTGGTGAGGTGTTTTAAATCACATGGTGGTGAGGTGTTTTAAATCACATGGTGGTGAGGTGTTTTGAATTACGTGGTGGTGAAGTATTTATAAACACGTGTTGCTGAGGTGTTTTTAATTATGTGATGATGAGGTGTTTTGAATTACTTGGTGGTGCGATGTTTTTAAATGGCTTGGTGGTGAGGTGTTTTTAATTTCGTGGCTGTGAGGTGTTTTTAATTTCGTGGCTGTGAGGTGTTTTTAATTTCGTGGTGGTGAGATGTTTTTATTACGTGTTTTATGGCTGTGAGGTGTTTTAATTTCGTGGTGGTGAGATGTTTTTATTACGTGTTTTATGGCTGTGAGGTGTTTTTAATTTCGTGGCTGTGAGGTGTTTTTAATTTCTTGGTGGTGAGATGTTTTTATTACGTGTTTTATGGCTGTGAGGTGTTTTTATTTCGTGGTGGTGAGATGTTTTTATTACGTGTTTTATGGCTGTGAGGTGTTTTTTATTCATGGTGGTGAGATGTTTTTATTACGTGTTTTATGGCTGTGAGGTGTTTTTAATTTCGTGGTGGTGAGATGTTTTTTATTACGTGTTTTATGGCTGTGAGGTGTTTTTAATTTCGTGGTGGTGAGATGTTTTTATTACGTGTTTTATGGCTGTGAGGTGTTTTTTATTACGTGTTTTATGGCTGTGAGGTGTTTTTTATTTCGTGGTGGTGAGGTGTTTTTATTACGTGTTTTATGGCTGTGAGGTGTTTTTAATTTCTTGGTGGTGAGGTGTTTTTATTACGTGTTTTATGGCTGTGAGGTGTTTTTTATTTCGTGGTGGTGAGATGTTTTTATTACGTGTTTTATGGCTGTGAGGTGTTTTTAATTTCGTGGAGGTGAGGTGTTTTTATTACGTGTTTTATGGCTGTGAGGTGTTTTTATTTCGTGGTGGTGAGATGTTTTTATTACGTGTGTTATGGCTGTGAGGTGTTTTTTATTACGTGGTGGTGAGATGTTTTTATTACGTGTTTTATGGCTGTGAGGTGTTTTTGATTTCTTGGTGGTGAGATGTTTTTATTACGTGTTTTATGGCTGTGAGGTGTTTTTAATTTCGTGGTGGTGAGGTGTTTTTATTACGTGTTTTATGGCTGTGAGGTGTTTTTAATTTCTTGGTGGTGAGATGTTTTTATTACGTGTTTTATGGCTGTGAGGTGTTTTTGATTTCTTGGTGGTGAGATGTTTTTATCACGTGTTTTATGGCTGTGAGGTGTTTTGAATTACGTGGTGGTGAGGTGTTTTTATTACGTGTTTTATGGCTGTGAGGTGTTTTTAATTTCTTGGTGGTGAGATGTTTTTATGACGTGTTTTATGGCTGTGAGGTGTTTTTATTACGTGTTTTATGGCTGTGAGGTGTTTTTAATTTCTTGGTGGTGAGGTGTTTTTATTACGTGTTTTATGGCTGTGAGGTGTTTTTAATTTCGTGGTGGTGAGATGTTTTTATTACGTGTTTTATGGCTGTGAGGTGTTTTTAATTTCGTGGTGGTGAGGTGTTTTTATTACGTGTTTTATGGCTGTGAGGTGTTTTTAATTTCTCGGTGGTGAGATGTTTTTATTACGTGTTTTATGCTGTGAGGTGTTTTTAATTTCGTGGTGGTGAGATGTTTTTATTACGTGTTTTATGGCTGTGAGGTGTTTTTAATTTCTTGGTGGTGAGGTGTTTTTATTACGTGTTTTATGGCTGTGAGGTGTTTTTTATTTCGTGGTGGTGAGATGTTTTTATTACGTGTTTTATGGCTGTGAGGTGTTTTTAATTTCGTGGTGGTGAGATGTTTTTATTACGTGTTTTATGGCTGTGAGGTGATTTTTATTACGTGTTTTATGGCTGTGAGGTGTTTTTTATTTCGTGGTGGTGAGGTGTTTTTATTACGTGTTTTATGGCTGTGAGGTGTTTTTAATTTCGTGGTGGTGAGGTGTTTTTATTACGTGTTTTATGGCTGTGAGGTGTTTTTAATTTCTTAGTGGTGAGATGTTTTTATTACGTGTTTTATGGCTGTGAGGTGTTTTTAATTTCGTGGTGGTGAGATGTTTTTATTACGTGTTTTATGGCTGTGAGGTGTTTTTGATTTCTTGGTGGTGAGATGTTTTTATTACGTGTTTTATGGCTGTGAGGTGTTTGAATTACGTGGTGGTGAGGTGTTTTTATTACGTGTTTTATGGCTGTGAGGTGTTTTTAATTTCTTGGTGGTGAGATGTTTTTATTACGTGTTTTATGGCTGTGAGGTGTTTTTAATTTCGTGGTGGTGAGATGTTTTTATTACGTGTTTTATGGCTGTGAGGTGTTTTTAATTTCTTGGTGGTGAGGTGTTTTTATTACGTGTTTTATGGCTGTGAGGTGTTTTTTATTTCGTGGTGGTGAGATGTTTTTATTACGTGTTTTATGGCTGTGAGGTGTTTTTAATTTAGTGGTGGTGAGGTGTTTTTATTACGTGTTTTATGGCTGTGAGGTGTTTTTTATTACGTGGTGGTGAGATGTTTTTATTATGTGTTTTATGGCTGTGAGGTGTTTTGATTTCTTGGTGGTGAGATGTTTTTATTACGTGTTTTATGGCTGTGAGGTGTTTTTAATTTCGCGGTGGTGAGATGTTTTTCTTACGTGTTTTATGGCTGTGAGGTGTTTTTAATTTCTTGGTGGTGAGATGTTTTTATTACGTGTTTTATGGCTGTGAGGTGTTTTTAATTTCGTGGTGGTGAGGTGTTTTTATTACGTGTTTTATGGCTGTGAGGTGTTTTTGATTTCTTGGTGGTGAGGTGTTTTTATACGTGTTTTATGGCTGTGAGGTGTTTTTAATTTCGTGGTGGTGAGATGTTTTTATTACGTGTTTTATGGCTGTGAGGTGTTTTTAATTTCTTGGTGGTGAGATGTTTTTATTACGTGTTTTATGGCTGTGAGGTGTTTTTAATTTCGTGGTGGTGAGATGTTTTTATTATGTGTTTTATGGCTGTGAGGTGTTTTTAATTTCGTGGTGGTGAGGTGTTTTTATTACGTGTTTTATGGCTGTGAGGTGTTTTTAATTTCGTGGTGGTGAGATGTTTTTATTACGTGTTTTATGGCTGTGAGGTGTTTTTAATTTCGTGGTGGTGAGGTGTTTTTATTACGTGTTTTATGGCTGTGAGGTGTTTTTAATTTCGTGGTGGTGAGGTATAATCGTCCCAAACTTCCAGTCTGCCCCTACCCCTCCCCTATGTATGTGCTGAGGGGTTCTTTCTTGAAAAAAAAAAAAACATTCAACCTGAATCTTCAACCTAAATTGCCTATAAAAATGTAATATCACAAACACAACAAATACATTTGTGCAAAGTAATTGTTTGTATTATGATTGGTGTAAATCATGACAACACAGCAACTCGGGTACAGTCATTAGCCTCAGCTAAAATAAGCCCGTTCCTCAGTAACGACGCTAGGTGAGGCGAGCGTAGCGAGCCGAGCCAGGCTAGTATATATATATATATATATATATATATATATATATATATATATATATATATATATATATATATGTATATATATATATATATATATATATATATATATATATATATATATATATATATATATATATATATATATATATATATAGCAACCTCCAAGATCACAGTATCCAAGATCACGTCGTAAGATGCTTTGGATAACTTCAAAGGTTTGGCATGCAGGTTAGTCAAGTCCCAGAGGAATATTTCATATCGAGTGATGAATCTCATTTGCAGGCAGATGAAAAGGGAAAGTGCACACACAGTCACAATGACCACAGTGCTTGCACCTTCACGGTTGTTCCTGCTGTCACCAAATTGAACTAATTGCATTTAAATGTATATATTTTGTTTGCACAATATAGATAATATACAAAGAGTCCAGTCTTTGTAGAACAACACAATCCTGTGCAATCATAAATAAAGAAATGAGGAGGCCATTTGGCCCATCAAGGCTGTGTTGTACTCCAGAGTTAATTTTTAATACGACTGTAAATAAGCTTATTGATGTTACTCTCAAGTCTAAATAACCTCGTCTTGCTTGGGTTATGCAACTTTGTTGTTATTAAAAGTAGGACAATGAAACAATCCGCATTACAGTTACCATGCCATGTGCATGCTTTCTGGTGATATTGGATGCAGGGACCATAAATATGCTAATACTCCATGTGAATGAAATGAAGAGAATTTACACCTGGCTTCTAACCATGATAAGCAGGTGGGCTGCCTGATCAAGGTGTTTTCTTGAAAAACATCCATACACAAATACTGCTTTTACTCAACTTAAAAAGCCTGACTATTGCTTATTAAAATAATCCTTGCGACGTTTCCCTCAAAGTTCTCGTCTACATCGAGATGATGAGACTCATAGCAAATGCTAAAATAACAGGCGGTGAAAGATCAATCTGAGAATGGAGTTGTAGGAAGCAGACAACCTTGGGGCACATTGACAGAGAAGATAAAGATCGTATGAAAGATCTTGGGTGGTTTCAGGATTGACATGACATAAGATCCTGATGGACTCGAGGCATGAGTGGGATTGGAGAGAGACATGGAGCATGTTTAACTGGCAAGACAAAGAAGGAAGAAAGAAGTGAATGAAAGCAAAAAGCTCAGAATTGGTGAAGTTGACAAGGGAAGTTTACTTTTTCCTTGTGAAACTATCTTCTTCAGTAACTTCTTTCTGTCTTTAATAATCATCCCTGTCGTATTTTCATGGTTTCCTTGAAAGTGCACCGAATGCAAACTTCCCTTTGCTTGTCAGCAATAATTGTGCTCATCCTCTGGCTCCAACAAGCTGGCCGTTTCATTCTTCCCTCCTCTTATTCTTCTCGTTAGAGAGATGAATTTTAAAAAATTGTCACCTTACCTGCACTTCCAATATACAATTAACTTGTTTCCTTGTTACTTTCTATCTTTTCCATTAAAAACAAGACCGAAAGTCTAACAGCGGCATAGCCGTAGTACTCTACTCACTGCAACGTACAGCTGTCCGTGTGTAAAAGCACATGACAGGTTCGACCGCTTCGACGACGGGTTCGACCGCTTCGACGACGGGTTCGACCGCTTCGACGACGGGTTCGACCGCTTCGACGACGGGTTCGACCGCTTCGACGACGGGTTCGACCGCTTCGACGACGGGTTCGACCGCTTCGACGACGGGTTCGACCGCTTCGACGACGGGTTCGACCGCTTCGACGATGGGTTCGACCGCTTCGACGACGGGTTCGACCGCTTCGACGACGGGTTCGACCGCTTCGACGACGGGTTCGACCGCTTCGACGACGGGTTCGACCCCTTCGACGACGGGTTCGACCGCTTCGACGACGGGTTCGACCGCTTCGACGACGGGTTCGACCTCTTTGACGACAGGTTCGACCTCTTCGACGACAGGTTCGACCTCTTCGACGACAGGTTCGACCTCTTCGACGACAGGTTCGACCTCTTCGACGACAGGTTCGACCTCTTCGACGACAGGTTCGACCTCTTCGACGACAGGTTCGACCTCTTCGACGACAGGTTCGACCTCTTCGACGACAGGTTCGACCTCTTCGACGACAGGCTCGACCTCTTCGACGACAGGTTCGACCTCTTCGACGACAGGTTCGACCTCTTCGACGACAGGTTCGACCTCTTCGATGACAGGTTCGACCTCTTCGACGACAGGTTCGACCTCTTCGACGACAGGTTCGACCTCTTCGTCGACAGGTTCGACCGCTTCGACGACAGGTTCGACCTCTTCGACGACAGGTTCGACCTCTTCGACGACAGATTCGACCTCTTCGACGACAGGTTCGACTGCTTCGACGACAGGTTCGATCGCTTTGACGACAGGTTTGACTGCTTCGACGACAGGTTCGATCGCTTTGACGACAGGTTCGACCGCTTCGACGACAGGTTCGACTGCTTCGACGACAGGTTCGACCACTTCGACGACAGGTTCGACCGCTTCGATGACAGGTTCGACCGCTTCGATGACAGGTTCGGCCTGTACAGCATATAAATTAAAATATCGGTCGGTGGAGTCAGCCGTAATGACATCATTGACGTAATGGCTTAGAGTGATGGATGTACTCAAACCTGCCACTACTTTAATATATGGAAGACTAGCTGAATGCACCTGGCGTTGCCCGGGATCTTTTTGAATGAATTTAATCTTCTGTACATAGGTCTTACTACTATAATTCAGCTTTTACTCGTGGCCGTAGAAGATTGACTACCATAATTCAGCTCAGCTTTTAATTGCGAAATGGGCCCAGCCCGGCCGAAGCCGGGCCTAGCCTATAACGTTCCCGGGGCCCGTCCCGACATTTTTTGTTTCAGAGGTTTCCTCCGATCTTTCACCGTTCAGGAGATTAGAGTGTGCAGACAAACAAACAAACAAACAAAAAATTTCTTTTATATATATAGATAGATAGAAGAGAGATGATAGATTTTAACCTCCAGTAACTTTCCAGTCACTATGAAGGGATTGGTGTTACGATTAGATTTACTATAATATTAACGTTACGTTAGCATTATTATGAAAATGGCTAATTGGCCATGGCTAATTCCTTACTTCCATGGTTATTAGTACCATACACCGCTTATCATTGATCCATGAACCATACACCACTTCAATCTAGAAAATTTGCCATAACGACAAAGGGATTGCAGTGTTATGATTATATTTACTATATTGTTGTGGTTTTGAGAACCCTCACTTGTGTAAATAAATTCAACATCATTAAAGGTTAAAGGTAGCACCCCTAGTTAGTCCACAAGCAAGACGTAGGCCACCATAGGATTCCAGTTATTTCATTAGTATGTGTTTTAGATAAGGCCGTGTTTCCAATAGTTGAATCTGCGTTGTGTCAATCAAATAAGAAGTAGGCCCCATTCCGTTCAGTTTGCAACCTCCCTCTCCAAGCAACGCCATTACGCGCCCTCCAGTCTGCCATATGGCTCTCCCAATTTGTTACGCGCCTTTGTTAGCAGCGTTCGCTGCCTTGAGCTGGAGCTCGCTCAAACGTCGCCATAAGCCACGCGGTGAGGCCCGGAAAAAGGGGGCGGAACGCCAAGAAGAAGGTGTGGCCACGTCATCCAGCCGTCAAAGGCGGAGCCGGTAAGCCCTCACCAGCCAACCAGGGCTGAAGTGACATCGCCGACAGGCGTTGTTTTGGGCTCGCGGAGCGTTTTGCTGGTGGAGATATATAAGCGAGCGCAAAGCCCTTTCACAGGACTTGTTGGAGGCGCGCGCGTTGTAAGAGGACTTGCGCGGAGAAGGATTGGTGCGCATTACAGAGAACTGCGCAGGGGACTTTCCAGTGAGCACATTTACCAAGAGACTCATGCGCCGGCGTTTGTTAAAGAGGACGTGTTGGAAGGGTGGCTTGGAGAAGGACTGAGACGAAGAAGGGGGCGCTTGTTAAAGAGGACATTGGGGAGAGAGAGGGCATTTGGCACAAGTGTGCACATATTACATACGCAGGACACCAGCTTCCCCCCGCTATATAACTGTCCGGCCGCGTTCAACTATACGCGGAGCTGCCTGCCGGGTTTCGCCCGCTGGACCGGAGCCTGGACCCCATCGCCGGACCCTCTACCTGTTCCATCAACCATCTACAATCCCCGTGTGAGTGTGTGTGTGTCCTGGGTATTAAGGATAAGACTGCCCTGTGTGCTGCTTCTTCCTCTTCCTATCCTGTACATTCTTGCGTTTCCTCTCCTTTCTGTATATTTGTAATAAATTGCCTTGTTCTTTCTTGGTTTCCTCTTATCCGATCGCATCCGTCCTTTCTCTCATTGGGTAAACGTGGCACGATCGCAACCGCTTAGAATCGGGTGTAGTCATTTGTTAATAGCTCGGATCGCGGATTGCTATCCGCTCGGCATTTTCCATCATATCCGTGGTTCGAGCGGGAGTTATTCCCTCGTTTCCGGCCGGCGTTAGTAATTAGGTAGTAGTGAACCCCTAGGCCTAACAAACCCTACCTAACGCCGCGCCAGGAAGGACGTTATAATCCCCAGGACTCGGGTCGGCCAGATAAAAAGACAAGGGGATTAACCCCCCCCCCCCCCCCTCCTTGATAAGGGGAGAGCCGACGTCCGAGATCCGCAACAATATTATTAGTATTAACGCGACTATCATCTATCTATCTATCTATAATTCCAGTAATCTCTGTATGTCTGTGTGTGTGTCTGTGTGTTTGTCTGTGTGTTTGTCTGTGACCGCTGTTTCTCGACAACCACGGGTCCGATATACTTGAAACTTGCCAGGTATATTGCTGGGGAGCTGAGGATGTGCCTTTTCAAGGTTTCATATTAATCGGAGAAGTAGTTACCGAGCTATTAGTAAAAGTAACGCAAGCCGTTCGCTTTGCCTTTGCGAATGGACCAAACCATTTCATGTAAATAGAGGGGGGGGGGGGGGTTCTACCGTACTCGCAAGCCGTTCGCTTTGGCTTTGCGAATGGACCAAACCATTTCATGTAAATAGAGGGGGGTGGTTCTGTGGTCGTTACTGCCACGTGGTTTAAAAGTTTTTTTTTGTTGTTGTTGTTTGCACGCATGTTTTTTTGCACCCACGTACGGGCACGCCCTTGTTATTACAAAAACAATACTACTGTATTAAGAAACCTGGGCTAAATCGTCTGAAGCGGCCTGAGGGTGAGGCATGAAGCAGCAGAAGGCATATACGTACTTTGCCGTTGGAAGATCCGTAATGTCTATCCTTTCAATATTTGATGGTCATTTTGACAATCGGTTTTTTTTGTGTTTCACACTGAATGAAAAACATAAAAGTAGAGTATGGCGATTGTGATATACGACAGGTTCGACGATATGTTCGGCCTGAACGGCATAGGAAGCAAAATGGTGGAGTTTGGAGTCAGCTGTTGTACGCCGTAATGACATCAGACGTAATCACATCACCCTGTCATGTGACCATATCCTCAGCTCTGATTGGTATACGTTTGAGGGGACATACATATTTACATACATACATATATACATACATACATATGGATGGACAAACACTGTTCTCTAGACGGCTTTGCCCTACAGGCTACGCCGTTAAAAAAAAAATGTTCCAGATGGTCAAACGATAATAAATTTGAGATTTATTTTTTTTGTTTGTTTTAAAACTTGTATGTATGTTTCAGTTCAAAAACATAAAAAAGAAATTCAAAATTATAACTTGTTATTGTTATTTTGTTGTGAATTGCCTTCAATTTGTTCATACATTTCTTGCTGTTGATTCATGCAATTTCTAAACAAACTGACCTCAGCAACCTCCAAGATCACAGTACCCTTAACAAGATGCTCTGGATAACTTCAAAGGGATGGCATAGAAGTTAGTCAAGGCAAAGAAGAATATTTCATATCGAGTGATGAATCTCATTTACAAGACAGATGAAAAGGGAAGTGTGCACATGATCACATTGAGACAACAAACCAACCTGCTCACATCCTCGGCCTCGGTTCCAGCATCTTTCTCGCTCGAGCCTCAATCTCCCCGGGTAACGCAACAGGAGGCAACAGGGGCCGAGGAGCTTGCGGTCCACTCTGGTTATTCCAGCTTGGTGATGCTCGTGGCCGGTATGGACTTTGGGGTAATCTGGATGTCTGATAGGTCACATGGAGAGGTACTGCAGATTGTGAAACATAATCCTTCCTGGCATTCCCCTGAATGGGCCGGAGAAGGTCTGCAGCTTGGAGCCTTTCTTCGGGAGCGTAGCGCGAGGTCATGACTCGTGGGTCCAGCATTCGGCCAGGAGGACTACTTGCAGAAGCCTAAAATAAATAAAAAACATCTGTTAGGCCAAAAGGGGAATGTTTTAACACCAGAACATTTGTTGAGAGATACTGTCGTATATGATCAGCGCCGGACACTGCGAACAGCGTGGCGTGTGGGACGAGACGCGAGGCAGTAAACTGAGGTGTTAATATGTTGTAGATATTTAAGCAGCCGGATGGGAGTGCTTGAAACGTGTTAATTAGGTTACTTGGAGAGTGAAAGGTTCTACATTGGCCTGGCGGTGTTGTCAGCTCAGCTTTGTAGGCGATGAAAGCATAACTTGGGAGAAGCATCCGATGTGTAGCACACACCTGTCCTCACTAATTATAATCAAACTGCACCAGAAGTTCATATCTAAACGATAGGTGACACAAAAACATCTAAAGGAGTTCAGGGACGTTATTTTATACATATCTAATGCATTTCATTACTGATGAAGTACTAAACATGCACATAAAAGAAAGAGGGAAAAATTCCATCAGAGACATCTGGCTATTGCGCTTCTCCTCAGGATGGCATCCCTTTGAAGTAACAATTCCATTCCAATTCCCATCCCTTTATGGTTACTGGGAGCTATCCACCAAAATGTATAAACAATGACGTGAGGCCTCAACATCTACTTTCCATCAAGCTGGATTGCATCAATCACCAGGTCCGCAAAATCAAAATGTCAACATGCGAGGTATAAAACTTCTGCACAGTTGCTAGGAATGGTGGCAAGATTGATCCCGTGACTATACACAAGTCAGCCTTCCCTTTGCTAGAACCAAAACTAATAGATTCCATGATTACCTCCGTCACCGAAGGTGGACAGAGGTTATGTTTTCAATTTCACACCTGTCTGTCTGTCTGTCTGTTTGTCTGTGAGCAGGATATCTCAAAAAGTTGTGGACGGATTTGCACAAAATTTGTTGAACAGTTTGGGTATGTGACAAGGACGAATTGATTCGATTTTGGTGAATATCTGGATTCGGATAAGGCTAGTATAATTTTTTAAGTGATTCTTCACCATTGGGAGATCGGGCCAAAAACGATACATAGCAGGATATCTCAAAAAGTTTTGGACGGGTTTGGACGAAACTTGGTGGACAGATTGGGTGTCTGACAAGGAAGAATTGTTTAAATTTTGGTGAAGATCTGAATATGGATTCGGATACGAGAATTATTTAATTTTAAAAGTGATTCTTCACCATTGAGAGATATGGCTAAAACCGATACATAGCAGGATATTTTATAAAGTTATGGACGAGTTATGACAAAACTTGGGGAACGAGTTGGTTAGGTGGCAAGAACAAGCCGATTAGATTTGGGTTCAGGTCCGAATCCAGATCAGGCCCATCAGTGGGATACAACACATAAACTGTTCAGCCTGGCGGAGGTATGCGCTCGACCTAGTCCTGTTCTAGTTGCAGATGAAATTACGCCATTCTTCAATTCTCTGATCAAGTGTAACATTCCGCAATGGTCTGTCAATATGAAAGCTGAACAATCACTTCATCTCAAACTCCGATATTTATCTGCCATCTTTTCCTCTTTTATTTATTTACTGAAATCTTGTTTGTTTGATGAAAAGCCACACGATTGAGCCTTTTTCTGCTCCTGCTATGCTCGGCAGAACAACTGATGGACGACTTGAACCTCACGCCACAATTCAACAATTTCAGCAGCTATTATATTATTCCACCAAAAGTCATGGGACACCATTTCAAATTTATTGCCAGAACGACCCACGTGTAGCTCTGATTTGCGGAACCACAAAAACCACCAATGCACACAACATGATATCGTCAAGGAACAGTGTTGCTCACTTACACAGTATTATATGTGCCAGATGAATGAGTTAAACAAGGTCTAACGATGCCTGATAATAGGCAGTCAGATAATGGGCACTTGCATCAGGACAACTTCATCCATCATAGTCATCCTCAGATCAACCATGGGGAAGGTAACCATGAAGTGCAGGACTACAGAGAACAACAGCTTTGTCCATCAATCTGGCAAAACATTTTAAATTGCCTCAAACGGGAAGAGACCGATTGTGAGAACAGGGGAGGGGAGGAAGACTACCCTGTGACTGATCGTTAGAGGGATCTGACATGACTATTGTGACATCAAACCTCCACGACGTGGAAATTAAAATAATTTGGGGGTTATTGAGGCGTTGGGCAAGCAAGACCAGAGTTCTGTTTAACCATGCAGACCACAGGATGTCACACTCAGCACTGCAGGCAATTTCATTACAAGCACAGAATAATGAAGGAAAGTCAGATAAATAAACAACGGAGCGAAGTTTCATGTATGGCTTTGGTTAGAGATAGCAGATTATCGAAATTGAGGTTTTGCCAAAATTACTTTCGCGAAACAATAGTGACATTTGACTGGAATGACAATACAATAGCAAATCGTACTTGAGTGACAGAACCTTTGTGAACCTCCGTCAGGAGATTATCAATGCATTTTCACAGATCGAACATGGACAATAAGAGCCAATTGACATCAGATTAACTAGAATGACAATCTGCAACGTTGAACAATATTCCCACATTATTACATCATTATACATACTTGGGATTTAAATCAATTCAGCTGTTCTCAAATATCACATTTTTATCTGACATGCTGAATGGAGAAGGTGGATCAGACTCGGCAACGGTTGCTGGAGTGAGATGTGCATGGAAGAAGTTTCGGGAACTGAGTGGCATGCTGACGAGGAGGGGAGTGTCGTTGAAGCTGAAGGGAAAGGTGTGTGCTGCATGTGTGAGAAGTGTTATGATTTATGGGAGCGAGACATGGGTAATGAACGTAGAGCAGCAACGAAGGCTGGAAAGGGTGGAAATGCGAATGGTTCGGTGGATGTGCGGAGTGTCGTTGAGAGAGAGGAAGACAAATGTTGAATTGTGAAAGATGATGGGAATAGAGCCTGTGATTGATGCTGTGAAGAGGAACAGGTTGAGATGGTTTGGTCATGTGTTGAGGAAGGATGAAAGTGACTGGTTGAGAAGAATGATGGAAATGAATGCAGAAGGAAGTAGAGGACGGGGAAGACCGAGAAAGACTTGGCTAAAGATGGTGGAAGAAGAAATGCGGGCAAGGGGGTTAACAAGGGGAGATGCAGAAAATAGGGCAAAATGGAGAAGATTGTCATGGGGACCGCAAGGCTAACCCCCGCTCTAGCAGGGAAAATGGCCTTAAAATGCATGTTGTTGTTGTTGTTGTTGTTGTTGTATCTGACATGACCTCTGACCTTTGACAATGATATCTAATCAGTTCATCTTTGCATCATAATATATACTTATGCCAAGTTTGTTCAAAATGCCATCACTGTTTCACAAGTTAGCACAAAACAACACAACAAAGGCATTTGCATTATGCCAATGCAAGTTAGCACAACAACAGGAAATTTACCTAATGGGACCTGTGACCTTTGACCCCATAATCGAATCCGTTTATCCTTGCATCATCATCACGTGCTTGTACCAAGTTTGACTTAGTTCCCTTCAGCCGTTCTTAAGTTATTGCGGTAACGAAAACCTATCACGGACAGACAGACGCACAGCTGGATTGACAACACGGAAACATAATGCCTCTGGGGACTTCTCGGGTGAGGCATAAAAAAACTTTGCAGATCAGAGCATCATGAGATAAGTGGTGAAACTTCAATGTCACCCAAGCAGTCCAAGCCTCATGCACCTTCATATAAGGCCTGCCCAATCACCCCCTAAGACTATTGGTAGAAAACACACTTTGATCATTCAGTATATGTTTGTGTGCAGAAATTCAACATAATTGTCCTTTCTACGGATGTATTTCTGTCAGTGATGACCCCATGCCTTCGGCCTGGAAACTATCTGTTCGTGCCTGCAGGCACAATGAGAGGCAAGAGGGTTCAACGCTACAAAGCTCCTTTGGTACAGTTGCTTGCAGTTCAACATGGGAGGAAAATATGGAATCAGTGGGTCCAACGGTATAACTTACAGGACCTGCTTAAACGATGCAAAGATTAAAATACTAATTACGATGGATGTTGGAAGAAATAAAACTTACAAAATGATGACCAGGAGGATGCAATTGGGATGGACCACCAGGTTCTGCAGAGAAAGTAAAGTTAAGCTTGAGTTCCCTGAAAGGGCCTTCGACATAAGAGCAGATCATTAGGCCCAACGAGCCTGTGCAATGGTTTCTTGTTCGAGCATCAAGCAATGAAGCAACAAGTACCGTTTAAAAAAACTTTAGCACGACTCGGCCAGGATCAGATTTGAACCATTGACCTCCCAGACAGACTCCGAACGGACGCACTAGCCATTACACCACCAAGAAAGTTGATCACTATCTGCCAATATAACATTCATACTTCTAACAAAAGAAAAACAAAGGGGCAATACCCCTGGTGCTCACCTGGTAGAATAAACAGTATACTGCACCGACGAAGGGAATTTTAAACCAATTTCAATGGTTGCTAGAAGACAGGGCAGCATGTAGAATCATACGAACATAATCATAAGACTTTAAACAAACAAAGAAAAACATACCTATTTTGGGGGGCAACACCCCTTCCCCTTCCCCAAATACCTCCTAAGACCCCAATTTTTCTAATACCTTGAACAAACTTTGGTACATCATGGGTGATTAAGGTTGTGGTGAAGTTTCATCGAAATTGCGTGTGCAGTTTCTGAGAAGAAAGCAAATACCTATTTTCGGGGGCAACCCTCATAGACTCCAAAGGGGCAGATTTTTTTTTAATGCCATCAACAAACTTTGGTAGATCACGGGTGGTGAAGGTTGTGGTGAAGTTTCATCGAAATTGTGTGTGTAGTTTCAGAGAAGAAAGCAAATACCTATTTGGGAGGGGCAACCCTCCCCCCCCCCCCCCCAGACCTCCAAAGGGGCAGATTTTTTTTAACAACGTTTAGTTGGGACAACGACAATTCGACAATCAGTTGGGACAACGACAATTCGATCATTCGACAACAACGAAAGGGAAAACAACGTTGTTAAGGTTGTGGTGAAGTTTTAACGTCGTTAAGGTTGTGGTGAAGTTTAACGTCAACAACCTTAACCTTAACGTCAACGTTTCATCGAAATTGACTGAAGTTCGATTGTGAAGAATTTGTCCGCAACTCCCTCTCGTTAAGACCCCCAAAGTTTTAAGACCAAAAAGTTTGGGGGTTAAGAACCCCAAAGTTTTTTTAAAACTTTGACCAAAAAAACTTTACTTTGGGTTAAGAACCAAAAAGTTTGGGGGTTAAGACCCCCAAAGTTTTTGTTTAAAGTCTTATTCACAATTGTAGTTGTCCGCAACTCCCCCTCGTTAAGGTCAACAACCTTAACGAGAGGGAGTTGAGGACAACGAGAGGGGAAAAAAACTTCTTGACTTGTTCAAGGCTCCTTTATTTCCACAGAACTAAAAACCCGACCAGAACTCATCTCTTTTTATAACCCTCATGACTTCCACCCGATCCTCTTAAATGGGGGTGGCTCCAACACCCGAGTGCACGCCACGCCCATACCGTAAATAGACACACTGTCCCGCACCAGTGAATTATGCCTCTATGGGGTATCCCCCACATGCGCCCCCCCAGAATTCACTCACATGGGCAATGTCAGTTTTCGGGGGGTCTTAACCACCCGGCCGAAATGACCCGAGCAGGGACTGTTAGCGGCTTGGCGGTAGGTGGGCCAACCGGGGGCTTACCCGACGGGGGATGGCCCCACCGTGGGGGTTGGGCCAACCGAGGGGGCTGGTCCAGGTCCAAGTGAGCCGGCTTGAGGCAGTCCACCGAAGGGTGGTCCGGTTTGCCGCCGATGTCGACCACGAAGGACTTGTCCCCGGCCTGCAGAATGCGGAAAGGCCCATCATAAGGTGGCCGAAGCGGCCCCCGGTGTGCGTCATGGCGAACAAAGACGTACTCCGCTGTACGTAGATCCGGCGAGACGTGGGCCTGAGGCAAACTATGTTGAGATGTGGGCACCGGTGCAAACATCTTGGCATTCTCCCAGAGAACCGACTGCTGACGGGTAGCGGACCAGGGGCTTGTGGCGTCAGGAATGAACTCCCCGGGAACCCGCAGCAGCTGGGCATTGACGAGCTCAGCGGATGAGGACTGGAGGTCTTCCTTAGGGGCTGTCCTGAGGCCCAACATCACCCACGGGAGTCTGTCGGCCCAACTGTCATCCCGGAGGCTGGCCCTGAGAGCAGCTTTCACAGAGCGATGGAACCTCTCACACAATCCATTAGCCTGGGGATGATATGCAGTCGTGCGATGGAGCTTTACCCCCAACCCCTGGGCAACAGCACCCCAGAGCTCTGAAGTGAACTGGGGCCCCCTGTCTGAAGAGATATCCGAGAGGGCGTCAAAAAGGGCAACCCAAGTGCCGATGATCGCCCGGGCCACATCGGCGGACGTCGTAGATGTAAGCGGGATGGCCTCTGGCCATCTGGTGGTCCTATCAACCATCGTGAGGAGGTGGGTGAATCCCCGCGAGGGGGGAAGGGGCCCCACCAGGTCCACATTAACATGGTCAAACCATTGCTCGGGAACTGTGAATGGCGCCAATGGGGCCTGGGTATGGCGATGCACCTTCGAGCGTTGGCACTCGACGCAGGTGTTGGCCCAGTCGCGCACATCCTTCCTGAGCCCATGTCAAACGTACTTCGCCGCCACCAACTTTTGCGACGCCTTCCTGCCCGGGTGAGAAAGACCGTGGACGGCATCGAACACCAGCCGTCTCCAGCTGGTGGGTATGACGGGGCGAGGCTGTCCCCAAGAAACGTCGCACAGTAGCGTGGTGCCCGTGTCCCACATCAGACAGTCGAAGCCCCGCGACCGCCACCCTGCAGGCCTGGACATCCGGGTCGGAGATCTGATCGGCCGCCATGCGGGCGTAGTCGATGCGAAGGTGAACCGCGCCAGCTATGGACCGGGAGAGACAATCGGCGACCGTGTTATCCTTCCCAGCAACATGTTGGATGTCCGTCGTGAACTCGGAAACGAAGGAGAGCTGGCGTTGTTGAGGGGCAGACCACGGCTCTGAGACCTTGGCCATGCCAAAAACCAGGGGCTTCTGGTCCACAAACGCCGTGAATGGGTGGGCTTCCAACAGGTAATGGAAGTGTCGGACAGCTAGGTGGAGGCCTAGGAGCTCACGATCGAAGGTACTGTACTTTCGTTCGTTAGGGCGGAGCTGCCGGCTAAAAAAGCAAGCGGCTGCCAGGCCCCATTGACCCACTGCTCGTGCACGATGCCAACCACATAGTCCGAAGCGTCTGTGGTAAGAGCAATCGGTGCATCGGGCGACGGATGCGCCAGCATGGTTGCGCTGGTGAGCGCCAGTTTAGCATCCGTGAAAGCCTTGGCCATCTCCTCAGTCCAGGCGATGGCGCGTTTGGTAGGCTTGCCCTTGAGGGCCTCATAACGGGGCCGCATCAGCTGGGCCGCACGGGGCACGAAACGATGGTAAAAGTTCACCATGCCCAAAAACTCCTGCAAGGCCTTGACGGTGAGGGGACGCGGAAAACCCTTCACAGCCTCTACTTTAGATGGCAGTGGGACGGCCCCCTCCCTCGTGATGCAGTGGCCAATAAAGTCAATTGAGGCCACCCCGAACAAGCACTTGGCTGGGTTAATGATAAGGCCGTGCTGACTGAGGCGTTCAAAGAGCGCTCGGAGGTGAAGCATGTGCTCCGTCCTGGAAGTGCTGGCGATGAAAATATCATCCAGGTAGACAAACAGAAACGGCAAATCCCGCAACACGCTGTCCATCAGGCGCTGGAAAGCCTGGGCTGCATTCTTGAGCCCAAAAAGCATAGGAAGGAATTTGAAAAGCCTGAACGGTGTAATCACCACGGTCTTAGGAACATCCTGAGGCCGGACGGGGACCTGGTGGTAACCACGAACGAGGTCCACCTCGGGAAAAAAAAACTTTACTGGCTAAGCGGGCAGAAAAACCCTGGATGTGTGGGATTGGGTAGCGGTCAGGGGTAGTGGCGTCGTTAAGGCGGTGGTAATCCCCACACGGGCGCCAACCGCCACCCGGCTTCGGCGCAATGTGGAGAGGCGAGGCCCATGGGCTGTCGGACCGTCGCACGATGCCAAGACGCTCCAATGTGTCGAACTCCGCCTTTGCGACAGCGAGTTTCCCTGGGTCGAGGCGTCGAGCCCGGGCGTAGACAGATGGGCCGGTGGTCGGAATGTGATGCTCCACCCCGTGTCTGACGACAACGGCCGAAAAGGTGGGCCGTGTAAGGGTCGGGAACTCGGTGAGGAGGCGGGCGAACTCATCAGAGGTCGAGAGCGTGCAAGCAAGCCTCGTCGAGGCGGACCCGCTCAGCGAGCATGGAAGAGAACTGAAGGTCTCTGCATTATTGAGCCGCCGATTTTTAACATCCACCAATAGGCCGTTGGCGAAGAGGAAATCAGCGCCCAGCAAGGGGTGGACACCCTCGCCGTGACAAAATCCCATGTGAACCGCTGCCCGCAAAAACACAGTGGCACGTTCTGTTTACCAAAAGTCTGAATGGCACTGCTGTTGGCGGCTTCCAGGGCGGGGCCATGACTCCCGGCCTCCCGGTCCAATGCCGACGCAGGCAGAACGCTCACCTGGGCACCTGTGTCGCAGAGGAAACGACGTCCGGAGTCGGTGTCCAAAATGAACAACAAACTGCCGGAACGGCCGACGCTCATGGCAGTTAACGAGCGCCGGCCACCCCGTTTCCCGAATCGCTGAAGCTGTAGGGTGGCCGGCATGCCTTGGCCTTCGGACCAAACCTTGCATGGTAAAAACACAAGCCTAGGGGCTTCCGCCGCTGCGCCGTAATGGCGGCCACAACAGTGCCCGCCATCGGCGTAGGCTCGACGGGGCCGGGGTCCCATGCCACACTGCATTGCTGTCTGGCGGAGAAAAACTTGTCTGCTTCCCTTGCCAGGGCGCGGAAATCCTTAACGGGCAAGTTGGCCAAGGCTGACCGTACCTGTCCTGGCAGCTGCTGCAGGAACAGCTCCTTGAAGAGAAAACATGGCCAATGGCTGCCCAGGAGAGACAACATGTGGTCCATCAGCTCTGACGGCTTGGTGTCACCTAGCCTGGGTCGAGAAAGGAGCTGACTGGCGCGCTCGGCCTCAGTGAGCTCGAAGGTATCAAGCAGCAGGGCCTTTAGCGTCTCGTACTTGCCGCCCTCCGGAGTATCCTGGAGAAGGCTCACCACCCTGGTCGCTGTGGAGCCGCTGAGCGCAGACACGACATAATAATACTTCGTGTCGTCGGCAGAGATGCTCCGAATGGCGAATTGGGCCTCAGCTTGTGCGAACCAAACGGTAGCCTGTCGTTCCCAAAATGCTGGCAGTTTGATCGAAACTGCGCTTGTCGCCATGTTCGTTCAAAGCTCCGAAAAAGTTCAAGAGCAAGACGGGGTCATCAATGTAGGAGTTGCGGACAACGAGAGGGTAAAACACTTCTTGACTTGTTCAAGGCTCCTTTATTTCCACAGAACTAAAAACCCGACCGGAACTCATCTCCTTTTATAACCCCCATGACTTCCGCCTGATCCTCTTGAAGGGGTGTGGCTCCAACACCCGAGCGCACGCCACGCCCATACCGTCAATAGACCCACTGTCCTGCGCCAGTGAATTATGCGCCTATCGGGTATCCCCCACAGGGACAACGTTTAGTCTGATCAGTTTGAAATTTATTGATCGTGATCTATGCAACAATTGTATTAGAAAATATAAATTTATGATGTCATTGCTAACTTGGTCTGGCAGCCATATTGGATCAAAGAAAAAAAAAACCTTCAAAACAGAAGCGTTGGCTCGCACCAAGTTGACTGCACAGGGTAAGTATTCTATGAATACAATCTAGTTTTGTTTCAGTAATCTTTAGACAATGGAGATATGTTGTATGTTTCATCTACTCTTCCAAGAGGATTTAACTGAGGAAGCTGAAACTTTCAGGGATTCATGAGGGCACCTGAAGTTGGGCCTGTACAAGTTTCGTTTAATTCCATCAAGTTTTGAAAAAAAAAAATTCACCAATCTTGACATTTTCCTTCTTTGAGAGGAGGTGGGTGGGAAGGGGGCCGGGCGAATTGTGATGCGAATAATCTGAGCTATATAACCACGATGTATTATGTGTGCACATAAGCAGTGCACAGGATTTTGCTTCATTAAAGTAACTTGAGCTTTTTTTAATTTTCGGGAGCAATTGAGGCAGTGATCTATCGTCTATACACTGCACAAATAAAGGGATGCCTCAGGAGAACATGTTTCTCGCTTGAAACAAGATCACCTTTAGGGCGGGTACCCTGCAATGGTATTACTAATCATAAATCGTAAAGATAACGACATGACCCCATTGGTAGTTCCTTTCGGGAGCAGGTGCTTCCAGTTAAAAATAAATAAATCTTGCAACAAGGCTGTGGCCGAGAGCTTATGGACAGAAGATAACTAAACCCTTGTTAAATTAATGGTGATTCAGAAGAAAAATGCACATGAAATCTACCAATAATATTTTACAATTGTTCCTTCAAAACAAAAAACTTTAAAAATAGATTATATGGGGAATACATTTTGCATCACTGATGTGGTTAACGCAACAACATCCTCTACATTAAAGAACACTTCAGAGGGAAGACTTTTGTCCTGAGATCAAAAAAATTGGTTGACCGTTGGGCAAATGAATGAATGAATGATTTTAAGGTCATTTTAACCCGCTAGAGCGGGGGTTAGCCTTGCGGGCCCCATGACAATCATGGTTCCCTTTTTGAGGCAATGTTTTTATGGCCAGATTCCTTTCCTGATGCCAACCCTTAGTCACCTCTTACGATGCGGTGTACATATTCTAAATCATTCATCCCAGCAAGCTGGTACTCAATTTGCCTACCTCGGAAGGATGACAGGCTGAGTCAACCCCCCGGCGTTAATTCAGCAATCGACCGGGATTTGAAATCAGGATCTTGGGATCCCAAGCCTGCACCCTAACCGCTAAGCCAACACCAAGCCAAATTTGAATAATAGAATGTAAATAAAGTTTGTTGATTGTACCATGTTATGTAGAGGTGGTGACAGAACATTTTGGATGATACTCAGAAGAGCCATTTGCTTTTGCATAAACATAAAGGTGCAAGCCAACTTTAGTGTGGCAGTCCGGTGACATTAAACGCTGGACCAATGGAAGTGTGTCACGTGTTCAAATTAGGCATGATTTTTACTCGTTTCACAGAAAGAAGAAAAGATATGGTGAAATTACAACGACACTTGGCAGAGCACATACCTCCGCCAGGCTGAACAGTTTACATTTTCTATCACACTGATAGGCCGGATCTGCATCCAGACTTTAACAAAAATACAATCGCTTGTTCTTGTTACCGACCCAACTCAACCATCAGGTTTGTCATAATCCGTCAATAACTTATTGAAATATTGTGCTGTATATTGTTTTTTGGCCCCATCTGTCAATTATGAAGAATCACTTAAAATTAAATAATTATAGGATCCCGATCCGGATCTTCATCAAAATCTAATCAATTCACCCTCGTCACACACCCAACCTGTCCATCAAATTTCATCTGAATCCATCCCCAAATTTTCAGAATTTCTTTCCTGCTCACAGGCAAATAGACTGACAGACAAACACACAAACAGACAAGAGTGAACACATAACTTCCATTCACCTTTGGTGGTGGAGGTAACAAATTGGTTAAAATATTTTTCTTGTACAGTAATCATCAATGAGCTTGTACACACATCAGATGTAAGACAAAGACAGATCAGGAGACGTGTCTAGTTTTACATATGGATTAGCAGGACCTGACAGGATGGTGAAGAGGTAGCACACTTGCGTTTAAGCTGTCTCATCAGAGTTCAACTCTTAGCCTGACTACAAACTGTCGATGCAGGAGTTTGAACTCATGATCCTAGCATCATGAGCTTTGTGCTCAGATCGAGATACCAGAGGCCAACCCAACTGTTGTAATTTACTAGCTGGGCCAGCTGCAAGAGTTGATATAATTGGCAAAGGAAAGCATCTTTGACATAGCCTTGGCCCTGTATCTCTCTGCTGGACCAAATTACAACCAAACTGTAATAAAACACCCCACCACAAACAACTCAAAAGTTTAGAACCATTATTATGAGGGTATAGTTCAAATTTGACCTCGACTTTTGTTTTTGCTCGTTATGAAGCTTGTACGTATATAGTAAATGGGGCAGTTGCATTAATTGTAAGGTGTTCTCCAGCTTTGGACACATACTGGTCTCATCAGAGTGGAAGCTTTCATTGCCTTTCAATGGAGGATGCTATTCTCAATAGCTTCAATTGTAAAAATATGAAATAAACTAGAATGGCACTCGGAGAGCGCATCGGCTTGCCCTGCGTGTTCATTCTGACAAAAAATACCATCGTTAACTGAACACTATTATTATGGCCCATATACCCACATCATCCATCCATCAAATTATGTTACATCGTTTTTTGGCATGGGATATGTACATCATATTTTTAATTATTCACTCACATCAGGTCATAAATCAGATATACTAGAAGCTGTTCAGCGGAAAACCCTCCATTTTTGGGCAGTGTATATGCAACAAAGCGTTGCCTCACATGGTCCTGGAAGATTATGTTTTAGCAATGTAAAGGCAGGGCGTGGCGATTGTGAATATGGCAGGTTCAAGACGTGTTTGGCCTGAACTGCATGAAAATGAAAATGCCAGTAGGTGGACTCGGCCTTCCTACTAATGATATTGTTGTGGGTGGAGTCTGACGAGGTGTTGAACCAATGGGCGGAAATAGAGAAACAAGCGGACAGAAAACTGCCGCTACTTTTATAAATAGATGAAGTTTCAGATTTTTGGATAAGGATTTGAATTCAACCAATTATGGCTGGAATAACACTTCACCGATGAAATCATCATTATCACCCTATATACCCCATGGGAAGTTGATGACATGACAAGTTTCTATTGTTTTGTTGAGTGGTTTTGGCAAAAATGATGTCCAATTTTTTTCCATTCAATCCAATATGGCTGCTATACCATGTGATATATAACATCAGAGTTAGCAATAAAATATTGTCCATGGGCATCCCTCCTATGTTTAAAGTTTCGCATTGATCGGACAGGCAGTTGCAGAGAAGAACATTTTTAAAGAGAAAATATATGGATGTGGACACACACAGACAGACAGACAGACAGACAGACATACATACAGACAGGGGCATTGCAATAGTCTCACATACACTTCAAGGTGAGACTAAAAAACTTCTTCATTGCTAAATAACTCTTCCTTTCTGTTTTTAAATAAAGATGTCCCCGACATGTAATCATCATCATACTGTGCAGGTCATCATCTGGAAATTTTGAGAGGCTAAGTTGAATAAATTACCAAAAATTTAATAATTGTTTGCCATTTCAACCTCTTTGTCATCTCACTTGCCACCATCTTGATTTTCAACTCATGCATTAAAACAAGAAACAGAGGCAATATTATAAAATAAATATCCTCCCTATTGTATAAAATACAAAATCCAGGTTAAATTTTAGCAGCTTTCAAATTTGACAAACAAGGAAATATAAAAATACATTCTGTATATAAACTTATGGAGTGAACATAAACCAAACAAGTACAGATACATTCAAAGTACACCGCCCCCATGCCAAATAAATAAATATCCTGCAGCGCAGCATTGCCGGGGCGCCTTTGGCACCCGGCGATACCGCCATGCAGCACTAGAGACAGTATAGGGAGGGAGAGGTGTACAATAATTGATTGATTAATTGCATAATTAAAATCAATAAATGGCAATCGTAAAATAATTTCTTAATAAATTGGCTAATAGCATACCTCAACCACCAGTGTTTCATCTGAAGCTGTAACGTTTTTTAAATACATGAAAATAAGTCAATAATCAAAAAAAAAAAAAGAATTGATCAATCAATAAAAAATAAATCGTTGAATAGATTAATCAACACATCAAAAATATTATTTATAGCCATGTCACTTGGTCACCGACGTGTCCAAATATCAGCTTCCTAGCTCAAAAGGTGCCTGAGATATTGTCAAGATGAGAAAGAAAATAAATAAGCGATTATTAATGAAAATAAAGAAATAATAATGGTAAAATAATTAAATTATTAATCAATTGGCTAATGGTATACCTAAACCACCACCGTTTCATCCGAATCTGAAACTTTAAAAAAATTAATTAAAAAAGTAATTTATCGAATAATTAAATAATTAATCGATTAATTGATAATCAACAAATCAAAAATGCCCTTTACAGCCAAATAACTTGGTCATTGTCATGTCCAAATATCAGCTTCCTAACTCAAAAGTGCCTGAGATAATGCCCAGATGAGAAAGGAAATAAATAAGTACTTAATTAATCGATAATAATGAAGTAATTAATCAATTAATTGATGAATCCAAAAAATTTACCGTTTTTGACAAAGTACTTACTCACTATTGTGCCCAAATTTCAGCTTCCTAGCTCAAATGATGGCTGAGATATCGCCTGGACAAACAAACAAACAAGAAAGCAAGAAAACAAACAAACAACCGGAGTGAAAACTGAGTACTCCCTTTCAGCGTGCATCATAGCCGGGCCCCCTTCAGTGCCTGGCAATGACGTTATGCAGCGCCTGGAGATGGCATAGGAAAGGAGCGGTGTACAATATGCGCAGAGCCCAAAAAATCACCAACCGTCAGGTCCTGAGAGACACTCCAGGGAAATGGCCTTCCTCGGCTCATCGGTAAGCGTTGGCGGTGAGGGTGGTCCACTTGTGGGAGATGGCGTGAAGGATGTGTTTGCACACACAGGTTCTGCTAGTAAAACACACAAGAGCAATCAGGCCCTCAAAATCATTTATATAATAATATACATGACAAGTACAGATACATTCAAAGTACACCGCCCCCATGCCAAATAAATTAATATCCTCCAGCTCAGCATTGGTTGATCAGTGACCAAATGATGTGGCAATGCCACCGTGTAGCTCATAGAGACTGTATTGGGTGGGAGATGTGTACAATAATTGATTTATTAATTGCATAATTAAAATCAATAAATAATAATCATAAAATATTTTCTTAATCAATTGGCTAATAGCATACGTAAACCACCACTGCTTCATTCGAAGCTGTAACTTTTTCAAAATTAATTAAATAAGCCATTAATCGAAAAAATAAAAATAATTAATTGATTAATTAATAAATTAATTAATCGATTAATTGATTAATCAATAAATCAAAAATATCCTTTTGAGCCACATCACTTGATCACTGTCGTGTCCAAATATCAGCTTCCTAGCTCAAAAGGTGCCTGAGATATTAACCAGATGAGAAAGAAAATAAATAAATGATTAATAATTAAAATAAATAAATAATAACCCTAAGATAATTAAATTAATCATTTCGCTAATAAAATACCTAAATCACCACCGTTTGATCCGAATATGTAACTTTAAAAAAAAAAAAAAATAAATAAAAAAAAAAACCACCTTTAGAGGCCATTTTTCCCGGCAAAGCGGGGGTTGGTCTTTTTCGGGAACCGTGGTTGTTGTTGTTTTTCGGTCCCCTTTTTGAAGCAATGTTTTATGGCCGGATGCCCTTCCTGACGCCAACCCTTTTTGCAGCCTTTAACGACAAACAGGGAATTACCAGTGAACTGGTACTCAATTAGCCGACCTCGGAAGGATGACAGGCTGAGTCAACCCCCCTGGCATTAATTCAGCAATCGACCGGGATTCGAACCCAGGATCCATTGGATCCTAAGCCGGCACCCTAGCCGCTAGCCCAACACCAGGGTCTTTATTAATGTTAATGATAATAATGTTAATAATAATTAATGATTAATGATAATTAATGATTGATTAATGAAGATAATGATGAATGAAGATAATAATTAATGATAATAAATAAAAAAAAATTAATGAAGTAATTAATCGAATAATTAAATAAATAATCGATGAGTTAATAAATCAAAATTAGCCTTTACAGCCAAATCACTTGGTAATTGTCATGTCCAAATATCAGCTTCCGAGCTCAAAAGGTGCTTGAGATAATGCCCAGAGGAGAAAGGAAATAAATAAGTACTTAATTAATCGATAATAATGTAGCGGTTACCGCTGGATGTACATAATCGCCTTGCACCGGCCAGAACACGGCCAGACGCGCCTCTCCCGGGCATGCCCGGACTCACTGTTCCCGGGCACGCCCGAACCTCCTGGGCACGCCCGGTCTCGTCTTTCCCGGGCATGCCCGCTCTCGCCTTTCCAGGGCTCGCCCAGAGCGTCCGGGCATGCCCACTATCGCCTTTCCAGGGCTCGCCCAGAGCGTCCGGGCATGCCCGCTATCGCCTTTCCAGGGCACGCCCAGAGCCTCCGGGCATGCCCGCTATCGCCTTTCCAGGGCTCGCCCAGAGCGTCCGGGCATGCCCGCTATCGCCTTTCCAGTGCTCGCCCAGAGCGCCCGGGCACGCCCAGCCTCGACTTGCCAGGCCGCAGCCAAACACGCCCGGGCAGGTCCAGACTCGCCTTTCCAAGGCTCGCCCTTGATACCCGGGCATGCCCGGTATAGCTTTTTGCCGGGCAAACTTCCCGACATAAATGTGTATATATATTGTTGCCCGAAAAACGGGCTTGTCAGAATACCTGAGCTGTTTTGTTTCAATAAAGCAACTCGGACGAATTTCCATCTTTGGTCGCGTCAATTCTTTCGACTCGCGTTGGAGCGCAGTTCCTTCATTGGTGACCTACCGACATGGATACGGCAGTGACGCTTAAACTGCCTACCTTCTGGGAGACTCACGCGGCTGTTTGGTTCGCCCAGGCGGACTCCCAGTTCGCCCTGCGAGGCATCACCGCGGACGACACCCGCTTCCACCATGTTGTGGCGGCGCTCGGTTCCACCACCGCGGCCCGCGCCTTGAGCCTCCTCCAGCACCCGCCGGCTGCTGACAAATACGACGCGCTGAAGACGCTCCTCCTCGGCGCTTTCGCCCTCTCACCGGCAGCACGCGCACGGCGCCTGCTTGACCTGCCCGAGCTCGGCGACACGCGCCCGTCCGAGCGCATGGACTATATGCTCTCGTTGCTCGGCGAGCACTCTCCGGCATTCCTGTTCCGGGAGCTGTTCCTCCGTCAGCTGCCTAACCCGGTACGCCTCGCTCTGGCTGGCACGTTGATCACGGATTCCCGCGCCCTCGCCAGGGAAGCCGATAAGATCTCCTCGACGGGCCAGCACATCGGCGCGGTTACCTGGAGCCCGCCGCCGTCGAAGGCGACGTCCACGACGCCCGAGCGCCCTGCGCGGTTGGAGGCCGAACTGCCGGTGCAACTGGCGGCCGCCACGCCGCACCGCCCGCTTCCGACACGACGGCCGGGGCCTCCACCTGACCGGGCGTGGTGTTATTACCACGCCAGGTTCGGACACAAGGCTCGGACGTGCCGGCCCCCGTGCACTTTCGGCAGGTCGGGAAACGGCCGGGCCGGCGTTCATTCCCAGCCATGAGCGCCGGCCACTCGGGCAACTTGCTGTTTATTCGGGACAAAGCGTCTGGACGGCGTTTCCTGTGCGACACCGGCGCCCAACTGAGCGTCATACCTGCCTCCGAGCAGGACAGGCTGGACGCAGTTTGCGGCCCCTCTTTGGTCGCTGCTAATGGCTCGGCCATACGCACTTTCGGCCCACGCGTCGTCACCCTCTGCTTCGGCAGCCAGCGCTTTCAATGGACTTTTGTTACCGCCAGCGTCCCCGTGGCTTTGCTGGGCGCCGACTTCCTCTGCGCGCACGGGCTGCTGGTCGACGTCAAACGACGTCGCCTTGTCCACGCCGAGACCTTCAGCTCCCTGGCGTGCACAATGAGCAGCTCCGCGCCGACCGAACTGGCGTGCGCCCTCCCGGCAACGAACGAGTTCGCTCGCCTGCTCGTGGAATTCCCGGCCCTCACGCGGCCGACGTTTTCGGCCGTCGCGGTGCGGCACGGGATCGAGCACCACATACCCACTATGGGCCCGCCGGTCTACGCCAGGGCCCGCCGCCTCGACCCAGCCAAGCTCGCTGTGGCAAAGGCCGAATTCGACGCGTTGGAGCACCTCGGCATCGTGCGGCGCTCTGATAGCGCGTGGGCCTCGCCACTGCACATCGTGCCAAAGCCGGGGGGTGGATGGCGCCCGTGTGGCGACTACCGCCGTCTCAATGACGCTACCACCCCCGACAGGTACCCGATCCCGCATATTCAGGACTTTTCCGCCCGTTTGGCGGGACGGGTCATCTTTTCGAAAATTGACCTGATACGGGGCTACCACCAGGTACCTGTACGGGCGGCCGACGTCCCGAAGACGGCCGTCATCATGCCGTTCGGCCTGTTCGAATTTTTGCGGACGCCGTTTGGCCTCAAGAACGCGGCCCAGGCGTTCCAGCGCTTGATGGACGGCGTGCTGCGCGACCTGCCGTTTCTTTTCGTCTATCTGGACGACATCCTCGTCGCCAGCACGTCCCGCGCCGAGCACCTCCTCCACCTCCGAACACTGTTCGGTCGCCTCAGCGAGCACGGCTTAATTGTCAACCCGGTCAAATACCACTTCGGCGCGACGACCGTTGACTTTTTGGGCCACCGCATCACCAAGACCGGGGCCGTGCCGCTGCCGACCAAGGTCGAGGCCATCACCACGTTCCCGCGTCCCCGTTCCATCAAGGCCCTCCAAGAGTTCCTCGGCATGGTGAATTTTTATCACCGATTCGTGCCCCGCGCTGCTCAGCTCATGCGGCCCCTTTACGAGACCCTCCGGGGCAAGCCGGCCAAGCATGACATTGTTTGGTCTGCGGCCATGGACGCGGCCTTCGCCAGTGCCAAACGGGCCCTCGCCGACGCAACGCTGCTGGCTCACCCGGTGCTCAACGCGCCCATCGCCCTCACTACGGACGCCTCCAACTACGCGGTGGGCGCCGTCCATGAGCAATGGGTGGACGGGGTTTGGCAGCCACTCGCTTTTTTCAGCCGGCAACTCCGGCCGAACGAGTTAAACTACAGCACGTTCGACCGCGAGCTGCTCGGGCTATTCCTGGCCGTTCGCCATTTCCGACACCTCCTGGAGGGCCGCCCGTTCACGGCTTTCGTCGACCACAAGCCGTTGGTCTACGCAATGGCTAAGGTCACGGAGCCGTGGTCGGCCCGCCAGCAGCGCCACCTCTCCGCCGTGTCGGAGTTCACCACGGACATCCAGCACGTCGCCGGCAAAGACAACGCCGTGGCCGACTGCCTTTCGCGGGCCAGCGCGAACGCGGTCCACCTCGGCGTGGACTTCACGCTCATGGCGGCCGACCAGACCACCGACGCCTCGGTGCAGGCACTCCGCGTGGCGGACACGGGCCTCCGCCTGGCCGACATCCCCTTCGCGGGCAACGTCCTGCTCTGCGACGTCTCCCAGGGCCAGCCTCGCCCGATCGTGCCCGTTTCCTGGCAGCGCCGCATCTTCGCCTCCATCCACGGCCTTTCTCACCCGGGCCGGAAAGCTTCTCAGAAGCTGGTGTCGGCGCGTTTCGTCTGGCACGGCCTTCGACGAAACATCCGCGACTAGGCCAACGCCTGCACGGCCTGCCAGCGAGCCAAGGTCCACCGCCACACCCAGGCCCCGCTGGCACCTTTCGCCGTGCCTGAACGGCGTTTTGACCATGTCCACGTGGACCTGGTGGGTCCCCTGCCCCCCTCGCGGGGGTTCACCCACCTGCTCACCATGGTGGACAGGACCACCAGGTGGCCGGAGGCCGTGCCCCTCACCTCCACCACCACCGCCGACGTGGCGCAGGCGTTCATCGCCACCTGGGTCGCGCGCTTCGGCGCACCAGCGGACATCTCGTCCGACCGCGGCCCACAGTTCACGTCTGAGCTTTGGGGCGCGGTCGCCCGTTCGTTGGGGGTCACGCTGCACCGCACCACGGCCTACCACCCCCAAGCCAATGGGTTGTGCGAGTGGTTTCACCGCTCCATGAAGGCCGCACTCATGGCCGGCCTTCAGGACGACGGTTGGGCCGACCGGCTGCCGTGGGTCCTTTTGGGCCTTCGCACGGCCCCCAAGGAAGACCTCCAGGCGTCCGCCGCCGAGCTCGTCTACGGCCAGCCACTCCGCGTCCCGGGCGAATTCGTGCCTGACGCTACCAGTCCCTGGTCCGCCGCTCGCCAGCGCTCGGACCTCCAGGAGGCCGCCCGACGATTTGCCCCCGTGCCGACGTCCCGCCACGGTGGCCCCCAGTCCTACGTCCCCCCGGCGCTTCGCACAGCGGAGTACGTCTTTGTGCGTCATGACGCGCACTGGGGGCCACTCCGGCCGCCGTACGACGGGTCCTTCCGGGTCCTGCGACGGGGCGACAAGTCTTTCATCGTCGACTTCGGCGGCCGGCCGGACCGGATTTCTGTGGACCGCCTCAAACCGGCGCACATGGACGTCGACCGACCACCACGGTTGGCCCTTCCTCCGCGGCGAGGCCGCCCCCCGTCCACAGTTCCCCCCGCTCGACCACCCACCACCACGTCAGACCCCTCCCCACGACCCTCCAGGGGTCGCTTCGGCCGGGTTATCCGGACCCCCCTTAAATTGACCCTGCCGGTGCAGGTCGATTCTGGAGGGGCGTGTGTAGCGGTTACCGCTGGATGTACATAATCGCCTTGCACCGGCCAGAACACGGCCAGACGCGCCTCTCCCGGGCATGCCCGGACTCACTGTTCCCGGGCACGCCCGAACCTCCCGGGCACGCCCGGTCTCGTCTTTCCCGGGCATGCCCGCTCTCGCCTTTCCAGGGCTCGCCCAGAGCGTCCGGGCATGCCCGCTATCGCCTTTCCAGGGCTCGCCCAGAGCGTCCGGGCATGCCCGCTATCGCCTTTCCAGGGCACGCCCAGAGCGTCCGGGCATGCCCGCTATCGCCTTTCCAGGGCTCGCCCAGAGCGTCCGGGCATGCCCGCTATCGCCTTTCCAGTGCTCGCCCAGAGCGCCCGGGCACGCCCAGCCTCGACTTGCCAGGCCGCAGCCAAACACGCCCGGGCAGGTCCAGACTCGCCTTTCCAAGGCTCGCCCTTGATACCCGGGCATGCCCGGTATAGCTTTTGCCGGGCAAACTTCCCGACATAAATGTGTATATATATTGTTGCCCGAAAAACGGGCTTGTCAGAATACCTGAGCTGTTTTGTTTCAATAAAGCAACTCGGACGAATTTCCATCTTTGGTCGCGTCAATTCTTTCGACTCGCGTTGGAGCGCAGTTCCTTCAATAACTAAAAAACTAATCGATTAATTAATTAATCAAAAAACAAAAAATATAGTTTGGCCAAAGCACCTGCTCACTATTGTGCCGAAATTTCAGCTTCCTAGCTCAAAGTATGGCTGAGATATCGCCTGGACAAACAAACAAGAAAACAAGAAAACAACAAAACAAACAAACAAACAACCAGAGTGAAAACTGAGTACTCCCTTTCAGCGTGCGTCATTGCCAGACCCCCTTCGGTGCCAGGCAATGACGATTTGCAATGCCTGGAGATGGCATAGGAAAGGAGCGGTGTACAATAATGCATAAAGCGTGGAATATACCATGTCTATAACAAAGGCGAGTAGGAATATAATTTAATCAATAAACTAGAACATCACTCGGTGGAGCACATACCTCCACGAAGCTGAGCAGTTTATGTTTTGTAACCCACTGATAGGCCGGATCTGGATCCAGACCTGAACCAAAATATAAATCAGGCTTGTTCTTGCTACGTAACCAACCAATCCATCTAGTTTTGCTATAATTCGTCCACAACTTTTTGAATATCATGTTATATATCATTTTTGGCTCTGTCACTCAATGGTGAATAATCACATAAAATAATTTTTTCAAAAATCTCTGATCCGGATCCGTATTCAGATCTTCACCAACATTGAATCTATTCGTCCTTATCACACACCCAACCTGTCCACCAAGTTTTGGCCGAATCTGTCCATGAGATTTTCAGATATCTTGCTATCGGCCAATATCGTTTTTGGCCCTAACTCTTAATGGTGAAGAATCACTGAAAAAAATTCTAGTATCTGGATCCGAATCTTCACAAAATCCCAATCGTTTGTCCTCGTCACATAACCAACCTCACCCCCAAATTTCGTCCAAATCCGTCCACAACTTTTTGGAATATCCTGTTCACAGACAGACAAACAGATATGGGTGAAAACAAAACCACCGTTTTGTATTCAAAACCTTTGGTGGCTGTTTATATTATATTAAAATCCAAGTTGTATTAAAATGTTAAAAGTTTCTGTTAAAAAAAAGAACATGATTGATTAATTGACAATACGAGTAGAATTCGGCTGAATTCATATTTCTTTCATGAATGTTGGGATTAGGTATTCAAAAATGAAGGAAATAGTGGAGCTGCCCAGCATGCATTGCACAGATGCGATGCTTCTACCATCGAGTGGTCTTCATTCGGGTCTGCGCATACATCCATCCTATTCAAATGTTAACTACAAAATTATAATTCTACAAAAAAAAACACTAAAAATTTTTTTTTTTTAATAACTAAAAAATTAATTCCTACAAAAAAAAAACTCGTAGGCCAGGGAGGAGGCATCACGTGACTTCAATAAGTCGGTGGTGCCTTAATTTATGAACGTGGATCCGATTGACAACCAGCTGTTTGTTTTGCAAACCTCATAATATTCATTCATTTAAAAATCATTAATAACGTACGAACGAGGACACCTTTCACCACGCTTACATGTGCAAAATTACGTGCACTGTGCTAATTCACAACAAAGAAAGATGTTTACGCGTTGAAGACACAGCAGAAAGGAATATAACCTTTGGAGTCGAGAAACATTGTTAAATGGATTAAATGCTCCAGAAAATAATAATAAACAAATTAGCACTTATTTTCCAACAACACTCGCACTACCTTTACCTGCCAACTGCAAAGGTGGTCTATCTCAGCCACAATCCAAAGGTGGAGCACTGAAGTGGCATTTAGGTCACGTCGACATAAAAAATAACTATCCCTGGATAGTCGATCTTTCACCCTCCAGAGGTCATTAAAGCGATTGAAGATTCCCAAATGTAGAGGCGAACATCTTTCATGTCCGCCGAAGTGATGCTGTCATTTATTGTACGAGTGAAATATTTTCATCACACTGAAGGCCATTGTGCCATATTTCACCGATATTTCTGATCGATCTCCATTGTCTGCTGGTAAATGGGGTGTTTTGATCCACATACTTCATGCACAGGATTTTAATGACTTCCATACTTTACCCACCATGACAAATAGCTTGAGTAAGAGGGTTCAAATCATAAGGGATGACACTTAAGAAGTAACGTCTTGGTGCTTTATCTGTGATATCTGTTCGATTGCTCTTCCTTTCTACTATGTTGAGAGCAACGAGTCACCCTCTTTCTTCCTGCCCACATGTACAGTCACGTGAAAAAGTAAGTACATCCCATGTAAAGTTTTGACTTTTTCAACATATAGCTATTTGATCTTCATTTCAACAATATTGATAGATAAAGGTGATATAATATAACAAATATCATGAAACATTTACATTTTGTAGTCCATTGTATAATTTAAATAAACATATATGCAAATTTCGCATGTGGAAAAAGTAAGTACACCCTTGGCTCTTATAGGTGGTATTGCCCCCTTTGGCAGAAACAACCTCAAGTAGGCGTTTCTTATAACTGTCTACCAGTCTCTGACATCGACTGGGAGAAATTTTTGCCCACTCCTCCATGCAGAATTCTTTCAGCTGTGCGATGTTTGAGGGGTTTCTTGCATGCACAACAACAACAACAACAACATGCATTTTAAAGGCCATTTTCCCTGCTAGAGTGGGGGTTAGCCTTGCGGTCCCCATGACAATCTTCTCCATTTGGCCCTATTTTCTGCATCTCTCCTTGTTAAGCCCCTTGCCCGCATTTATTCTTCCACCATCTTTAGCCAAGTCTTTCTCGGTCTTCCCCGTCCTCTACTTCCTTCTACATTCATTTCCATCACTCTTCTCAACCAGTCACTTTCATCCTTCCTCAACACATGACCAAACCATCTCAACCTGTTCCTCTTCACAGCATCAATCACAGGCTCCATTCCCATCATCTTTCGCAATTCATCATTTGTCTTCCTCTCTCTCAACGATACTCCGCACATCCATCGAACCATTCGCATTTCCACCCTTCGTTGCTGCTCTACGTTAATTACCCATGTCTCGCTCCCATAAATCATAACACTTCTCACACATGCAGCATACACCTTTCCCTTCAGCTTCAACGACACTCCCCTCATCATCAGCACGCCACTCAGTTCCCGAAACTTCTTCCGTGCACATCTCACTCCAGCAACCGTTGCCGAGTCTGATCCACCTTCTCCATTCAGCATGTCTCCGAGGTAGCAAAATGTTTTCACACTTTCCAGCTTCACGCCGTCTCCAAGATACAACTCAACATTTCCTCCATCTGCAGCTCCCTCTGTGCACACCTTACATTTGAATGTAGCTGCCACACTGGTTAATGACCCTCTCAGACCACTACATTTTTGATGAACCCACTCAGTGCACATTGTACATTGAATGGAGTTCACTCCGCCACCCTTCCTGCACACAGCACAGCCACTTCCCAGTTCCTTCCACCTCACCACATGCTGTACCACTTGCCATCACCTTCGTCTTTCCCCCCCTATCTCACCTACGCACCATCAGGTCGTCAACGGTTGTCGTCGACCCACCTGACGTGTATGTAACAAGCTTATTATCCTCTTTCTGGAACTGAGTATTACAAATCAACAAATCAGCTCCATCAGCAAACTCCAAAATCCTTTCACCTTCTCCATTTCTCACACCATATCCGTAACCCCCATGAACTCCCTCAAAACCATCCATACTCCTTCCCACATGTCCATTTAGGTCTCCTCCTACCACAATAACTTCCTCATCTTTCACGTTTTCCATCAGCTTCTCTATCGCACACCAGAACTTGTCCTTCTCTTCATCGCTCCGACCAACCTGCGGAGCATATCCCGAGATGACGTTCACCAAGAGCTTTCCAATCATCATTTTCACCATCATCAACCTATCACTCACTCTAGTCACACTCACCACACTGTCTAGAAACTCCTCAGAAAACAGGACACCAACACCATTCACGCCCTCCAGGCACCCTTGCCACACAAACTTGTATCTCTGTCCCTGCCTACCCTTCACCATTCTCACACCACTTCCCTTCCATCTCGTCTCTTGCACACAACATATGTCCACTCTTCTTCTGACCAATACTTCCACCACTTCTCCTGATCTCCCTGTCATTGTCCCTACATTCCATGTCCCAAACCTCAGAAACTGATCTCCACTTCGGGCTGTACCCTGCCCATATGTAGTTGTAATTGTCATGGTTCTCTTTTTGAGGCAATGTTTTTATGGCCGGATGCCCTTCCTGACGCCAACCCTCTTAGTCGCCTCTTATGACACGCATGCACGCTCGTTTCAAATCCCCCCACAACATCTCGATGGGATTTAGATCCGGGCTTTGACTTGGCCATTCCAGAACCCTCCATTTCTTGCTTTTCAGTCATTCCTTGGTGGATTTACTGGTATGTTTAGGGTCATTGTCATGTTGCCAGGTCCACCTTCGGTTGAGCTTCAGCTCTCTGACAGATGGCCTCACATTATCCTCAAGCACCCTCTGGTACAATGAAGAATTCATAGTGGATTCTATGATGGTGAGCTGTCCAGGCCCTGATGCAGCAAAGCTGCCCCAAACCATATTTCCACCACCATGCTTTACAGTTGGTATCAGGTTCTTGTGGTCAAATGCTGTCTTTGGTTTTCGCCAAACATGTCTTCTGGTACTGTGGCCAAATAGCTCTACCTTTGACTCATCTGTCCAGAGCACATTGTTCCAGAAGTGCTGGTCTTTGCCGAGGTGTTCATTGGCAAACTTTAGTCTTGCCCTGATGTTCTTTCTGGACAGCAAAGGTTTCCTCCTGGCACACCTCCCATGTAGATCAAATTTGTGCAGCCTCTTTCTAATGGTAGACTCGTGCACTTTGACATCAACAGTGGCAAGAGCAACCTGTAGGTCCCGTGATGACATTCTGGGGTTCTTAGAGACTTCTTTCAGCATATTGCGGTCTGCTCTTGGGCTGAACTTGCTGGGGCGGCCTGGCCTGAACAAGTTGGCAGTTGTTTGGAATCTTCTCCACCTGCAGATGATCTTCCGGACAGTCGAATGATTGATTTCAAATTGTTTGGAGATCTTTTTAAATCCCTTCCCAGACTCGTAGGCATCTATAACCTTCTTTCTGAAGGCCTCAGAGAGCTCTTTTGATCTAGGCATGGTGACACTACACCGCACACTTCAAGAACAAAGAGTAAACCAAACTAAATGTCTGAGGTTTAAATAAGACAGTTTCCTCCAAGATCCTCTCTGACAATGTTCTAATCATTTACACCTGAGCTGGTGCACCTGATTCTAATTTTAGGTATTTGAAGTAGTGATAAATGTAGGGGTGTACTTACTTTTTCCACATGTGAAATTTGCATTTATGTTTATTTAAATTATACAATGGACTACAAAATGTAAATGTTTCATGATATTTGTTATATTATATCACCGTTATCTATCAATATTGTTGAAATGAAGATCAAATAGCTGTATGTTGAAATATGTTGAAAAAGTGAAAACTTTACATGGGGTGTACTTACTTTTTCACGTGACTGTATGCGATTGGCCACCCATATGTGTTCCTCCCACCCTGTTCTTCGGTCCATTCATTTTTGTTGTGTTATTTCGATCCTCCCACCCTAATTGGCTTTACCAGTCAGGCTATTCTTGTCTTCCCCCAACCCCTATTTCCTGTCAAGGTGTGTGTGGTTGAGAAATCCACGTGCTCCCCTCCTACCAGGTTCTTTCGCATCCTACTTGGTTTATAAGCTCGGCTACGACTTGAGGTGTCTCACTCTTACTCCATGCACCCCCAAAGTTTTCAGGCATCCATGATGCTCCCTTCCTCTCTGAGTTAGATGTCACTGTAGTTGTTCATTCCTGCAGAATACATGCAGCCTGGCCTATGGTGAGGCTTTATTGTTAAATAATGCATCACAGTAGTTGATCTTACCCAGTTTGCACTTCTCCCTCCTATCACATCCACTTCCCATCCACTTCCCATCACTTCTCGGCCTCACAATCAGTCATGGTCTCTTCTGGCCTTTCCATATTTAGCTACCTGGCCTCAAAGTTAGCTGCAGACTGGGCATCCTCTGTTGTTCTTGTTGTTGTCATTCTTTAAAATCAGAACTAATCACAGCATACAAGGCCTTTGTCTGTGATTCAATGGACTACTCCTTTTCCAAATGGGCTGGAGTACCTGAAGCACATTTGGCTCTCCTAGATTCTGTGGCAACTAATGTTCTCGACCTTATTTGAATTTCCTCGTGAAAAGGTCAAAGCACAAGGCCTGGTGTTCTCAAACAGCAGACAGGTCGGTGGGCTCTCTGTTTTTACAGCCTCTCCTCCAGTCTAGCTCCTTCTGTCCTCCGAGCCCTCGACCTCTCCGCAGCTACTACAAGATGCATGTATTTTCCCAGTAAAAACTTCCTGTTTAAACTCCGAAAATCTATACTTCATACCTACCTACCTCCACTCTTTCCTTCCCCTCCGAAACTACCACCTCACCCATCCCTTTCAAATCTCCCCCCTTGCCCCTCCCCTCCTAAACTCCCCCCTCCCCTCTCCCCTCACCCCCCAAAATCCCCCTCACCCCTCCCCTCCTAAATTCCCTCCTCACCCCTCCATTTCAAAACTCCTCCTTCCCCCTTCCCCTCTCGCCCCTCCCCTTCAAATCTACCCATCCTCCTTTTTTCTCCAATTCTCTCCTCTCACCCCTCCTCCTCAAAGCATCCTCCGTGCTTCCTCTCCCTTACAACTCTTACCTCCATCTCCTCCAACCTTCTTCCTCGCTATGCTCCCCCTCAAACAACACCTCACTGTGCCTCATCCAATCACCATCAAACCTTTTGTCCTCCTCATTCCCTAAATCCTAGATCTTCTGAAATCTCTGACACACTATCAACAGCTCTCCCTACCTCCGCCTCCTCATCATCTTACCTTACCCCTTCCCTCCCCTGCATCCGACGCTCCCCCTTCCTCTTCCTTAATGGTATGGACCTCAAACATCCGGGGCCTTCGCTCAAACCTGATTGATCTCTCCACACATGTTGCTTCTGACAAACCAGACGTGATCTGCTTAACAGAAACTTTCCTCCTTCATGATGTCTCTGATGCCTTGGTATCTCTCCCAGGTCACTCCCTCCTCCGGTATGATAGACCTGAGCCTCGTCCTGGAGGTGGGGTTGCTATCTTTATAAAAAAAACTCTCTTCCTCACTCGCCCTCCATTGCCCTCTCTCCACCTCTCCCCCAGGAATACCTTTGGCTACGGCTTCCCCTTCGCTCCCAACTTTTGTTCATATGTGTGTTGTACCGTCCACCAAACAGTGATGACTCCATCTACATCTCGCTGTCTGATAACATGGACCAACTTCCATCTACTCATCCCAACTCCCTCTTCCTCATATGTGGTGATTTCAACTGTCATCATGCCAGTTGGCTGGGTGTGGGTACCTCTCTCACTAGCCATGGCATCTCAGCAAAGGACTTCTGTGACTCATTGGGACTGACACAATCTGTCAATTTCCTGACCCAGATCTCAGTCAACAGAGCATCTTCTCTTCTAGACTTGGTTATGACAAACTTCCCTGCAAATGTCTGCTGCTCTTCTTCTGCTCCAATCGGTTCATCTGACCATATACTTGTTAAAGTGGACATCTCTCTGGCCATTCTCAGAGAGCCTCCTCAGCATCGACGAGTCTGGCATTTCACTCAGGCCAACTGGCACGGTCTTCAAGCATTCATAAATCATCTGGATTGGTCTCCAATCTCTACCGCCTCTGACATCAACTCATCCTGGAAATTCTTCCAAAGTAAACTGCTCTCTCTCTCATGCATAGATTTATCCCATCCCGTCTTCAGTTGTCATACCCTTCCTCCCGTCCATGGTACACAGAATCTTGTGGAGAGGCAGCTTGAAATGAAACAATGAAAAACAAATGCCCTGAAACAACTTGCCTTCGCCTCCTGGAAGGCAAATCCAATGGAAGGCAATCTCATTTCCTTTCATAAAGCCCGGAACAAGTGTGTGTCTACCCTCAGGAGAGGCGGGAAGCAATATCTCTCTTCTCTCAAGAGTGAACTCTCAAACCTGTCTACCTTTTCCAAATCCTGGTGGCGTCTGGTCAAATCTGTTTCTGGTGTTTGCTCCCCTTCCATCCCCTCCCTTACCTCAAACGGCTACACAGCTGACTCCGCACGTGAAAAAGCTGAATGCCTCAACTCTGTGTATGCCTCAAAATCTTGTGTCCCAACCCATTTTTCTCTGTACCCACCGTACCCAGCTGCTCCTGGACTCTGTGTCCTTCTCTCCTGACAAGGTGGAGAAGTTTCTGTCAATCCTCGACTCCGATTCTGCAACTGGACCAGACGGCATCTGCCCACGGATCCTAAAATCCCTGCTCTTCCGCTCTATCTCACCCTCTCTCTGTTCTCTTCACCATCTCTTTTGCTCAAGGTCATCTGCCATCAGCTTGGAAATCAGCCAACATCACCGCTGCACACAAAAAGGTGCAAAAACAGATCCTTGCAACTACAGACCAATCAGCCTGCTCCCAATTATCAGCAAAGTCATGGATTCCATCATTGCTTCGGATATCAAATCCTTCCTCTTCTCCAATGGCTTGATCTCGGATCTCGGATCATCAATTTGGATTCAGACCTGGTCATTCTACTCTGGACATGCTGCTTCTGCTGTCTCAACAATGGATGGAGGGCCTCAATGTCAAACAGGAAATTAGAGCCGTCTCCCTTGACATATCACATGCCTTCGATACGGTCTGGCACCCCACTCTGCTCAGCAAACTCTCCTCCATGGCATCCATGGAAATCTCCACGCATGGCTTGCGTCTCTCTCCACCCTCCAACTCTCCAATCTCTCCACTTCCTCGCTGGTCGTAGTCAACGTGTGGCCCTGAATGGAATTCTCTCATCTCCCCTTCCTGTTCAGGCTGGATTTCCCCAAGGCAATGTTCTGGGCCCTGTGCTTTTTCTGGTCTTCATCAATGATCTCTCCGACTCTCTGGAAATCCTCTCTATATCTTTGCTGATGACTCCACTCTCTGCCCCTCCATTCTTCATCCCTCAGATCCGCAGTCTGCAGCCTTCTCACTCTCTGCAGACCTGGACAAAATCACAGACTGGTCAAAAAAGTGGAACATGTCTTTCAATCCTGACAAATCTCACACTCTCACTTTGTCTCTCCGAAAAGACCGTCTGGACAACCCTCCCATCTACTTTCTCAACAATCCTCTCCAAGAAGATCTGTCACTCAAGCTCTTGGGTCTCACAATCTGCAATGATATTTCCTGGGAAAACCACATTTCCAAGCTGGCCTCCAATGCCAGTCGTCCACTGGGCATCCTCCGTCATGCTCGTCCTTCCTTGGCACACCTGAGCTCCTCACCACACACAAGGCTTTCATCCGCAGCTCAATGGAATACCCCTCTGAGCTGGTGCTCCTGCCTCACACCTAGCTCGTCTTCATGCTGTTGAAACCTTTCTGTCTTCTACCGACTCCTCTCTGGCCAATCCCCCCCCCACCCCCCCGCAACCCCGCCCCCACCCAGCTCTGTCTGTGCTTTGTCCCCCAAATACTCCTACAGGTCACACAAGATCTGCCAGCAACCCTCTTATGGTTAAACTGCCAAGATCAAGACTCTCTGCTCACCTTCACTCTTTCATTCCTCTTTTCTCCCACCTCTGGAACAAACTCCCTCACTCTCTTCAATCCCACTCCTCCCTCCAGGTCTTTAAAACAGCTGTTCACCACCGTCTCTTATCTTCCCCCATCCAAAACCTTGATCTTTTCTAACCCCGTTAATTCACCCCAGATCCACTTTTCTGAAATACCAACTTCTTTCCTGGAAGTCCTAGCTGTGTCCATGTGTTTTATTTACCTCTCCCCCAGCCCTTCCCACGCCTCCTCCCCCCAAGCCCTCTCCCTCCCACACATCTCCGGATGTCCCTGCTCTCAAATGTTGTACTTGTGTGCTTCTCCCTCTCTCCCCATCTTGTCTCCCGCTGCCTTTATTTTGTCTTATGTGTCCTTTTGTTTTTTTGTCATTAATTTTAGCTCTTCCACGAGCCTCGATCTTGTATACAAAAAAAAAAAAAAATTCTGGAGTACAACAACAACAACAACATGCATTTTAAGGCCATTTTCCCTGTCAGAGCGGGGGTTAGCCTTGCGGTCCCCATGACAATCTTCTCCATTTTGCCTATTTTCTGCATCTCCCCTTGTTAACCCCCTTGCCCGCATTTCTTCTTCCACCATCTTTAGCCAAGTCTTTCTCGGTCTTCCCCATCCTCTACTTCCTTCTACATTCATTTCCATCACTCTTCTCAACCAGTCACTTTCATCCTTCCTCAACACATGACCAAACCATCTCAACCCGTTCCTCTTCACAGCATCCATCACAGGCTATATTCCCATCATCTTTCGCAATTCATCATTTGTCATTTCGCAATAAATTCTGGAGTCTTTGGCAATAATAACAAATTTGACTTCACTGTTCCTGTACTTATGGAGGGCTATGCACTGCATATCTGGTGAATTGGATCATTTTGAAGAGAAGAGGTATTATGGTAGAAGTGTTTTTTTGGGTAGGGGTGATGGTTGAGGGGGGTGGGGGGGGGGGGGGGAGAGGAGAAGGGTGACAGTGTGTAAGAAGAAGAGATTAAATCAGAGGGATGAGGCTCTTAGGGTTAGGGGAAGAAGGAAAACCAGGAAGAATGGTCCAAGGGTAATAATATGATTGAAATCTGGGAATGTTAGGCAGAGCACCCACAGCCTTAGGATATTCTATACCAATACAAGGAGATTGAAAAGAGATGGTGGAATTAGAAACATACGAGTTAGATTGTGATAATAGTGGTAACGACAGAAACTTGGTTCAAGGAGTTTAATTTTGAGCCTGCTGGTTTCAAGATGAACAGAACGTGTCCGGTGAGCTGTATAGTTTGCGTTATGGCTACTTGGACCAGGAAGAATATTATTTTGTGGAAAGGGAGGACAAGAAAAACAAAACATATGGGATAGTGTATTGAATGATGTGAAAGATATAAGAGGAGGAGCAGGGCGATACTGTTACTGTGCTCCGAGGCAGAAGGAATAACAAGACAAGAACTTGTACAACTGAAGGGAACAAATTAGGAATGGCAGAGTGTTAATCATGGGGGGATTTCAAACTAATAGGTATTGACTGGAAGAAAGGCCAGTGGACAGGCAGAGTAGGGGATACATTTCTGGAGTTATTTCAGGATGAACAGTGTGCATGGGAGAGCCTATGATGTCTTGGGGATTGGTTATGTGGGGGGGGGGGGGGGGGGGGGGGGGGGGGAGCTGGGTGAGACCCTTGTGCTCATAGCATCGTTAGCGCATTGCATCGGTTCAATGGGAGTGAAGAGGGAGCAATGCAAGACAACTGAATTTTATGGATTCAGATGTTGAGAAAATTCATATTTTGAGCAAGGTATTGGGGAATGTCAAGAAGCGCATTGGCGTATTATAAGTGTTACCTGCAGCCGATCCCCTGGTTTATGATGCAGGGAACTCAGGTTCAAATCCCACATGTCATGCGCCTGTCTATTGTCCACTCGTTTCCTTATAATTCAAGTAAAAGTACACTGATGTTTACTAATGTCTTTGTCAAGTGACTGCGATACAAGCTCCTCCGTAAGCCTTAATCAAGGTAAAAAAAAATACATAAATTAAGAAGAATTTGGGAGAAATACACTGTGAACACAGATTGGCTGGGTAGAGCAAAATGGCAAACATGAAAAAGACACTTGGGCAGAGTCAGGTCAGTCTCTTTCTTGACTGCCACTGGTAATATGTAACCCAGTGCTACCTGCGCATGGTCGGGTCGTCGGCGACCAAACCGACTACCCTCACTGAGCGGATGAGCTCCCTTTGGGAGCCGATGGCCATACAGTAAGGAGATGGTGTCTCCTAAAAAGCACCCATCCGGTTGGACTGCTTTTTTAGGTAGGCGGATGTAGACAGCAAGCACCCAGGGGAGTAGTACTACCGTTCCTAAGTCAGAACGTTAAAGTGGTGCCCGGAACCATCTTACACTCTCCGTGTCAGGATTGCTGGTCTTACTTTCTTTCTGTCTCACTCAAACTATATCTCCCGGCCTAGCTTTAATCGCTCTTTCTTGCAAACAAGCATCACACACTTTTCGTACTCGTTTTCACTCCTCACCTTTACATTCTCTCTCTTTTATTTCTCTTTTCTCACGTTTATCAATGCAGTTATTTTATATTAAGGCCTGGCCTCGATGAGGACTATATTGTCTGTGACTGGAGCCATAAGAAAAAGGGGAGGAAGTAAATGTATTCAAATTGAAGGCAAAAGTATCTGTTCGGTCATGGCTTTGCTTTTTGTGTCCAACTGTGGCCCCAGTGTCAGTTTGTTGCCTCTTTACCTTCTGTCACCTCGCTCTTCCATGAGCCTCGATCTTGAAAAAAAACAAAAACGAAATGCACAAAGAGCAACATGGATGAGTAATGACCACCTTTGGAGGCCATTTTTCCCCGCAGAGCAAGGGTTGGCCTTTTCCAGGCACCATGGTCCCCTTTTTGAAACAATGTTTTACGGCCGGATGCTCTTCCTGCCGCCAACCCTGTTAGTCACCTCTTGCGACACACAGGGAATTACCAGTGATCTGGTACTCAATTTGCCAACCTCGGAAGGATGACAGGCTGAGTCAACCCTCCTGGTGTTAATTCAGCGATGACCAGGATTTGAACCGAAGATCCTAGGATCCCAAGCCGGCATCCTAACCGCTAAGCCAACACCAGGCTAACGAGTAATGAGGTTAGGAATTGTATAAGAGACAAACAAATGGCAGGTGTTTGCATCTTTTAAGGGAAGCGGAATTTATGTAAATTGTGATGGGTACAAGAAGCAGCAAAAGGCAGTGAAGAGTTTGGCTAGACAGGCTAAGAACACAAGAAGTATCTGTCAATGGGCGAGTGACAAAATGAAGAGAATAAACCAACATTTATTGCTTTGCCTCTTGTCAGCATTTATTATTTATCAATTCCAAATAAAGAACATTGTAGAGAGGTTTTTTTGATTTGGTGAGCAAGAACAACAGGTGAAAGGATTTTGGAGTTTGCTGATGGAGCTGATTTGTTGATTTGTAATACTCAGTTCCAGAAAGAGGATAATAAGCTTGTTACATACACGTCAGGTGGGTCGACGACAACCGTTGACTACCTGATGGTGCGTAGGCGAAATAGGGGGCACCTCCGGGACACAAAGGTGATCCCGGGGGAGGAGGCTGTTTCACAGCACCACTTGGTTGTCTGCGACGTAAGGGTGAAAGGTGCGAGGAGAGCTCGGCGGGTGAAGTACCAACCGAGAATGAAGGTGTGGAGGTTGAAAGAGGTGACAGTAAGGGAGGCATTAAAAGAGAGGGTGAGTAGGGTCGAGGATGATGTGGTTGAGCTTGAAAGTGGTTGGATGTCAATGAAAGCTAGTCTGTTGGGAGCCATTGGTGAGGTATGTGGATGGACAAAAGGACCACCAAGGCACTCGGAAACATGGCGGTGGGATGATGAAGTTGGAAAGAGGATTGACGAGAAGAGGAAGAAGTTCAAGGAGTGGCAGAAGGCGAAGGGTACGGGAGCAGAAACAGCAGAGCATGAAAGTTATAAGGCAGCCAGGAAGGCTGCAAAGAAAGAGGTAGCAAAGGCGCAGGAGGCATGTAGGAAAATGCTCGGAGAACGCTTGGATTCGGAAGAGGGTCAGAAAGCAGTATTCAGGATTGCAAAGCAGATAGCGAAAGAGAGGTGTGATGTGATGGGGGTGAGTTGCTTGAAGGATGAAGTGGGACAAATCGTTGTCAACCCAGATGGAATTAAAGGAAGATGGAAAAGATATATGGAAATGCTGTTGAATACAGAGAATGAATGGGATGGCAACATAGAGAGTAACCCAGTTTTAGGGCCGGCAGAGAAGATAACTGAGAAGGAAGTTGAGGAAGCGATAAAAGCAATAACCACCGTTTAGAGGCCATTTTTACGATAAAAGCAATGAAGGGTAGAAAAGCGGGAGGAACGACGGGAGTTGTGGGAGATATGTTGAAGGCAGCAGGAAGTTGGGGTGTGAAGATAATGACAGAGATCTGTAATCTGGTGGTGAAAGAAGGCCGCATTCCAGTGGCTTGGGAACTGAGTACCCTCGTCCCTCTATACAAGGGGAAAGGTGACCCTCTGGAGTGTGGCTCGTACCGAGCGATAAAGTTATTGGAGCATGGAATGAAGGTATTGGAAAGGGTGTTGGAGAGGAGGATAAGGAAGAAAGTGAAGATCGACGAAATGCAGTTTGGATTCATGCCAGGAAGAGGAACGACAGATGCGCTTTTCATTGTGAGGCAGTTGCAGGAGAAGTACATGGAGAAGAGGAAGAAGTTGTTTCTTGGGTTTGTTGATCTGGAGAAAGCATTCGATCGGGTTCCACGCAAAGTATTGACATGGGCATTGAGGAAGTTAGGAGTGGAGGAATGGTTGATCAGAGTAGTGATGGCAATGTACAAAAGAGCGCGCACAGCTGTAAGGACGAAGGACGGGAACAATGGTGAGTTTGAGGTGAAGGTGGGAGTGCATCAGGGGTCGGTACTAATTCCACTACTATTTGTAGCTGTGATGGAGGTGCTGGCTCAGAGCGTAAAGGAGGGTTTCCTGTGGGAGTTGTTGTATGCAGATGATCTGGTGTTGATTGCGGAAAGTATGGATGGACTGAAGGAAAAGATGAACACGTGGAAGGAATGTATGGAGACAAAAGGTCTGAAGGTGAATATCGGAAAGACGAAGTTGATGGCAAGTGGTAAAGCATGTGGTGAGGTGGAAAGAACTGGGAAGTGGCCCTGTGCTGTGTGTAGGAAGGGTGTCGGAGTGAACTCCATTCAGTGTACAATGTGCGCTGAGTGGGTTCATCAAAAATGTAGTGGTCTGAGAGGGTCATTAACCAGTGTGGCAGCTACATTCAAATGTAAGGTGTGCACAGAGGGAGCTGCAGATGGAGGAAATGTTGAGTTGGATCTTGGAGATGGCATGAAGCTGGAAGGTGTGAAAACATTTTGCTACCTCGGAGACATGCTGAATGGAGAAGGTGGATCAGACTTGGCAACGGTTGCTCGAGTGAGATGTGCATGGAAGAAGTTTCGGGAATTGAGTGGCGTGCTGATGATGAGGGGAGTGTCGTTGAAGCTGAAGGGAAAGGTGTATGCTGCATGTGTGAGAAGTGTTATGATTTATGGGAGCGAGACATGGGTAATGAACGTAGAGCAGCAACGAAGGTTGGAAAGGGTGGAAATGCGATTGGTTCGATGGATGTGCGGAGTATCGTTGAGAGAGAGGAAGACAAATGATGAATTGCGAAAGATGATGGGAATAGAGCCTGTGATTGATGCTGTGAAGAGGAACAGGTTGAGATGGTTTGGTCATGTGTTGAGGAAGGATGAAAGTGACTGGTTGAGAAGAGTGATGGAAATGAATGTAGAAGGAAGTAGAAGACGGGGAAGACCGAGAAAGACTTGGCTAAAGATGGTGGAAGAAGAAATGCGGGCAAGGGGGTTAACAAGGAGAGATGCAGAAAATAGGGCAAAATGGAGAAGATTGTCATGGGGACCGCAAGGCTAACCCCCGCTCTAGCAGGGAAAATGGCCTTTTAAAATGCATGTTGTTGTTGTTGTTGTTGTAGAGAGGTTAGGCTGCATATCAGGAGTGGAGTGAGATAGCAATGGCCAACCGGGATAGTACCAGGATTGAAGAGGCTAATTTATGAGAAGAAGCAAACGAAGTATGAAAAGAAGGATGAGGGCAAGGTGACCTCATTCAGTTGTTTAAGGTGAGGAGAGGGGATCGGGTGGAGAGAGGCATGGAGGATGTTCACTTTGACAAGCAGCAACATGACCAGGGGTCACAGCTGGAGGAAGAGTCAGCGGGGACAGTCACGAGACATGGAGGAATTGTACACCAATAGTAGTCGCATGCGGACATATCTTCCGGGTCGGTTACAAACGCACACAGACAACTTCACTCCTACGGAACGCAGTGGAGACAATCCGTACAACCTCAGGTGTGCTCAACTGTGTCGCACTCCCTTTCATTCATCAAATGCACCATCTCAGCCACTAATCAAATTGAACTTCTACTCATAGACCGCCTGGTGTTGGCTTAGCGGTTAGGGTGCCGGCTTGGGATCCGAGGATCCGGGGTTTGAATCCCGGTCGATTCCTGAATTAACACCAGGGGGGTTGACTCAGCCTGTCATCCTTCTGAGGTCGGCAAATTGAGTACCAGTTCACTGGTAATTCCCTGTGTGTCGCAAGAGGTGACTAACAGGGTTGGGGGCAGGAAGGGCATCCGGCCATAAAACATTGCTTCAAAAAGGGGACCACGGTGCCCGAAAAAGGCCAACCCCTGCTCTGCGGGGAAAAATGGCCTCCAAAGGTGGTTCTTCTTTTTATACTCATAGACCATAATACTTAAGCATGAATCCGAAAATTCCATGTATCTCACATCATTGTGGTTTTATGAATCAAAATTGAGAGGTCACAAAGAATCACGTCCGGAAGTGAAATATTAAAATATAAAAAGAACCATTGGATGTCTGTGTGTACAAGTCCGACACACATTTGGAAGATTTTTCCTTGTACACCGTGTCACCTGCTACTGCCTGGAAGTGCGAGGCGGAAGTTCAAATCTCCGTGAGCCGCTGTCACCGCAGATAAAATAGCACACATTAACGAATGTGGCTTCGCTCACCTTGGAAGCTTGTACTTTGGCGTGAGTGAAAGGAAAGGCAGAATGCTATTTTGTCTTGTCATTTTACAGCAATTTGTGGCCGTGGGAGGGGGGAACGAGAGAATCATTTGGATAACAAGTGTATGCCAGCATACATGTCAAAGAATGCCCTTCCTTGACAGCACACCATTACCAAAAGGGCGATTAATTATATTTTATTAAAAAGCTCCTCTTGGCAGCGCAACACGTTGGACGTTTTGTTTGGTAAATTTCATTTAAAAGACACGTGGGCAGAGGGAAAAGTGAAATGATTGCAGTGGAAGTGAAACTTAAGGGTGTAGTACTGGTGAAAAATTGAGAAAACTACATAGGTACCTTGGAGAGGCCTTTACACAAAAACAAAGTCAAGTTAATATCTAATTTTCAGTTTTTCTTGAAAGATATAATCTTGGCTTTAACTCAGACCAGTTTCAACGCTTGTTTGTCATATTACATGCATATAATTTGCATAAATTAGAACGTCAATAAAAAACAAGGAAAAACAAAGAACACATTTCTACTTCTATCTTCTATGTCACCTATCATTCTTTTCACACAAAACTTGGTACATGTATTATACATGTGTTACTCTACTACCTGATGAGAGGATTTTGTGAAATTATGTCAAATGTTCACTAATTAGCTAATTATGCCAATCACCAGATAAAACTTGGTTGTCCTTCAATAAATCCACAATGGCTACTCCTATAAACAAAAGCCTTCAGCATTTTAAAGGAAGTGATATTCTGAATATCCTGTCCAAATTTCAGCCCAAAAGAATGATGCAAATTAAAGTTATAACAAATTTCATGCAAAATATTATATTGAATTGAATTGAAATTTGAATTTTTCAATATTTAGGGGTACTTCTATGACCTCTAATAGCATGATTCTTGTTTATAAGACCATAAGGAAACTGTTCAGCTTAAAAAAAAAAAAAAAAAATCACCTGTTCACCAGTACTACACCCTTAAAGACAAAAAAAAATCACCTGTTCACCAGTACTACACCCTTAAAGACAAAAAAAAATCACCTGTTCACCAGTACTACACCCTTAAAGACAAAAAAAAATCACCTGTTCACCAGTACTACACCCTTAAAGACAAAAAAAAATCACCTGTTCACCAGTACTACACCCTTAAAGACAGAAAAAAATCACCTGTTCACCAGTACTACACCCTTAAAGACAGAAAAAAATCACCTGTTCACCAGTACTACACCCTTAAAGACAAAAAAAAATCACCTGTTCACCAGTACTACACCCTTAAAGACAGGAAAAAAATCACCTGTTCACCAGTACTACACCCTTAAAGACAAAAAAAATCACCTGTTCACCAGTACTACACCCTTAAAGACAAAAAAAATCACCTGTTCACCAGTACTACACCCTTAAAGACAAAAAAAATCACCTGTTCACCAGTACTACACCCTTAAAGACAAAAAAAAATCACCTGTTCACCAGTACTACACCCTTAATTAAAGACAAAAAAAAATCACCTGTTCACCAGTACTACACCCTTAAAGACAAAAAAAATCACCTGTTCACCAGTACTACACCCTTAACTGTCCCGTCCATGCTCTTTCTTTTTTTGGATCCAGCTGTCAGTTTGTTCCCTCTTTGTCCGATGCCACCTGGCTCTTCCATGAGCCTCGATCTCGGAAAGATAAAGACGTTTAGCAATTTATTTTTTCCCTACTTTACCTTCGCGTTAAACACCCAGGAGCATATGTGAATAAGTCACATGTACGAGGGAAGTTAGGAAACCAAAAGATGACTGTTTCATTTCCGAAGTATGATTACAGTAGCACCTAGTGCTGACTTTTCTTATAACATATGATTATTACCTCCGCTACCGAAGGTGAATGGAGGCAATCTTTTTACCTGTCTGTGTGTCTGTCTGTCTGTTTGTTTGTGAACGGGATATCTCAAAAAGTTATGGACGGATTCGGACGAAACTTTGTGGACAGGTTGCGTATGTGACAAGGATGAATTGATTCGATTTTGGTGAAGATCCAAATCTGGATCCAGACACGAGATTTTATAAAAATTTTAGGTGATTCTTCACCGTTGAGTGATAGGGCCAAACACTATATGCAGTATAGTATTGATATTTCAAAAAGTTATGGATGGATTATGACAAAACTAGGTGGATGAGTTTTCCAGGAAACACGAACAAGCTGATTAGATTTTGCTTCAGGTCCGAATCCAGATCCCCCATGCACACCTCGAGTACAACCACGAGTTTTTCAATTCATTCTGTGCAGCCATTCTGGAGCGCGTAGAACTCAAACAAACAAACGAGAGAGTTCATAGAACACCTTACCCCATGCAGTCTTGAGATAAAAAAACAAAAAAATTGGAAGGTCGCTTGCTTTGCATTTCCAACCACGATCTATACACAAAGAATTAAGTTAAGCACCCCCCCCCCCCGTTTTTTTACAACCTCGCACATTACAAGTTTGTTGTCGTCAAAACAGTGTAAGATACCCATGATATTGCTATATTTTCTGGAGAAGTGATATTATGGTCACATAAAAACATAACAATCATGCCGTTTTCAATATTTTATTCTGAATAATTTAAGGTGAAATTTTTTGGGAATTTTAGGCATATTTTCACCTCAATTTAAGTATGGAGCTATAGGTCCATCACGGACAGTGTGGATGACGTTTATGTTTTCTAACGTACAGTCATTGTTCTGAGAAGACCTCTAGCGATCTTTGCGTCAATAACGTGTGTAGGACCCACGTGATCGGATCACTGACTCAACCCTACGTCTCATAGACCCTGTTAGCCGTCGTATGCGTTGCTGTGGCAGGTTGAACCCCCTCGAGCACGTTTGGGACATGTTGGGACGACAAATTGCGAAGATGGTCCCTCCAATAGCCAATCTGGATGAATTGGAACGTGCATTACATCGGGAATGGAACAACCTGCCACAGCAACGCATACGACGGCTTACAGGGTCTATGAGACGTAGGGTTGAGTCAGTGATCCGATCACGTGGGTCCTACACACGTTATTGACGCAAAGATCGCTAGAGGTCTTCTCAGAACAATGACTGTACGTTAGAAAACATAAACGTCATCCACACTGTCCGTGATGGACCTATAGCTCCATACTTAAATTGAGGTGAAAATATGCCTAAAATTCCCAAAAAATTTCACCTTAAATTATTCAGAATAAAATATTGAAAACGGCATGATTGTTATGTTTTTATGTGACCATAATATCACTTCTCCAGAAAATATAGCAATATCATGGGTATATTACACTGTTTTGACGACAACAAACTTGTAATGTGCGAGGTTGTACAAAAACGGGGGGGGTGCTTAACTTAATTCTTTGTGTATATATTTCCTATGAGCTGTGATTTTGTCTGAATGTTAATATTCCTCAATGCTGAGAGCCTCAGCATCAAATTTGATTGGTCAACATGAAGTAAAATGCTGGAATATTTTGTCCAAATTCACACTAAAATACATAATTTGGTGTCTGTCTGTCGGTCTGTCTGCTTTTTGACCGCGATACATTCGGTCGTTACTTATCCAATCTCAACCAAACGTGACAGAAGGATTAAGGGTTACATAATGAAGGTTGTAGCGACTTAATTTGCCCCTTTCCCCAAGGAGGTTTTCTGCCTTGGGCAAGATCCATGTTATGGTGTCCATGTTAAGATATGCAACATATCCTTTTGGATCATTCAAGATTTTGGGTCTCACTATCAGCCATGATCTTTCCTGGGAAAACCACATTTCCAAGCTGGCCTCCAAAGCCAGTTGCCGACTGGATATCCTCCGTCGTGTGAAGTCCTTCCTCGGCACTACGAAGCTCCTCACCACATACAAAGGTTTCATCCGCAGCTCGATGGAGTACTGCTCTCCCCTCTGGGCTGGTGCTCCTGTGACGCATCTAGCTCGACTTAGCGCTATAGAAACCAAAGCTTTCAGAATCAATGGAATCTCCCGTGATGAAGATGATTCTGAGGGCCTTTCATTCCCTCACCACAGCCAGTTTGGTGGTCTTTCTGTCTTCTACCGACTTTGCACTGCCCTATCCCCCCCCCCCCCCCCTTGGTTTGTCTGTGCTTTGTCCCCCTTACATGAGCCTTGACTTAGTATCCAAAAAAAAGGACAGAATTCAATTTAAATAAAATAAAGATTTCATAGGCTGTAGAAAAAAAAACATTTTTGGAAGTTTTTGATGCAGCGTCTTTTACACCACCTTATTTAGCATGTGAAATTAGTTATCCATGCCTGGTGTCTGTGTGCTTTATGACATCCCTAAAAAGAACAAGTTTTCTGTTTGGAATGATTTTCCATTTTGTTTGACTGCCAGACAGGCAGACAGACGAGAAAAAATATCTCACTCCTCTCTGCGTGATCGGGACGAGATTCCGTACAATTTGGCAAATTCAGAGGCCAAATACTACTAAACTGCAGGTTCGTGCAACGATTCATGTTCCAAATGGATTTCAAAATCCAACATTCAATTGGAATGAAGTTGTTCCTCGATCATAAACTGACGGTTGCTTAACCCCGCTTTTTGCTTCACATGCGCAGAATAAAAACACACAAACAAATAAATAAACAAACACACAAACAAACAAGTAGCAAACAAACAAATAAATAAACAAGAAAACAAACACACAAACAGACAATTCTAGAATTATATTATTACGACTTATACAATCATTAGTATAGTACCCAGGCATGCCAAATTGCCCACAACTTTTCAAATATCATTCACTGCCAAAAATAATCTTCCTACTAAGAAAACATTTTCTTATTATAAGAATTGTTCTTGAAAGAGGAAATCCATAATAATTTTTTTTCTTACGACTAAAAATGTTGTCATTGTTGTGTGGTTTCAAGGAAACTTCATATTTTAAGAAAAGATTTTCTCACTAAAAATATTTTTGGTAGTTATTATGCCAAATAGTAATCGCATCCTTCCTCATTAGTTGGCAGTAATGTACGGGTGTTGCTGCCTCTTACAGCTGAGCAACGGAGCTAGGCACACGGCAAACGAGGTGTTTGAGGATGGATTTCGGTGTAATTGTAAAAAATCATGTTCTTCTGTGACAACCTCCAAGGAATCAAGTCCGAAAATTATAAATGATGGCGGCTTTGTGGGCCCATTTCACTCGACATAAGACCACATGGAGGTTGGTGAGCACAATTCATGCTCGTCATGAAGACACATACGCTGCACATGAAGGTAACATGTCCACAACTGTGACTGAAGGGATGACAAGGAGCAGGCAAATCCCCTGCAATCAAGTTATCCTTACTGGCACAGAGTTTGGGAAAGAGGAAGATGTGAATAAAATGGTTTCCTCCATGTGCTTAGGGCATATTATGCACAGGTAATGCGGGGAGAAAATGCAACCAGTACTGCATTGGAAGCAACCTCATTTGTTGTGGAATGGAAAGATTTTATTCCAAGATAACAGTGCCTCATCAGCCTTGCAATGTGGAGGCAGCCTTAGCAGCAGAAGTAGAATGTCTGCCATAACCATCCTTATTCTCCTGACGTATCACCAAATGATTACTTTATGCTATCTGAAATGAGGAACTATTTAAACAAGGTTGTGCAGACAAATCTGTGGAATCTTGGGCAACATCAATGAAAGAGGAACATAAATTGGATACAAATGAGATGCAAATGCTGAGATGGATGCGTGGAGTGATAAGAAAGGACAAGGTTAGGAACCAGTATATTAGGGCGTGAAGCCTGGTGTTGGCTTAACGGTTAAGGTGGCTGGCATAAGATCTCAAAGTCCCGAGTTCAAGGCCCTGTCAGCCATTGAATTAACACCGGGTGGGTTGACTCAGCCTGTCATCCTTCTGAGGCAGGCAAAATGAGTACCAGCTTACTGGGATGAATGAGCCAATCGAGTATCCTGTGGAGTGGCGACCCATCTAGGATTGTGCCCAATAGCCAAGAAACTGTTTCGGCAGCCCGATGCATCTGAAGATGCAAAAAGGAGTGGTCATATTAGGGGGTGAGTGAAGGTTGTGGAACCATCAAATAAATATATGTATTGGGGTTCTATTGATGGTAGGGGCATGGCGTGCGCTCGGTTGTTGGAGCCACGCCCCTTTAAGAGGCTGGGGCGGAAGTGATTTGATATATAAAGATGCATGAGCGCCGGTCGGGTTTTAGTGCTGTTGAAATAAAGGAGCTTTGAACAAGCCAAGAAATGTCTCGCCCTCTCGTTGTCCGCAACTCCTACATTGGTGACCCCGTCTTGCTCTTGAACGTTTTTGGAGCTTCAAACGAACATGGCGACAAGCGCAGTTTCAATTAAACTGCCGGAGTTTTGGGAACGACAAGCTGCCATTTGGTTTGCACAAGCTGAGGCCCAATTCGCCATTCGGAGCATTTCTGCTGACGACACGAAGTATTATTATGTCGTGTCTGCGCTCAGCGGCTCCACTGCGACCAGGGTGGTGAGCCTGCTCCAGGATCCTCCGAAGGGCCACAAGTACAAGACGCGAAAGGCGCTGCTGCTCGAAACCTTAGAGCTCACTGAGGCAGAGCGCGCATGCCAGCTCCTTTCTCTACCCGGGCTGGGCGACTCCAAGCCGTCGGAGCTGATGGACCACATGATGTCTCTCCTCGGCAGCCACCGACCATGTTGCCTCTTCAAAGAACTGTTCCTGCAACAGCTGCCAGGTCAGGTACGGTCAGCCCGAGCCAAGTCGTCTGTTAAGGATTTCCACGCCCTGGCCAGGGAAGCAGACAAGTTTTTCTCCGCCAGACAGCAATGTTGTGCGGCTGCATGGGACCCCGGCCCCGTCGAGCCTACGCCGCTGGCGGACACCGTTGCGGCCGCCATTACGGCCCAGGGCGGAAGGCCCCAGGCTTGTGCTTTTACCACACAAGGTTTGGGCCCAAGGCCAAGGCATGCCGGCCACCCTGCAGCTTCAGCGAGTCGGGAAACGGGGTGGCAGGCGCTCGTTAACTGCCACGAGCGTCTGCTATTCGGGCAGTTTGTTGTTCATTTCGGACACCGACTCCGGACGTCATTTCCTCTGTGACACAGGGGCCCAGGTGAGTGTTCTAACTGTGTCGGCATTGGACCGGGAGGCCGGGAGTCATGGCCCCGCCCTGGAAGCCACCAACGACAGTGCTATTCAGACTTTTGGCAAACGGACCGTGGCACTGTGCTTTGGCGGGCAGCGGTTTACATGGGCTTTTGTGACGGCGAGGGTGTCCACCCCCTTGCTGGGCGCTGATTTCTTCTGCGCCAACGGCCTATTGGTGGATGTTAAAAATCGGCAGCTCATTAATGCGGAGACATTCAGTTCTCTTCCATGCTCGCTGAGCGGGTCCACCTCGACGAGGCTTGCTTGCATGCTCTCGACCTCTGATGAGTTCGCCCGCCTCCTCACCGAGTTCCCGGCCTTTACACGGCCCACCTTTTCGGCCGTTGTCATCAATCACGGAGTGGAGCATCACATTCCGACCACCGGCCCGCCTGTCTACACCCGGGATCGACGCCTCGGCCCAGGGAAACTCGCTGTCGCAAAGGCGGAGTTCGACACGTTGGAGCGTCTTGGCATCGTGCGATGGTCCGACAGCCCATGGGCCTCGCCTCTCCACATTGCGCCGAAGCCGAGAGGCGGTTCGCGCCCGTGCAGGGATTACCGCCGCCTTAACAACGCAACTACCCCTGACCGCTACCCAATCCCGCACATCCAGGATTTTTCTGCCAGCTTGGCCGGTAAAGTTTTTTTTTTTCTAAGGTGGACCTCGTTCATGGTTACCACCAGGTCCCCGTTCGGCCGCAGAACGTTCCTAAGACCGCGGTGATTACACCGTTTGGGATTTTCGAATTCCTCCGTATGCCTTTTGGGCTCAAGAACGCGGCCCAGGCTTTCCAGCGCCTGATGGACAGCGTGTTGCGGGATTTGCCGTTTCTGTTCGTCGACCTGGACGATATCCTCATCGCCAGCGCTTCCAGGACAGAGCACATGCTTCACCTCCGAGCGCTCTTTGAACGCCTAAGTCAGCACGGCCTGATCATTAACCCGGCCAAGTGCTTGTTTGGGGTGGCCTCAATTGACTTTCTCGGCCATCGCATCATGAGGGAGGGGGCCATCCCACTGCCGTCAAACTAAAGTGGAGGCTGTGAAGGGTTTTCCGCGCCCCCTCACCATCAGGGCCCTGCAGGAGTTTTGGGGCATGGTGAACTTTTACCATCGTTTCGTGCCCCGGTCGGCCCAGCTGATGCGGCCCCTTTGTGAGGCCCTCAAGGGCAAGCCCACCAAAAGCGCCATTGACTGGACCGAGGAGATGGCCAAGGCTTTCACGGATGCTAAACGGTCCCTCGCCAGCGCAACCATGCTGGCGCATCCGTCGCCCGACGCACCAATTGCTCTCACCACGGACGCTTCGGACTATGCTGTTGGCGCCGTGCACGAGCAGTGGGTCAACGGGGCCTGGCAGCCGATTGCTTTTTTTAGCCGGCAGCTCCACCCTAACGAACGAAAGTACAGTACCTTCGATCGTGAGCTCCCAGGCCTCTACCTAGCTGTCCGACACTTCCGTTACCTGGTGGAAGCCCGCCCGTTCAAGGCGTTTGTAGACCACAAGCCCCTGGGTTTTGCCATGGCCAAGGTCTCGGAGCCGTGGTCTGCCCATCAACAACGCCAGCTCTCCTTCGTTTCCGAGTTCACGACGGACATCCAACATGTTGCTGGGAAGGATAATACGGTCTCCGATTGTCTCTCCCGGTCCATAGCTGGCGCGGTTCACCTTGGCATCGACTACGCCCGCATGGCAGCCGATCAGATCTCTGACCCGGATGTCCAGGCCTGCAGGGCGGCGGTCACGGGGCTTCAACTGTCTGATGTGCCGTTCAAGGACACGGGCACCACGCTACTGTGCGACGTTTCTTTGGGACAGCCTCACCCCGTCGTACCCACCAGCTGGAGACGGCTGGTGTTCAATGCCATCCACGGTCTTTTTCACCCAGACAGGAAGGCGTCGCAAAAGTTGGTGGCGGCGAAGTTCGTTTGGCACGGGCTAAGGAAAGATGTGCGTGACTGGGCCAACACCTGCGTCGAATGCCAACGCTCGAAGGTGCATCGCCATACCCAGGCCCCATTGGCGCCATTCAAAGTACCCGAGCTACGGTTTGACCATGTTAACGTGGACCTGGTAGGGCTCCTCCCCCCCTCGCGGGGATTCACCCACCTCCTCACGATGGTTCGATAGGACCATCAGGTGGCCAGAGGCCGTCCCGCTCACATCTACAATGTCCGCCGATGTGGCCCAGGCGTTCATCGGCACTTGGGTTGCCCGTTTTGGCGCCCCCTCGGACATCCCTTCAGACAGGGGGCCCCAGTTCACTTCAGAGCTCTGGGGTGCTGTTGCCCAGGGGTTGGGGGTAAAGCTCCATCGCACCACTGCATATCATCCCCAGGCTCATGGATTATGTGAGAGGTTCCATCGCTCTATGAAATCTGCTCTCCGGGATGACAGTTGGGCCGACAGACTCCCGTGGGTCATGGTGGGCCTCAGGACAGCCCCTAAGGAAGACCTCCAGTCCTCATCCGCTGAGCTCGTCTATGGCCAGCCGCTGCGGGTTCCCGGGGAGTTCATGCCTGACGCCACAAGCCCCTGGTCCGCTGCCCATCAGCGGTCGGTTCTCCGGGAGAATGCCAAGATGTTTGCACCAGTGCCCACATCTCAACATGGTTTGCCTCAGGCCCACGTCCCGCCGGATCTACGTACAGCGAAGTACGTCTTTGTTCGCCATGACGCACACCGGGGGCCGCTTCGGCCGCCTTACGATGGGCCTTTCCACATTCTGGAGGCCGGGGACAAGTCCTTCGTGGTCGACATCAGTGGCAAACCGGACCACCTTTTGGTGGACCGCCTCACTTGGACCAAGACCCGTCCCCTCGGTTGGATCAACCCCCACGGCGGGGCCGTCCCCCGTCGGGTAAGTCCCTGGTTGGCCCGCCTACCGCCAAGCCACTAACAGTACCTGCTCGGGTCATCAGGGGTCATTTCGGCCGGGTGGTTAAGGCCCCCCGAAAACTGACATTGCCCGTGCGAGTGAATTATGGGGGACGCATGTGGGGGTTACCCCATTGAGGCATAATCCACAGGCACGGGACCAGGGGGTCTATTGATGGTATGGTCGTGGCGTGCGCTCGGTTGTTGGAGCCACGCCCCTTTAAGAGGCTGGGGCGGAAGTGATTTGACATATAAAGATGCATGAGTTCCGGTTGGGTTTTAGTGCTGTTGAAATAAAGGAGCTTTGAACAAGCCAAGAAGTGTCTCGCCCTCTCGTTGTCCGCAACTCTTACAATATAACATATATATATATATATATATATATCAAAATATATATACACACACAGTATATACACACATACACACACACACACAGTATATATACACACACACAGTATATATACACACACACACACAGTATATACACACACACACACAGTATATACACACACACACACACAGTATATACACACACACACACACACAGTATATATACACACACACACACACATAGTATATACACACACACACACACACACACACACACACACACACATAGTATATACACACACACACACACACACACACACACACACACACACACACACACACACACACACACACACACACACACACACACACACACACACACACACACAGTATATATATATACATTCACAGTATATACATATACACAGTATTGTTGCGGATTCGGGGTTCGGCACTCCCGTTACCAATGGGGATTAATCCCCTTGTCTTTTAAGCTGGCTGTCCTCCGATCCTGGAAACTATAACGCTCCTCTGCAGTCGAGATTGGCCAGGGTGATTGGTCAATGGAGGTCCCAAATACCTGAGTGCCAATCTCTCCACAAAGCATGGAGATAATTCCCGCTCGGACCGCGGACAAGATGGAATTTGCCGAGCGGTTAGCAATCCGAAGCCTGAGCCATTAACAAAAGGACTAACCCGATCCTGAGCGATTGGCCAAATCGTGCCGCAGGTACCCAATGGACAAAAAGGACTAAGACGATCGAATGAAAGAAGAAACAAAAAGGTAAGGAAGAACACAGGAATTTATTACAACAATAATTGAAGAGGAAACGAAAGGGTAAGAATGTACAAGGGAAGAAGAAGAAGCAGAACACAGTGCAAGCTTAATTATACAGTCTTACTTAACCCCAGGACAAATCAGACAGACTTACACGGGAGGGTAGTGGTAGGAGGAGAAGGGTCCAGGCAGATGGTAGGTGTCGAGGTCCGGCTCCAGGTTCACTCGAGTCCACCTCCGGGTGTTGACTCGTACCGCGGAAAAGAACGGCCGGCAGCTTCACGTGGCATTGGCGCACGACCGGACCTTTTAGATATAGCGGGGGACTGGGATGCTGCGTACGTAATATGTGCGCCTGCTGCCTCTCTCTCTCTCTCTCTCTCTCTCAATGTTCATACGCGCCTTTCAAACTAGATCATTAATCACCAGGTGCGCTACGCGCATTCCGTACCAGTTGAGCTCTCCCCTCGCAGTCCTCTTGGCAGTCTTTTCACAATGGCCCCCCCTCGCGCAGTCCTTCAAGCAGCAGTTCTTCAGAGGGCTTTGTGTGCACGCTTATATAGGCAAGCCCAGCGAAACCTCTGGAAGCTCCAGCCACGCCCTTACCAGACCATCCCACCTCAGCCCTGATTGGCTGGTGGCCTTTACCGTACCCCAATGCTGTGACCCTTCACCTCAATGCCTCTCCACCCCCCCCCCCCTTTTCGGGCCTACCTCGTGTTCCTTGACTAGTGGCAGCCGAAATGCTAGGCCAAGATGGATTGCGCCTGTTGGGGTAGGGTAGCTTTTGGGGGGTGGAGGCTGGAAAATTAAAGGAACCTATTCTTATTTAATTAATGCAACCCAGATTCAACTATTGGGAACACAGCCTTATCTGAAACACATACTATGGAAATAACTGAAAGTCCTATGGTGACCTACGTGTTGCATATGGTCTAACTATGGGTGCGACCTTTGACCTTTTAACCAATAGAATATTTACAAGAATTATTTACAAGTGAGGGTTCTAAAACCGCAATAGTATATACGTATACACATACATTGCCTTCAGAAAGTATTCACATCCCTTGACATTTTTCACATTTTGTTGTGTTGCAATCTGAATTTAAAAATCGGTTAAATTGAGATTTTGTTTGACCTCGATCTTCACGTAGTACCCCATAATATCAAAGTGGATTTTTTTTTTTTTTTAGAAAGTTTTACAAAATAATGAAAAATGAAAATTTCAATGTCTTGAGTCAATAAGTATTCAACCCCCTTTGCTTTGACACTCCAATTTGAGCTCAGGTGCATCCAATTTCCTTTGATCAATTTCCTCTCTACAACTTGATTGCAGTCCACCTGTGGCCAATTAAATTGATTGGACGTGATTTAGAAAGAAACACACCTTTCTATATAAGGTCCCACAGTTGATCACAGTGCATGTCAGAGCAGAAACTTTATACTCACTCACTATATATATATATATATATATATATATATTTTTTTTTTTTTTGACTTTGGCTCGATTGACGATTTTGTTTTTGTCCAAATGATTCTTCACTTATCACTCAACGAATTGTGTCACTGGGGTCTGAACCAGTCTCTTTGCTTATTATTGTGGTGGCACAGTTGAGAATAAAGTTGAATTAAGAGCGAGTCTTTCTGGAAAATGCATCACTCTGCATCGGCAGACAGATAGAACAGTGGAAGAAATCAACAGGATATTGATCGTGCTGTGCTAACTACCTTGGCCAACAAGGAAAAGCTAACGTTTCAGGCATTACGCTGTTAAAGTTACGATTTTGAGATAATGGCGGAAGTTTGTGTATTTACCCATTGGCTGCTTGTTGGCTGGCCTTCCCCTAACACTCGTCCACTCAATCATGAGAAATATGACTGTCCTGTCATATTCTTTCTCCACTACTTCACTGTCAATATAAGAAAAATCTCAATCACTCATTGATCACTCTCGGTGGTGTAATGGTTCGGGTGTCCGCTCAGTGCTGAGAGGTCGGCGGTTCAAACCTTGCCCTGGTCATACCAAAGACTTTCAAAATGATACTAACTGCTTCCTTGCTTGACGTGCTCAGCATTTTAACAATAGGATAGAATACGGACAAACAACCATATGTTGGCATCCATTGCGCAGGCTTGGTGGGACCAAAGGCCTTTTCCTGCGTTGAAGTTCCTCGTAAAGGAACTCGTATTATTACGACTTTCCATCTTCTTCCGAGACAATTCCACTGCTGTAAACCTGACAAACCCAATGACGGCTTCCAAGGTTTCACGCATTTTCCTTGCTCTCATGAGAACCAGTCAGACGAGCTGTTTCCTTCGTTTCCGAATATGGAGAAGTCGGCTTTTCATCTGCGGGGCTTCGCGTGTCATCTTTTTGTCAAGTCCATTTTTGGCAAGAAGGTGGAAGAAGGGGAATTGTGGGAATGAAGAACCATGTATCTTGTATAAATGAAGTGACTCCTTCCGTTTATCCAATTCAAAGACGTGTGCTGGCTTCACAACATTCTTCTTCTCCCTTTATATCATCTTTGGTCTTGTTTCTCCTCTTTCTAGAAAGATGATATATTCACCTCTTTTTGCCTCATTACTATTTCTGCACATTCAATTTTCTGCGGTAAATGTTGTTTTTGTGTTACGCTTCCCATTTGATTTGAAGTTTTCCCTTTCATTGTTCCTGTTCTATTGGTTTTTATTTGGTGTTATTTATTTTCCATAAAAGCATTACTTTTGAGTGATTTCTTTCCTGTAAATGAATGCCTGAAATGCTGCCTGCTTGGATGTGCATGTGACTGTCTGTAATAACCACTGTTATTTGAGAAAACACATTCGAATTCTGGTGTTTTGCCTGAAGGCTGCTGAAGCAATTTCTTGGCAAGAGTTATACTCGGTGGTTTGAGAAATACACATAAGGAGTTTTAAAAAAGGATAAGGAAATCTTTCTGGCAAGATAACTCAGTTTGTAACGTGTTTGCCATCAAGGTATCTGTAACTGGGTTCAATCCTGATGATGAAATGGAATCAACCAAAACCGCTCCTCTGGTGTGGTCCCATTGCTGTGTCCCAATGCGTAGTCCCATCTGGTTGGAGATGTAAACCCGGTTGCGTTGTCTACTTTTCAGTTATGAAGGACTAACAGAAGTACCCGGCATTGCCGGGCGGAGGAGGGGGGGGGGGGGGGAGGGGAGGAAGGGGAGGCGAGGGGAGGGGGGGAAGGGGGGAAGGGGTAAAGGGAGGGGAAGGGGGTTCATATATGCAGGTGGGTGAATGTAGCGTTCATCACGTTTCTGAGTTGTGTAATGCCAATCAGCAAGAAGAAGAAGAAGCCTTACACCCAACTTCGTACACTTCCGGAATTGTTTGATTTACTTGTATTCAAATATCTGGTGATTGTTTTTGTATTTATTTATGCGAATGTGTACTTGTATATAATTGTCATTAATTTTAAAAGGCTTAGGCACTATCGAGCGATTTAAAAAAAAAAAAACTAGAGGTTCCAGGGAACCTGAACTCAACTGGTCTATATCAATATGGTTAGAATATGCATAATAGAACCACAAACTATATAGTTTATATGTGCTAAAGAGGTACAGTAACGTTGAAGGTATCTCATGTTTAAACAGGAAACTCGAAAAAATTGAGTTTTAAGTGAGGCATGAAAAGTAAAACTACAATTACTTTTCTCAGATTTCAGACTTGAATTTATTATGTGTTGAGGTTTGTTACATACTGTCTACACACCAAGTTTCAGCCTTCGAGCTACATTAGGAAGTACCAGATCGCCAAAAATTGATTTTTCAATATGGCCGCCCTGCCGCGACCATTTTTGGGCATGCAACACACAAATGCAATCCAAAACTAGTTTATGTCTTAAAGATGCTGCATAACAAGTTTCATCAAATATAATCAATATTTGTGACTTTTAGAGCGTAGACGTCGAATTGTTTACAGACGACAGACAGACAGACAGACGACAGATGGATGACGGACACTGGGTGTCGACAAAAACTCAGCTGGACATAGCTGAGTTCCCTCAACCCTGACCAGTCCCACAGTCCCTACTGCTGAGAAACACCCCCACAGCATGATGCTGCCACCACCAGTCCACCATGCTTCACCGTTGGGATGGTATTGGGCAGGTGATGAGCGGTGCCTGGTTTCTCTCAGACATGACGCTTAGAATTGAGGCCAAACAGTTCAATCTTGGTTTCATCAGACAACAGAATCTTGTTTCTCACAGACTGAGAGTCCTTTGGGTGCTCTTTTGCAAACTCCAAGCGGGCTTTCATGTGTTTCAAGCAGTTTTTAAAAAACTCCAAAAAAAACTAACTTTAAAAAAAAAAAGTTTTTTGTTTTTTTGGGAGCCTAAAACCCTCCCAGGCACACACTGATGAACCTCTGAAAGTTTGACAAAGATCCGTTCAGCCAACTCTGAGAAAAATGGCGACACACAGACAGACACACACACAGACATCTCTCTTATATATAGTAGATACCAGGATGTCTTGAAAAAAAGAGGGTAGGCCATTGCATGTACCCTCGTCAAAATTCAACGCTCGGGATAAATTTCCCAATTAGTGTGACCATAAGCAATAGGTGGGAGTGCCGAGATGTGAATCCGGTACAGGAATGTTGGGTCGAGTGATCTTTACATGCGGCAAATTACCTGGTGGTAATTATAAACCCATATTACGAGCCTGGCATACACATATGCATGGATGAAAGGGTAGACAGGAAGTTCCTACAAAGTTCTTAAACGTTTAAAAAATAGACTACAAAGGACAAGTTAGACTGCTGGCCCATCACCATCACCTTTATCTATCTATAATTGCAGTAATCTCTGTCTGTACGTTTGTACGTTTGTCTGTTTGTCTGTGACCGCTGTTTCTCGACAACTACCGGTCCGATATACTTGAAACTTGCCAGGTATATTGCTGGGGACCCGAGGATGTGCCTTTTCAAGGTTTGAAATTAATCGGACAAGTACTTACCGAGCTATGGCGATTTAGCCGTTCGCCGTTCGCTTTGCCGTTGCGAATGGACCAAACCATTCATGTAAATAGAGGGGGGGGGGGGGGGGGGGGTTCTGTGGTCGTTCGCTTTGGCTTTGCGAATGGACCAAACCATTCATGTAAATAGAGGGGGGGGTTCTGTGGTCGTTCGCTTTGGCTTTGCGAATGGACCAAACCATTCATGTAAATAGAGGGGGGGGGGTTCTGTGGTCGTTGCGAATGGACCAAACCATTCACATCGAATCATCGAATCACATCGAATGGACCAAACCGTTCGCTTTGGACCAAACCATTGCATGTAAATAGAGGGGGGGGTTCTGTGGTCGTTGCGAATGGACCAAACCATTCATGTTTTTTTTTTTGTTTTTTTTGGCAAGGAACGGGCACCCACGTACGGGCACGTCCTAGCTTATATATAGTACGGGCATGCCCTAGTTTTGTCAATTCCAAGGACAAATTGATTAGATTTTGGAAAAGAACCCGATCCGGATACGATAATTTTTTAAGTGATTCTTTACAATTGAGAGATGGGGCTAAAAACATGGTATATGATATATAGTGACATGATATATAGCATGGTATTTCAAAAACATGATATATAGCATGGTATTTCAAAAACATGATATATAGCATGGTATTTAAAAAACATGATATATAGCATGGTATTTCAAAAACATGATATATAGCAGGGTATTTCAAAAACATGATATATCGCATGGTATTTCAAAAACATGATATATAGCAGGGTATTTCAAAAACATGATATATAGCAGGGTATTTCAAAAACATGATATATAGCATGGTATTTCAAAAACATGATATATAGCATGGTATTTCAAAAACATGATATATAGCATGGTATTTCAAAAACATGGTATATAGCATGGTATTTCACAAACATGATATATAGCATGGTATTTCAAAAACATGATATATAGCATGGTATTTCAAAAACATGATATATAGCATGGTATTTCAAAAACATGATATATAGCAGGGTATTTCAAAAACATGATATATAGCATGGTATTTCAAAAACATGATATATAGCATGGTATTTCCAAAACATGATATATAGCATGGTATTTCAAAAACATGGTATATAGCATGGTATTTCAAAAACATGATATATAGCATGGTATTTCAAAAACATGATATATAGCAGGGTATTTCAAAAACATGATATATAGCATGGTATTTCAAAAACATGATATATAGCATGGTATTTCAAAAACATGATATATAGCATGGTATTTCAAAAACATGATATATAGCAGGGTATTTCAAAAACATGGTATATAGCATGGTATTTCAAAAACATGATATATAGCATGGTATTTCAAAAACATGGTATATAGCATGGTATTTCAAAAACATGATATATAGCATGGTATTTCAAAAACATGATATATAGCATGGTATTTCAAAAACATGATATATAGCATGGTATTTCAAAAACATGATATATAGCAGGGTATTTCAAAAACATGATATATAGCATGGTATTTCAAAAACATGATATATAGCATGGTATTTCAAAAACATGATATATCGCATGGTATTTCAAAAACATGGTATATAGATAGCATGGTATTTCAAAAACATGATATATAGCATGGTATTTCAAAAACATGATATATAGCAGGGTATTTCAAAAACATGATATATAGCATGGTATTTCAAAAACATGATATATAGCATGGTATTTCAAAAACATGATATATAGCAGGGTATTTCAAAAACATGGTATATAGCATGGTATTTCAAAAACATGATATATAGCATGGTATTTCAAAAACATGATATATAGCATGGTATTTCAAAAACATGATATATCGCGTGGTATTTCAAAAACATGATATATAGCATGGTATTTCAAAAACATGATATATAGCATGGTATTTCAAAAACATGATATATAGCATGGTATTTCAAAAACATGATATATAGCAGGGTATTTCAAAAACATGATATATAGCAGGGTATTTCAAAAACATGATATATAGCAGGGTATTTCAAAAACATGATATATAGCATGGTATTTCAAAAACATGATATATAGCATGGTATTTCAAAAACATGATATATAGCATGGTATTTCAAAAACATGATATATAGCATGGTATTTCAAAAACATGATATATAGCAGGGTATTTCAAAAACATGATATATCGCATGGTATTTCAAAAACATGATATATCGCATGGTATTTCAAAAACATGATATATAGCATGGTATTTCAAAAATTTGTGGATGAGTTATGACAAAACTAGGTGGATGAGTTCGGTAGGTGATAAGAACAAGCCAATTAGACTTTGTTTCTGGACTGGCCAATCAGTGGGATACCAAACATAAACTGTTTAGCCTGGTGGAGGTATGCTCTCTACTGAGTGCCGTTCTCGTTTCACCTGTGAGGGTACTGACATTGGTCTAATGAAATCGCTGAGGTAAAGATAAAAGGATTTCATACCCACCTGGCATACTATCGAATCAAAAGTCATGGAGCACAGGTGATATTTGCAGTGTGTAACAGACCTCAAGGTGAGACCGTTTGATACAATTAAATAAAACCAACCATATGACTTACATAATTTACTTGCATTTAACCTGCCCCATGCTGTACAAGTGAGTTTGTAAATTTTTGTATTAATATTCTGTTTTATAACCTCTTCATATACTTAATGGAAAATTAAGAGACACCGCCAACTCATATATTTTCCAAGCAGACAAGGCTCATGTCCAGCATTTCATCCACCGAGTGGTCTTCATTCTGAATCAAACCAAAGGTGTGGGAGATCACGTAATTGCAACATGCAGACGGTGCGACCTAATACCACTGGATGGGTCAAGTATATGTCGAAGAATTTACTTCACATTCTTATTGTTATCCTCGCCAGAGGAGAGGGTATTGCATTTGGGTCCCTTTGTTTTTTTTTGTCTGTCTGTCTGTCTGTCTGTCTGTCTGTCTGTTTGTTTGTCCACACAGAACGTGAGCATGCTTTTCTCTGCAACCGTTGGTCCAATTGACATGAATCTTTCACTGAAGGAGCACCTACTGTAGAATTTTTAATGATAATTATGACGTCATAGGTCAAGTGGTATGGGCGCCATCTTGGAAAAACCGAAAGACTTTGCACCTCCATATCTCCAAAACCGCTCCATGGGAAAATTGAAACGTGGCTCATTGTCAAGTACTTCCCTTGGGGAACAAAATATATTGAAGATGATGTCATCGGTGCCTTCATTATGACGTCATAATTAGACAAGTAGAACGCCTGATCCGACCAGTTAGAAATTTATTGAACATGATATACACAAACATTGTATGGGTGGGATTAAATTGATGACACCATCGGTCACGTGGTTCGCCAGCCATATTGGATTGAACATAAATCTACATCGTCAATAAAACGCACACATACAGCAGCTAATAAACACCAAACAAAATACACCACACAAACACATCCTGCCGAGGGTGTGCAATCTCGGATTGCTCTTTCTTGTTATTAATTTATATTAAGAAGAGGTCACTTAGTAAAAAAGATAAACTTAGTCCCAACACATAAAAAAATGTAAACAAGTAATCAGCATAAACATATACTATGTTGTACTACAATGTGAGTTACACCATATTACACGACCCTGCCCCAGTGCCCCATGCTGTACGATGTTATATCATTTAGCATTGCACTCTAGTGTACCAAATGCTGCAGCGACTGATGTTGAGCGATGTTGTGCTACAAGAGCTGTACTATGCGCACTATGCTGCATTATATTACCCTACATTACACTGCACTGACCTGCATTGACTTGTGCTAAATTGTTTATCATAAAGATTTTATTTTTATGGAAATGAATATTTTTTTGGAAAATGTAGAAGGAATATTTTTGAAGAATAATGCACACTATATTTGAAATCTTTCGATTTTGAAGATTTTGATATTTTGATTTTGATATTTGAAGGAATATCAAAGAATGCACACTATATTTTGATGGAAATGAATGTAGAAGGAAATAGAGGATGGAGAAGACCGAGAAAGACTTGGCTAAAGGTGGTGGAAGAAGAAATGCGGGTAAGGGGGTTAACAAGGAGAGATGCAGAAAATAGGGCAAAATGGAGAAGATTGTCATGGGGCCCGCAAGGCTAATCCCCGCTCCAGCAGGGAAAATGGCCTTAAAATGCATGTTGTTGTTGTTGTTGTTGTATATACGATAGTGTGCATTATTCTATACTCTCACACACGCCTTCACATTAATGTGCACACGCATGAACCGGATGGCCAGGCCTGACATGAGACAGAAAGAATTTGTAATTTTTCAGAGTACTGTCGAAAGCTAACAGACTCTCTGCAAATGACATCATGGGATCTTTAACATTCATGAACTAATACCGGCAGGTGGGATGCCCAGACTAACATCTATCCGAGGAACGGCGCACAGATTATAGCTCAGTCTGGGATTCGAACCTAGCCCATAGAGCTCAGAAGTGAAAGTGCATACCTCTTGGATATCCTGCCAGGCCTGACTCTTGTGCACAATATAAAACCAAAATAAATCTTCACAACTCAGGAGGCGACGATGGTTCACGAGCGAGCGGTATTCAATGACAAAGGACGGACTTTAACCGAAATAGGCCCGGACTGGGGGATCGGGGGTTCACGTAGCAGGTGTCGGCCCCCGACATGCCTATTTACAAAAGGCCCCAATGCACTATGTGCGCAGGCCTTTAAGAGCCAGCTGTACGTAATTGTGTGTGGTACTGGCCTGGAAATGTAAAAACGAAGGTTACTGACCTTGAAATAAGATAGAAAATAATGTACAATCAGTTATGAGGTTAGTTAGCTACACAATACCGAAAATTCGGTTCGATTCCGACAACTTTGAAAATTTGACCTTTGTGACCTTCAAATGTCAAAACGAAGGTTACTGACCTTGAGATGAGATAGAAAATAATGTATAATCAGTTATGAGGTTAGTTATCTGCACAATACTGAAAATTCGGTTCGATTCCGACAACTTTGAAAATTTGACCTTTGTGACCTTCAAATGTCAAAACGAAGGTTACTGACCTTGAAATGAGATAGAAAATAATGTATAATCAGTTATGAGGTTAGTTAGCTACACAATACCGAAAATTCGGTTCGATTCCGACAACTTTGAAAATTTGACCTTTGTGACCTTCAAATGTCAAAACGAAGGTTACTGACCTTGAAAGGAGATAGAAAATAATGTATAATCAGTTATGAGGTTAGTTATCTGCACAATACTGAAAATTCGGTTCGATTCCGACAACTTTGAAAATTTGACCTTTGTGACCTTCAAATGTCAAAACGAAGGTTACTGACCTTGAAATGAGATAGAAAATAATGTATAATCAGTTATGAGGTTAGTTAGCTACACAATACCGAAAATTCGGTTCGATTCCGACAACTTTTGCCCTGTTCAAGTGACTCGTGGTCGTCGCACATTGGTATTTTTGTGAATATACGATTGTTCTTCACAGTTCTGTTTAAATATGTTTTAACTATCCCCTTCATTGTTTTATTCAGTGGTTTATTCCAACACGCTGTTTTTCTTCTTATTTAAAAGGCTCCTTTCAATTTCCTCTTCATCTCATTCCATTTCAAAAAAATATTCAATCTCTTATGATTCCAAATCACTCCATGCTCTAAATTCTCATTCATTCCATCCCTCCTCCATCGTTCTTAAACGAATCGCTAACTTGAAAATCACAACAAACCCAATTTGTTATATATGTGCATCTTTCATTAATCATCCACTTTCTAAACTCCCACCTTGCCCCTCCCCTTCAAATCTCCCCCCCAACCATCCCTCCCAAATTCTCCCTCCTCCCACCTCCTTCTCAAAGCTGCCTCCTCCCCACTTCCTCTCCCTCCTATGTCATACCCCCACCTCCCCCAACCTTCTACTTTCCTCTGCCCCCCCTCAAACAAACTCTCACTGTGCCTCATTCCATCACCATCAAACCTTTCGTCCTCCTCATCCTTCCCTTTCTTGTAACTCCTCTGTAATCTCTGACACACTATCAACTGCTCTTCCTACATCCCCCTCTCACCCTTCATCTGACCCTACCCCTCCCCTCCCCTGTCCTGCACCCGATGCTCCCCATCTCTCCTCACTAACGGTATGGACCTCAAACATCCGGGGCCTTCGCTCAAACCTGATTGATCTCTCCATTCAGGTTGCTTCTGAAAATCCAGACTTGATCTGCTTAACAGAAACTTTCCTCCTTCAAGATGTCTCTGATTCCTTAATATCTCTTCCTGGTTACTCCCTCCTCCGGTACGATAGACCTGATCCTCGTCCTGGTGGTGGGGTGGCTATCTTTATCAAAAACTCTCTTCCTCACTCTCCCTGCACTGCCCTCTCTCCAGCCCACCCACAGGAGTACCTCTGGCTACGGCTTCCTCTCCGCTCCCACCTTTTGTTCATATGTGTTCTGTACCGTCCTCCAAACAGTGATGACTCCATTTACATTTCTCTGTCGGACAACATGGACCAACTTCTATCAACTCATCCAAACTCTCTCTTCCTCATATGTGGTGACTTCAACTGTCATCATGCCAGCTGGCTGGGTGTGGGTTCATCTCTCACCAGCCATGGCACCTCAGCAAAGGACTTCTGCGACTCATTGGGACTGACACAATCTGTCAATTTCCCAACCCGGATCTCAGTCAATGGAGTATCTTCTCTTCTGGACTTGGTTATGACTAACTTCCCTGCAAATGTCTGCTGCTCTTCTTCTGCTCCAATCGGTTCTTCTGATCATGTGCTTGTTAAAGTGGACATCTCACTGGCCATTCTCAGAGAGCCTCCTCAGCGCCGACGAGTCTGGCATTTCACTCAGGCCGCTCTAATGCCTCTGACATCAATTCTTCCTGGGAATTCTTCCAAAGCAAACTGCTCTCTCTCATGCACAGATTTATCCCATCTCGTCTTCAGTTGTCTTACCCTTCCTCCCGTCCATGGTACACTGAATCTTGTGGTGAGGCAGTTGCCCTGAAACAACTTGCCTTTGCCTCTTGGAAGGCAAATCCAACTGAAGGCAATCTCAGTTCCTTCCACCAAGCTCGAAACAAGTGTGTTTCTACCCTCAGGAGTGCCAGGAAGCACTATCTCTCCACACTCAAGTTTGAACTCTCAAACCTGTCTCCTTCCTCCAAATCCTGGTGGCGTCTGGTCAAATCCGTTTCTGGTGTTTGTTCCCCCTCCATCCCCTCCCTTACCTCAAATGGCTACACAGTTGACACCGCACGTGACAAAGCCGAATGCCTCAACTCTGTGTTTGCCTCAAAATCTTGTGTCCCAAACCCATCTCTCTCTGTTCCCACCTTTCCCAGTCGAACCCAACTGCTCCTGGACTCTGTGTCCTTCTCTCCTGACAAGGTGGAGAAGTTTTTATCAAACCTCGACTCTGATTCTGCAACTGGCCCAGATGGCATCAGCCCTCGGGTCCTAAAATCCTGCTCTGCCGCTCTATCTCACCCTCTCTCTGTTCTTTTCACCCTCTCTTTTGCTCAAGGTCATCTGCCAGCATCTTGGAAATCAGCAAACATTACCGCTTTACACAAAAAAGGTGCAAAAACAGATCCTTGCAACTACAGACCAATCAGCCTGCTCCCAATTATCAGCAAAGTCATGGAATCCATCATTGCTTCAGATATCAAATCCTTCCTCTTCTCCAATGGCTTGATCTCTGATCATCAATTTGGATTCAGACCAGGTCATTCTACTCTGGACATGTTGCTTCTGCTGTCTCAACAATGGATGGAGGTCCTCAATGCCAAACAGGAAATCAGAGCTGTCTCACTTGACATATCACGTGCCTTCGATACAGTCTGGCACCCAGCTCTGCTCACCAAACTCACCTCCTATGGTATTCAGGGAAATCTCCACTCATGGCTTGCGGATTTCCTCTCTGGTCGTAGGCAACGTGTGGCCCTGAATGGATTTCTCTCATCTTCCCTTCCTGTTCTGGCTGGAGTTCCCCAAGGCAGTGTTCTGGGCCCTGTGCTATTTCTGGTCTTCATCAATGACCTCTCCGACTCTCTGGAAAATCCTCTCTATCTCTTTGCTGATGACTCCACTATCTGCCGCTCCATTCCTCATCCCTCAGATCGGCAGTCTGCAGCCTCCTCACTCTCTGCAGACCTGGACAAAATCACAGACTGGTCAAACAAGTGGAACATGTCTTTCAATCCTGACAAATCTCACACTCTTACAATGTCTCTCCGAAAGGACCGACTGGACAACCCTCCCATCTACTTTCTCAACAATCCTCTCCAAGAAGTTCTGTCGCTCAAGCTTTTGGGTCTCACTATCTGCCATGATCTTTCTTGGGAAAACCACATTTCCAAGCTGGCCTCCAAAGCCAGTCGCCGACTGGGCATCCTCCGTCGTGCGAAGTCCTTCCTTGGCACACCTGAGCTCCTCACCACATACAAGGCTTTCATCCGCAGCTCAATGGAATACTGTTCCCCCCTCTGGGCTGGTGCTCCTGCCTCACACCTTGCTCGGCTTCACGCTGTTGAGGCCAAAGCTTTCAGAATCATTGGAATCTCCTGCGATGTAGTCAACTCCGAGGGCCTTTCACTCACTCACCGCAGGCAGGTTGGTGGTCTTTCTGTCTTCTACCGACTCCTCTCTGGCCTTGCTCCCCCAGCTCTCTCTGTGCTCTGTCCCCCAAATATTCCTTCAGGTCGCACAAGATCTGCCTGCAACCCTCTTATGGTTAAACTGCCAAAGTCTAGGCTCTCTGCTCACCTTCACTCTTTCATTCCCCTTTTCTCCCGCCTCTGGAACAAACTCCCCCACTCCATTCAATCCCACTCCTCCCTCCAGGTCTTTAAAACAGCTGTTCACCACCATCTCTTATCTTCCCCCATCGAAAACCTTGATCTTTTCTACCCCCGGTAATTCACCCCAGAGTCCTTGCAGCGTTCATATGTTTTATTCCTCTCCCACTTCCCCCCAAGTCCTCCCGATGTCCCTGCTCTCAAATGTTGTGTTTGTGTCCTTCCCCCTCTCTCCCCATCTTGTCTGCCGCTCCCCTTGTTTTTTTGTGTTTTGTGTGTCGGTTTGTCTTTTTTGTGATTATTGTTAGCTCTTTCACGAGCCTCGATCTTGTATACAAAAAAAAAAAAAAAAAAAAAAAAAAAAACTTTGAAAATTTGACCTTTGTGACCTTCAAATGTCAAAACGAAGGTTACTGACCTTGAAAGGAGATAGAAAATAATGTATAATCAGTTATGAGGTTAGTTAGCTACACAATACCGAAAATTCGGTTCGATTCCGACAACTTTGAAAATTTGACCTTTGTGACCTTCAAATGTCAAAACAAAGGTTACTGACCTTGAAAGGAGATATAAAATAATGTATAATCAGTTATGAGGTTAGTTAACTACACAATACCGAAAATTCGGTTCGATTCCGACAACTTTGAAAATTTGACCTTTGTGACCTTCAAATGTCAAAACAAAGGTTACTGACCTTGAAAGGAGATAAAAAATAATGTATAATCAGTTATGAGGTTAGTTAGCTCCACAATACCGAAAATTCGGTTCAATTCCAACAACTTTGAAAATTTGACCTTTGTGACCGTCAAAGGTCGAAGATTCAGAAATTTGTTGGAAAACTTGTATTTCATGATGTATGTGATAATATAAGATCATGTACGACATTTCACCATACCAGGAAGCGAACAATGTAATAAAACCATAAAAAATCGACTTTTCCAAATTTCGTGACCTTGTGACCTTGACCTTGGGGCGAAAATGAAAATTCGAGCTCCGTGGGGCTAGACACATGACATTGGCCTAGCCAAATACCGAAACCGCTGTCAGATTCCACCAACTCCCTCGGAGAAGATGTACCTTGAACTCGATTACTCCCTAAAAAGACATCTTTTTTCGGGCGTGGCTCCGCCCACAATGGCCACAATACGCCCACTCTAGGCAGGACACAACTAGATCATGATATCAACCTCCCACCCAAGTTTCATCAAGATCGGATGATATCATCGGGTAGTTATGCTGCGGACAGACAGACAGACACACACCCATGACGAATATAGTGGTCACTCTGTTTGATAACTCGTGAAACAATAAGGCATATGTAAGGTTAAATAAGATGCATGGCAGTCAATCACAGTGGATTACGTCAATAAAGTTGAACTTGATCCAAGTTCAAATTTCACAGTTGTAAATTCAAGTGTGTGTGTGTGTGTGTGTGTTGTGGGGGAATGGAGTAGAGGTGGAAAGAAAGGAAACCAGGTGGGTGCACCGAGCATGCCCAATGCAAATGCATACGTGTACCTTCACTGGCTAATCACCAGGAACAATGTGACTCACTTTGCGTTATCCATTAAACCCCCTTCATTGGGAGTGGGAAAGACTTTTGGGGTGCAGGCTTGTCTGTGTTGCCCTTCCCTCATTCTCCAAATGAGCGGGATGCTCGGTGTTGGAATCTCGACTCTGTGCAGTGCAAAGTTTGCTTGCCAAAGCTCCAAAAGCAAGTCTCCTCTTGCTTCTTTGGATCAATGTCAATAAGTTCAGCTGTCTGCAAATTAAAATTCTGTTCATTACCACCACATGCCGTGTGACCGCAGAATGCCCTGCGCGTTCCAGCCTTACGGCCCCGGCGTGAGAATTTATTCTGTCAATTATGCTTACTTAATATGACCCGTAAAACCATCCGGCCGTCCGTCCGGCCATCCGGCCACCCATCCGGCCGTAAGACATTGCTTCAAAAAGGGGACCAAAAATCAACAACAACCACGGTTCCCGAAAAAGGCCAACCCCCGCCTTGCGGGGTGAAAATGGCCTCTAAAGGTGGTTAATATGACCCATATCAAGCAAGCACAGGTGGTACAGTAAAGTAAACAACCCCGGATCTGTCGCCCATTAATCAAAGGATGTTTGAGACTCATGACGTTTCAAATCAGTTTGAATGTCGTTCTAATATTAACATGGAACAAAATGCAGGCATTGCGTTCAGAAAACCCATAGTGTGGGAGAAGTCCTTGGTTTCCTTCTGTCTCCACTCTTTCTTCTGTGTGTGTCGCCTATCTCTGAAAGTCGGGAATAAACTTTGTGCATAGTCAATGTTTGCCAATATCGCCTGGCAACATGGCCAATAGTGCGTGGCGATCTCATGGCGAGCGGAGCTGTTGCAGGAGCGTATGGACCATGACAGGACAGCAATCGCTGCGGCGACCCCATGTCTAACAACATGCAATGTCACGTGCAAGGCAACGACAAAAACGATGTTAGGTCTCACCACCTGCATATTGCAGTCATATCATGACTGCTCCCACTTGGGAGAATACTTAACACTTGGCAAATGAAGCCTGCAGAGTACCGATGATGAATACTTTGGTCGAAATGTCTGACCCTTGCTTGCTTGCTGGGCAGCGATACAAATTTGTAATGCTTAATTATTAAATATGGATCTTCACAACTTCAACCAGTTTTTTTAAGTTATTTATCCTTAAGTGTTGGTATCTTGAAGTGATCATTGATACAGGGTTTTCTCTGGTTTCTATACTCTCTGCAACCATAGGTGAAGCTAATATGGCTTGGGTTTGCATACATACAGAGATAAATTAATAAATCAAAGGAGGTAGTATTAACACTCTACAGGTATTTAGTGATGCCTAATCTGGAATATTGTGTCCAGGTTTGGTCACCACATCTGAGGAAGGACATACATGCTATATCGAGACACCGGCCTTGAGTAAATATATCGAATCTCGACCTGGCTGGGATAAGCTATGAGGAGCGGCTACAATAGACAGGACATTTTATATTATAAATAAGGTGATTATGAGGGGATCTGAAAGAGAAAATAATAGTAATAGTAATAATAATAACTAGAACTGCAAGCAGTGATGATAGGCTTCCAGGCAAAATGGCTGCCATACCAAATGACTGACGACATCATTTTCAATAAATTTTACTCATGGGGATTTGATCATACATATTGTTACAGACGCGGTTGTGGATGTTGGTTTACCGAGCGGTTTGGTATGACCACGTCTGCACAGTTTACCCGATTCCACTCGAACGTTGCCGAGTCGCGCTACGCTAAATCAATGAAGGAAAAGGACACAACGGCTGGGATTAAAATCACACGACACCAGGGATACGGTTCTCAAGACCTCCGGAGGAGGTTATATTAGGGCGGAAGGTCAGATTACAACTACAAGAGGGACAGCATAGAAAGACAGGCACTTAGACACACTTATCTTATTCCCTGACAGACGACAGATAAACAGGACAAAAACTGACTCACACGGGGATTGATGGCAAGGAAAGCGGGCAGTCGATGGCTCAAGGTGCACCGTTCTCGGAGGGGGTGCACCGTTCTCGGAGGTACTGCAATACCGGGTCGATGCGTGGAGCTCGCTCAGCGCTTGGAGGTGGTGACTGGCTCTTCTTCAAGCTGGGGGCGCATCTCACGTCACGTCCGGTAAGTGGCCGCGTATATCCGGCGGGGAGTGACACGCCCTCGGCTCGTTAGCTCCGCCCCAGATGGAATCGGCCCGTTGCTTCTCATTGGGTGCGTGCGGGGTGGGTTACCTGCTCCGCCCTTGACGAGGGGCTGACAGGGAGCCCCTTCGTGGTAACCCCGTCGGAGCGCATGGTCAATGGCGGCTAACCGAGCCGGTGTGAGGACGCACACTCCCCCGCGCCGCGCCGTTGTTGTAGTTGTTGTAGTTGTTGTTGTAGTTGTTGTTGTAGTTGTTGTTTGGGGAAGAAGATGGGAGGAGGTATGGGAAGGTCCTAAACTCACTACTGGTGCCATATAATCACATTCTGGTGCAACGAAGAGTCAGAATTAATGGAAACGAGTCCTTAACTGACATAGACTAAGAATAACTAGCAAGATGTCCGAAAGTTGTCTACGTGAGATGCGGTGGACCTGGGCACGACATTTAATGGGGGAAAAAGGGGAAGGACGGTTCTACAGAGTGTTATTTACAGGCAATGGGACTAGGGAATGGGGGATTGGGGATAGTTGGGGAGTATTGGGGAAATAGGGGAGTATTTACAAGCGGATATTGAGGCCAAGTCCCATATCCGCAACATTGCACCCTTCTCTACCCTCGGGGCGTCCCGACCCGATAAATTTTTACCTACTTTAGTGTGGCACTCAGATGTAGTTCCCTCTACTATTAACTCTACCCTGAGTGCGACAGTTTTACAGATGTTCACAAATGAGTAAATATGTCCCCCTGCGACGTTGCACCCTTCTCCTCACAGAAACACACCCACAGGATAACCGAATCCGGAAAGAATTCTCAAACTAAACATACAGCCGGTAGGGAGCATTATTTACACAAGACTACGCTGATATTTACACTACGATCCAGGACCTGTTTTTGGAGGAACACATGCAGATGTTATGCATAGAGAGAGCACGCATGCCAGCATCGATACACCAACCCACGAGTGCTCTGTGGCCTTACGGCCTTTAATAATGTGCAGAGCACCCCATCCAAGCACCAAAAGCACCACCCCAGCACCAATCGGTGCAGTCACCATTGTTCAATGAATAAAAATAAATTCAACAACCCCTAACCCTGCAGGTGTCTCTTGCTCTTCGTGTGGTGCACTTGGCCTTCTGGCTTCTTCCAAAAATAAAGAAAGGCGCCAACCGCGTCCATTTCTGTATTGTGGCCTTCAGTGGTGTCAACTAAAAGTGGTTCACCTTGTATGGCATAGGTGCCACGTTGACCCATAGGTCCATCCATGGGTGGTGCTTGGCCGCATAAGAACTGCGGTCCATGGTGGGTGGCCACAAACATTGCGGTCCATATGGTGTATCGATCCAGGCAGCAAGCAGCGAAAGTGCAGGCCCACAACTGCGAAGCCAGCACCTCTCTCTCCTCTCTCTCTCTGCCCCAAAGCCAGATCCTCGGAGGTGGGAGACAAAAGAAGCAGACAAGTGAGTAAGGTGGTAAGGGCGCAAAAGTGCACGCAACACAAGGTAATGCACACTAGGGGCACATGGGAACCAGGTGAGACACGTACGTTCCTACCGTACGCTCCCCCCCCCCACCAGGTAACCTACATGGCCCCTCCCTTACCCCTTACTGTATCCACAAAACACAACACTACCCATAAACATCTATTTTACAAATCAACAAACGTCCCTACTGTCTTCCCCGTTCCTCCCATAAACCAAATTCGTCTTCTCTCCCCCCTAACCAATCAAATTTGCCATTTTCAACTCTCATCAAAATTTGCCATCTCCAACTCAACATCAAAATTTGCCATCACCAATTCATCATCAGTCCCTCCTAAGGAGGGAGAGATGGAATCACCCCAATGTCTCATCCACGTCGTGATGCGTCTCACCAATCCACACAGCAATCTCATTTCCTGCAACAAAACAAAGAAAACACAGGTGTGGAGTCATCATCATCACCACAGGTAAGTGGCTGCGTATGGTGCGACAGGTTCATCAATCCTAACTATTTCCTAAATGACTTTAACAACTTTACATTACCCGGGGTCTTTCCCTGCCAAACCATTGGCCAACTTACACTATGGGTTCTAAAAACCAATTCCCATTGGCCAAACTGTGGTGCTTTTCAATTTGGGGTCTCACTCCCCCGATTCATCTCTCGGTGCCCTCGCACAATTTCGGGGCTGCGACGTGTACCTCTCCCAGCGGGTCTACCCACCTGCACACCTCCACCACTGCAGTTGCCTCCGAGCTTACCTGCTCCTCACCCTAACCTAACTACCTGGGGAAGGCCCTCTGGCGCTCTCCCCACTCGGTGCCCTCTCTGGCACTGGGCTGCCCGATCCACACCCGGGATCCTCAGGCACCCACTCACAACTACCGGCTCCCAGAGCCCACCTGCGGCCTCACCTGGCCGACATCCTCACAGTGGTGGAGTGCCCAACCAACTACACACACTAACAGGCTACACGCCCAGCCATTTCCACGACACTAATGCACCCATCCACAACACCATTCTGCAACCGCACCACAAATGCCAATATCCAACCACAATTTACCTATACTCTCTACCTAACACTTACACTACCCGCCCCGGGTACTCGTGAAAGGGGTCCACTCTTCCCCCATCCACACCTTCGCACCATGCACACCACTCCGTACCACTTACTCCAACTCTCTCCACACACCTGTACCTGCACACCTGTGCTCTCACTCTTGGTGCCACCTGCACCCTTCTCTCCCCAAGCGCATTCGCGCTGATCCACACACTCACTACTCACACACTGCTCCACACACCTGTCCAGTTGCACACCTGTGCAATCACACCTGTTCCATTCTCACCTGTTCAATCCTCACACACACGGCATCATCTCAGCTAACTACTCCCCTCTGAAACTTGCGCTTCCCAGTCGTCCCTTTAAACTATTGCGCTCCCACGTCATTATAATCCACACTAATCTACCTGCGTCCCCACTACAGGTATCAGTCACTAACTAAACTTAACGTTACCTAATGTCAATCTCTTCGCTAGAGCCCTATCAATATAACCTAACCCACCCGGGCTAGTTTTCACTGCCATACACCCCATAAGCTATTGCTCCTTTGCCCCCACCTGTGAGGGATGGTGGATTTGCCATCCCACCACATCGGGGGTCTCTCTATCAATTTTGTTCGTCCAGATTCCAACCAATTCAATAATTTTTCATTTACTGCCAATTCTACCCACTATTATAAATTTCGTATCAGATCACTACCACTATTACCATCACCCGTCTACTTATTACATCCTCTCGGTGCGCCAATTCACGTCTACAGCCCGGCTTCGTACAGCCGAGCCATGAACGCGGGTTCTTTTGTGCTGGCGGCTGGATGCGTCCCGCATTCGGGGCAGGGGCGGGGGCTTAGCCGGGCCGAGATCCCACGCACCATCTCGGCGTGGAGCCATCCAATGTCCCGATCTCGACCTGCCGGCACCTCTTAACAAAACGTGGTCGCCATGACGACCCTTCCTATCCAGCTGCCCGCTCCGCCTAGTGGAGCACGGACGCGGCCGTTCAAAGCGAGGCCCGGCACGCACCGAGGGCCCGCTTCGGCTAAAAGTCGACCTAACCTCTAACCTGGTTACCGTCGATGCTTCACCTGGATTCTTACACCCCGCAGCCCGTTCCTTGCTCACACATCCAGCCGTGCCCATGCTCCTCGTACCTTTCCTTGCACACCTCGGTACCCTCATTCCACTCACAGCCTTGGTCACACACCTGACCACCGAACACTTTGGCACACATTCGTTGGTCGCACACCTCACCAACACACCTCTTCGCGCCCCCTCCTCTGTCACCTCCTCTGTGACAATCACAGGTGTGCTCTCATTCGCACACCCAACCACGTGCCTCACTACCAATTCCAGCGTGCATTCCCACTCACGCTCTACCATTCCAGGTGTGCTTCCTTCCTCACCTGTCGCAACCAACTCACGCTCCTTGTCACTCTCACTACTCTCACCTCCACTCTTGACAACGCACTCACCCTTACTCATGCACCCGTCCGTTACACACCTCTCTCGCGCACACTCTCCCGTCACACCCTCTGTAACACTCACCACACCGCGCTTCCATGTGCCCCCTCGCACACGCGCTACGACCAACTCACTCTCGCCAGCACCCTCACTCCTTGGCACGCACTTTTTCCTCACACACCCCAGAGTCGGACTTTCTTGCACACCTCCTTTTTCGCACACCAGACCTGTCGCACACTTCACCAACGGCCTCTCACGAACACCCGGGTCTATCTCGACCCCCAAGCTTCTTAAATCCCCTGGCGCATCATACGCACGACCATATTGGTCACCACTTACACCGGGTCCTCTTCCTCTTCGCTTCTCCTCCATCACCTGCGAATCCCTCATCCGGTTAATGAGCACATCATCACGATCCAAACACAGACTTTGGACCAATTCTTTTATCTCCTCTTTTATCTCTTTCTTATCCCCTCTCCGTCGCTTCTTAATTTCGCTCACCCCTTCTTCCACTTCTTCTAATTTCTGCTTCACCTCCTTTATTTCCCGGTACGTCTCCTCAAGCTCATCCTCTAAGGCTACCTTGACCGTTTCCATGTGCGTCCTCACCTGCCGGTCCTTCGTCTCCATTACCTCTATCACCTCGTCCAACCTCGTTGTCAGTCCCTCACGTACCATCTGACATTCCCTCTTCGTCGCTACCAAGTCATTTTTTAGGTCATTTTGTGTCGCTTTTAACCCTCCTATTACCGCAGTGTTCCTTTGTACCTGCTCCACTAACTCCGTCTGTCCCACCGTCAGCTGCTCCACCTCCTGCGTCAGGTCCTCTATGCCCCCTTGTAACTTTACAGTCCCCTTTCTCACCTCCTTCTCCATGTGCTCCTTACAGTGCCTCACCTCCTCGCGCACTCCTCCGACCTCCTCACTCACACCTCTTCTGATCTCCTCTCCCATCACTTGCATGTCCTGCCCAGATGCCACCCTCATCTGCTCCATTTCCTCCCTGTGAGCATCCAGTTTGGTCTCTACCCCCATTCTGACCCCCTCTATCCGCTGCTCCATTTGTTTAACTTCCCTTTCCGCTTGGTCCCTCATGTCCCTCAATTTGCCTTCCATACTGTTTTCTAACCCCTCTAACCCCTTTTGCATCCCTTCCATTTGATTCTCTTGAGCGGCCATTCTGTTTTCTACCCCCATTAACCCATGTTTCACCCCTTCTATCCCATTGTCTAACCCCTCTAATTTCTTGTCTAATCCCTCACCGGTACCCCTCGCTTCGTCCCTCATTACCCCCAATTGCTCACTCTGAGCCCTCATTTGCTCACTCTGAGCATCCATCCGATTCCCCATTACCCCCATCATTCTGCTTTCCATTTCTTCGCTATTCTTGTCCATAAGGGCCTTCATTTGTAGAAAAAAAAGGTTCAAATCCACCAGGGGCGCTGCCACGGTCGCGGGCGCGGTGACCAGCGAGGCGCCATTTTGCGCACCCGCAATGTCGGGCGCAACGACGCTAATTTGTGCGTCTGCTACCCTCGCTGCTTCGCTCTCCTTGCGTCCCTCAATTTGGTCCTGGACCGACCCTGCCTCACTCTCCTCTACCGGACCCCAGCTGTCTTGATCCGCCATAGCGCGACTTTCAAAATTCGGGTTTTTATTTCCGTAAAACAAAACAAATTTCGGCCGCTCCAAATTTTGACCAAATTTTTTTTTCCTCTATTCGTTTTTTTTTTTTAAAAATTTGGTCGGGCCTCGAATCCCACTCCCAGACACCAATTGTTACAGACGCGGTTGTGGATGTTGGTTTACCGAGCGGTTTGGTATGACCACGTCTGCACAGTTTACCCGATTCCACTCGAACGTTGCCGAGTCGCGCTACGCTAAATCAATGAAGGAAAAGGACACAACGGCTGGGATTAAAATCACACGACACCAGGGATACGGTTCTCAAGACCTCCGGAGGAGGTTATATTAGGGCGGAAGGTCAGATTACAACTACAAGAGGGACAGCATAGAAAGACAGGCACTTAGACACACTTATCTTATTCCCTGACAGACGACAGATAAACAGGACAAAAACTGACTCACACGGGGATTGATGGCAAGGAAAGCGGGCAGTCGATGGCTCAAGGTGCACCGTTCTCGGAGGGGGTGCACCGTTCTCGGAGGTACTGCAATACCGGGTCGATGCGTGGAGCTCGCTCAGCGCTTGGAGGTGGTGACTGGCTCTTCTTCAAGCTGGGGGCGCATCTCACGTCACGTCCGGTAAGTGGCCGCGTATATCCGGCGGGGAGTGACACGCCCTCGGCTCGTTAGCTCCGCCCCAGATGGAATCGGCCCGTTGCTTCTCATTGGGTGCGTGCGGGGGGGGTTACCTGCTCCGCCCTTGACGAGGGGCTGACAGGGAGCCCCTTCGTGGTAACCCCGTCGGAGCGCATGGTCAATGGCGGCTAACCGAGCCGGTGTGAGGACGCACACTCCCCCGCGCCGCGCCGTTGTTGTAGTTGTTGTAGTTGTTGTTGTAGTTGTTGTTGTAGTTGTTGTTTGGGGAAGAAGATGGGAGGAGGTATGGGAAGGTCCTAAACTCACTACTGGTGCCATATAATCACATTCTGGTGCAACGAAGAGTCAGAATTAATGGAAACGAGTCCTTAACTGACATAGACTAAGAATAACTAGCAAGATGTCCGAAAGTTGTCTACGTGAGATGCGGTGGACCTGGGCACGACATTTAATGGGGGAAAAAGGGGAAGGTCGGTTCTACAGAGTGTTATTTACAGGCAATGGGACTAGGGAATGGGGGATTGGGGATAGTTGGGGAGTATTGGGGAAATAGGGGAGTATTTACAAGCGGATATTGAGGCCAAGTCCCATATCCGCAACAATATGAAATTTAGTATTGATCCATTTGGCTGTACTGGAGAAATAGATGTTTAAAGTTTTTCCTTACATCCAAGATGGCGACCATATCACATGACTGATGACATCATAGTTTACAAATATTTTTCCCACATCAGCAGTTGATTGCCATACCATGATTGCCATGAGGCATTCTTGTGTGACATTTTGCATTGATCCGTTAAGAGGTACTCTCGACTAACAGGGTTGGTGGCAGGAAGGGCATCCGGCCATAAACATTGCTTCAAAAAAGGGACCACGGTGCCCGAAAAAGGCCAACCCCTGCTCTGCGGGGAAAAATGGCCTCTAAAGGTGGTTTCATTAAGAGGTACTCTGGAAAAGATTATTTCATGTTTTGCTTAAATTCAAGATGGCGGCCAAACCACATGACTGATGATGTCATCGTTTGCAAATATTTTCCCCCATCAGAATGTAAACATGTGTTTCAAGTTTCGTATCGATTGGATAAGCGTATCGTATCAAGTTCATCAAAGAAGTAGTTTTTTAAAGTTTTATTTTAAAATCCAATATGGCTGCCAAACCAAGTGGCTGATGACTTTTTCCACAAACTTTTATTCCCATGGTTAGGCGATCATATTTGTAAAATTTTGCATTGATCCGTTCAGTGGTTCTGGAGAAGAAGATGTTAAAAGTTTATGATGTCATAGGCAATGGCAGCCAATGTAATGTAATAATAATAACTAGAGTGAATCCCATGCTTCCCACCTAAAGAAAAGTTGAAAGACGGCAAAACGTTCCACCAGGAATGATCCAATATGAAATTTTTGAGTTTAAAATGTTTTCACGTTTTGACCCCTGTGGCCCTAAGACAATGTGGCCCCCTTGGACAATGAACCGGACCTTGGACAAATATCCAAAGTTTCATTACAAATGTTTAAAATGTGCCAGTAATTGCATTTTCTGGTATTTGACCCCACACCAGCGCCCTGGGGGACAGGTCCAAAAATGATGCTGCTCTCGCACCTTATTGTTATGTGGTAATAATAACTACCAGGTTTCGTGAATTTCTGCACAACCGTTTAGGAGGAGATAGTGTGATGGATGGACAGGCAGACAAATGGACAGACGGACAGATGGAGCTGATTACCCTCCCACTTTTTTTTAAGAAGCATGGGGATAATAATAAACGGTATACACAAAATAAGTGCGGAAAAGTTTTTCAGAAGAATATACAGCGATAAGACTTGGGATCATAGTTTGTGAGTGGAGAAGAGGAGAGTTATGACGACATTAACGCAAGGGTCTTCCACTCAGAGAGTTGTTAATGCATGGAATGGTCTCCCTTGGAAAGAGGCCACAGACAAAATACGTGACGCTTTGGGAAGTTGGTTCCCAGAGTGTCAGAGAGTGTCATGGGGGAGGTGGGGGAAGGAGGGGCTGGGGGAGAGGAGGGTGTCAGAGCCATAATCATGTGACACCATCTTCATGGGCGCAGCCATCTTGGATTTCCCTTCAACCACATCTGGACATGTCAATTTAGAACGACTTTGCTTTCAGTTGAATTAATCCAAAATTGCAAAGTTGATGTTTAAATCATTGATTTGAAGCTACGATAGGGCAATTCAAAAAAGAAGAAAACAGGAAGTTCAATTTGGAAGTTGTGTAAAATTTGGAGGAGGCTGAAATGCAACACAGACTCATTGACTGAGTTGTCGAATGCCACGAATTAAAAAAAACCTGCAGAGTGGAGGATGATTGACAGGCGGTATTGTTCTCATTCACAGCATCACATGGTTTTTCTCGAGCGGGGGTCAGGTAAAGTTTCACCTCAAGTCACAGGGGGCTGGGGAACCATTGGTGGAAGACCATCTCGTGTTCAGGCCGTTGGTGCTCCTATGGTGGCAATTAGTGCCTCTGAAGCATTGACGGAAAGAGAGTGTATATATATATATATATATATATATATATATATATATATATATATATATATATATATCTATATCTATATATATCTATATCTATATATATATATATATATATATATATATATATATATATATATATATATATATATATATATATACACACACACACACAGACTTGGCATTTAATTTGAAAAAATTTTTTTTTCTTGACTTGGGTTTACTTTCTTAACTCAGTATATCAATCTGGTGAGTTTCTTTTACGCTTTGGTGATTTATTTGTTAAAAGAACCATGTCACCGATTGTCTGTCGCAGCAAGAAGTCATTAACAGGATTATATCACAGGTGGCGTGGCAAACTGTACGGACAGGTACATTCGACTATTGACTTCACAATTCGGTATATAAGGGTTGTTGCGTTCCGTATTAGTGGAAAACAACTGCTGCACGTCTACAAAAGTTATTGCCGCTTCCCCTGGAGATGGTCCGTCAACTCGACAATGCTATTTGTCATGGAGTGGTGGCTTTACGAAATTCCGGCATGAAATAGCGTGCTATTGCTCGGCAGTATGGCATCACTCAAGGTCAGGTGTAAAAGATCTTGAAACGAAATGCTCAGAGGGGTGTCCCTACTCCAATACCGAGGCCAGGACGTCCCCGCAGAACCACAAGGAGGGATGATTGCCAGCTGCACCGGTTAGTCCGCAATGGCCGTTCCAAGTCAGCTAATCGGCTTAGGGCTGAGTGGCAGCAACTGACAAATGTGCCTGTATCCAGAAGGCTAGTCAACCAACGGCTGGTTCAAGCAGGCTATCGTGCCAGGCGTCCCCTGAGAAAGCCACGCCTGACAAGACAGCACCACCAGCGCCGATTGCAGTGGGCCAGAGAGCACCGTCAATGCCAGCCAAGACACTGGAATCACGTGATCTTCAGTGACGAGTCTAGATTTCTGGTCTATCGTCAAGATGGCCGCGTCCGAGTGCGCAGACAAGTGCATGGAGCCTACACCGAAGATTGAATAGTGCCAAGAGTCCAAGCTGGAGGTGGTGGGGTGACCGTTTGGGCTGCTTTTCATGCAGGGGGCAAAACTGACCTGGTTGTTCTGAATGGAAACCTGAACCAGTTCAAGTACAGGGCCATTCTGGAAGAAACATTGCTTCTATTTGCTCGTGCAGCCTTTCGAGGAAACTTTGTCTTCCAAGATGACAATGCATGGCATCATCGTGCTCGCATGATCCAACACTTTCTTGCTGACCGTGGTGTAGAGCATATGGAGTGGCCTGCCATATCCCCGGATATGAATCCGATAGAGAACCTGTGGGCAGAATTAACGTGTCAAATCGACAACTTGGACCAGCAGCCTAGCTCTGTGCGTGAATTGCAGCAGGCTATTGCCACTGCATGGCAAGCGATTCCTGTCCAAACCTTGGCAAATCTCGTGAAGAGCATGCCTCAACATGGATGTGCTCTCCTGAATGCTCGTGGGGGTTACACGAAGTACTGAACTGTAATTTTACTGTCTGTAATCCCAGTCGTAATTTAAGTTTTGTTTTTGGTAAAAAATTTTTTGGCTAATGTGCAAAATAAAGAGATACTTCTGGAAAACATACAGAAGTTTAACACAGTACTGTCCGTGAATTGAGTTCGATATCAGTTTACATCACTTTCAAGGATCAATTTATTTGTTTTGAAATGTCAAATGTGGTTTTTGTTTCTTTTAAAGGTCACATTAACAAAATCTAGAATAATTTCAACATAATTCCAATGAACTTTTGGTTCTAAGACATCTTCAAATGTAAGTTCACCCCCACAAAAAAAATATTCCATATTAAATGCCAAGTCTATATATATATATATATATATATATATATATATATATATATATATATATTAGGGTGGGCTTCAAAAAATCAAAATGCAGCCTTTCTCCGGGACATGGTCTATCTTTGTTCCTTTTGGTGTCAAAGGAAACCACACCAAATTTGAATGGAATCCAATATTATTTAGGGGTGCCACATCAGTGATGAATTTTCCCCCATGCAAAAATAGGAATTCCCATTTTTTGGGCTGTCTATAAAAAAAACCACCTTTAGAGGCCATTTTTCCCCACAAAGCGGGGGTTGGCCTTTTTCGGGAACCGTGGTTGTTGTTGTTTTTCGGTCCCCTTTTTGAAGCAATGTTTTACGGCCGGATGCCCTTCCTGACGCCAACCCTTTTTGCCGCCTTTAACGACAAACAGGGAATTACCAGTGAACTGGTACTCAATTAGCCGACCTCGGAAGGTATGACAGGCTGAGTCAACCCCCCTGGTGTTAATTCAGCGATTGACCGGGATTCGAACCCAGGATCCTAGGATCCTAAGCCGGCACCCTAGCCGCTAGCCCAACACCAGGGTTCGAGCTGTATATACACAAGTTGTACATACACAGCTGTATATACACAAAATAAATACATAATTATATATATACATTAAATATAATATTAAAAATAAATATATAGTAAATATACATTAAATAATAAATATACATAAATACACATTATACATTATATGTATACAATATATTATACATACAGTTTTGAGAATTCCTATGATCACTATCTGGGAAATTTTCATGCATGTTTTGTACAGGTTCCCGGGGTCAGGGGTACGCTTTTTTAGTGTGTCATATGTAGGCCTAACTTATTGACTGTGGCTCTTTTGTAGAGAGTGACCCTGTGGAGTAAGAATTAACAGGATTTTACCCACATTCTTGCTTATTTTGCAGATATGGCATGTGCTAGTACCAGTGTTTCATTGAAAACTCGGGCTCAGGATAATGTGTATCTCTTTGGGTCCACTTCTGGAGATGCCATCAAAGGTGCCAAGCTCCCGACTGTGCATCAATCTCTTGTCCTGTTTTTTCATCACCTGAAGAAGGAGAATCGCACTGCCCGGGAGAGTGCAACCCTCACCATTGAAGAGGTTGTGAAGTTCTGGGAAAAAGCTCACCTACCTACAACGACGAAGCAGCACTGCATCCATCGTTTGGAGAGGCTATATGAAGAATGGAGGAGCCTCCAAAAAGGTGCAAAGCGGGGTGGTGCGACCCAAGAGAAAAAGGAAGCATCCTTCAAGGCCTCCTTGGAGAAGACGTTTGATCTTAGGCATGCAGATTCGGAGGCCATAATCACCAACCCCGAGGACAGGAAGTTTCTTCACGATCAATTCTCAGAGAGGAAGGCTTCAATGGGATCTGTAGACACTGTGTTGGAAGCAAAAACGTTCTTGTGTGTTTGAAAGATCAGCAGCCACGAGATGATTATCGTGAACTCCTAGAACTGACTGTCATCTACATGGGAGGAATCCCACCTCGTGGAATCCAGATCATGGCTCCAGGAGCAATGCACAGAGCCAGATGGATGGCAAAAGCATTATATTCACTACAGGTGTTCATGTTTCGGTCAGAGTTCCACTTGACACTTCGAGAGGCGAGAGAACTCCGATCCTTCAACATTTTTGTTTGCCTTGTGTATGTACAGGCTTGGTTTCTGGCTCCACAAGCTATTGAGGCTCCCCTGAATGACATTAACCTCTTCAAGAAGTTGGAAAAGTTTGAACAAATCAATCAGAAGATGGCTCAGGCAGCCTTGAAGGCACTTGGCCGCCACACGTGGTACATGAGCCCAGTACTAGTGGCATTTGCATTCTTTGACACCAGAATTGACAAAGAAAGCAAGATCAATATGATTGAAGCATTGAAAAATGACGGTGAAAACCCCTCTCCAAAGAGACCAGCTATCAAACGAGGAACCGCCCTGTCAATCGCTGGCCTCATAACAAAACACACCAAGCATTTCTTCAGCATCCTAGGGACCCCAACTGATTGGATGGATAAGGATCCTGGTTCATGGGAGCAAGAAACCAGCTTTCAGGAAGCAAAGAAAGCCGCCAGTGGCTTAGTCGTGGTGAACGACAGGGCAGAAAGGGGTGTCGCATTGATACAAGACTACAATAAGCTCCTTACAAAGGATGAAGAGCAAAAGCAAGCTCTGCTCCAAGTTGTTGCTGCTCACAGGAAGATGTACCCCGATGCCAAGAAGGCAACAGTGGTGAAACAGGCCCAGAAATAGGAGTTACATTTCTCATTATATTTGGGTTTTTTAATATTATGTGATATGGTGTCTCTTCATTTTATGAACTGAACATTTGGATTATCATTGAATTTGAGTTTTCATAGCAATATAGTGCTATTTGTGCAGCTATTGTAACTTGTGTTTGCTAGAATACAAAGAAAGTGAGTGGAGGGTGGATTTTCATAAAACAAACTTCTGGTTTTGCTTTCGATCCATATATAGAAAAGTTTTGTAGACACCTTTAGTTTGAAGGCTGATGTGGCACCCCTAAATAAAATCAGATTGCTTTCATATTTGGTGTCTTTTCATTCTGGAACAAAAGGAACAAAATAAAGCCATGTCCCAGTAAATATTTTTTTAAAATTATTTTGAGCACCACCCTAATATATATATATATATATATATATATATATATATATATATATATATATATATATATATATATATATGGCGGAGAAAGAGGAAAGAGAGCGGAAAGAAAGTGTATATATATATATATATACATGTTAGATTGATGAACAGGGTTGAATAATAAAATTGATACTGTATATGTGGGAAAATTTCATACTCAGTCGGAGTACTGTTTTCTGGAGGACCTGGTTCGATTCCTAGTCTGGGCATGTAATTTTCCCACATATATAAATTTAATTATTTAACCCTGTTCATCAATCTAATATGTGTGTATATACAGTCACATAAAAAAGTAAGTACACCCCATGTACAGTTTTGACTTTTTCAACATATTTCAACATGCAGCTATTTGATCTTCATTTTAACAATATTGATAGATAAAGGTGATATAATACAACCAATATCATGAAACATTTACATTTTGTAGTCCATTGTATAATGTAAATAAACATAAATGCAAATTTCGCATGTGGAAAAAGTAAGTACACCCCTACATTTAACACCACATCAAATACCTAAAATTAGAATCAGGTGCACCAGCTCAGGTGCAAATGATTAGAACATCGTTCGAGAGGATCTTGGAGGAACCTGTCTTATTTAAACCTCAGACATTTCGTTTGGTTTGCTCTTTGTTGTTGAAATGTGCAGCGTCACCATGCCTAGATCAAAAGAGCTCTCTGATGCCTTCAGAAAGAACGTTATAGATGCCTACGAGTCTGGGAAGGGATTTAAAAAGATCTCCAAACAATTTGAAATCAATCATTCGACTGTCCGGAAGATCATCGACAAGTGGCGAAGATTCCAAGCAACTGCCAACTTGTTCAGGCCAGGCCGCCCCAGCATGTTCAGCCCGAGAGCAGACCGCAAGATGCTGAAAGAAGTCTCTAAGAACCCCAGAATGTCATCACGGGACCTACACGTAGCTCTTGCCACTGTTGATGTCAAAGTGCACGAGTCTGCCATTAGAAAGAGGCTGCACAAATTTGATCTACATGGGAGGTGTGCCAGGGGGAAACCTTTGCTGTCCAGAAAGAATCTCAAGGCAAGACTAAAGTTTGCCAATGAACACCTAGGCAAAGACCAGCACTTCTGGAACAATGTGCTCTGGACAGATGAGTCAAAGGTTGAGCTATTTGGCCACAGTACCAGAAGACATGTTTGGCGAAAACCAAAGACAGCATTTGACCACAAGAACCTGATACCAACTGCAAAGCATGGTGGTGGAAATATTATGGTTTGGGGCAGCTTTGCTGCATCAGGGCCTGGGCAGCTCACCATCATAGAATCTACTATGAATTCTTCATTGTACCAGAGGGTGCTTGAGGATAATGTGAGGCCATCTGTCGGAACGTTGAAGCTCAACCGAAGGTGGACCTTGCAACATGACAATGACCCGAAACATACCAGTAAATCCACCAAGCAATGGCTGAAAAGAAAGAAATGGAGGGTTCTGGAATGGCCAAGTCAAAGCCTGGATCTAAATCTCATCGAGATGTTGTGGGGGGATTTCAAACGAGCTGTGCATGCAAGAAACCCCTCAAACATCGCACAGCTGAAAGAATTCTGCATGGAGGAGTGGGCAAAAATTTCTCCCAGTCGATGTCAGAGACTGGTAGACAGTTATAAGAAACGCCTACTTGAGGTTGTTTCTGCCAAAGGGGGCAATGCCACCTATTAGAGCCAAGGGTGTACTTACTTTTTCCACATGCGAAATTTGCATTTATGTTTATTTAAATTATACAATGGACTACAAAATGTAAATGTTTCATGATATTTGTTATATTATATCACCTTTATCTATCAATATTGTTGAAATGAAGATCAAATAGCTGTATGTTGAAATATGTTGAAAAAGTCAAAACTTTACATGGGGTGTCCTTACTTTTTCACGTGACTGTATATACATACATACCTATCTCTCACTCATAATTGGAGGGAAAAACAAATCAGTTCTCCCCTGATTGATTATTGCAGGTAGCTAAGATTACATATCAATTAACTGGTATGCACTTCCAGCCAAGGAAGGCTACATGAAGAAACCAGGAAAAGCTCCACAAAGTAAGCCCTGTACTTTACGGCATTCACAAGCAGCACAATCATGAGAACTCCAACGCCACAAGCCCTTTCAGTCACTGGACCGGTTTCGTTGCATATTTCTGAATCAGTAGCGACAGCCCAGACTAAAACGTGCACCTCTGACACTCCGAAGGATTGGCTATTCCTTCCAATTACTGGTAAGAGACGTAATTGGGTCTTGAAATCAGCATAAACAAATATATATATATATATATATGTGTATATATATATATATATATATATATATATATAGATATATATATATATATATATATATATATATAGATATATATATGTATATATATAGATAGATATATATATATATATATATATAGATATATATATGTATATATATAGATATATATATATATATATATATATATATATATATATATATATATATATATATATATATATATATATACACACATCTGCATAAACATAGTATTTGCAGATTTTCACAGTCTATCAATACTGACAAATGTGAAGCAAACTGTAATTAACACAGTAAAAGCATTAAAGACAAAAAAAATCCAGATGATATGAACTTGACCAGAGAGGGCTCATGTCTGGCCTTGCACATCTGCATAGAATGAGACGCGAGGTTTGTCCCTTATTATCGAAATATCTTTTCCACAGGATGAAGGTTTTCACAAGGCAGATGTAACAAGCCTTCACTGCAAATCAGTGGAACCTTAAAGTTCCAACATCAAGGTATGTTTCCCACAGCAAAATGCTTCTTCCAACAAAGGTTTCTGTTTAGAATAACATTCATAATAGCTTGTTCCCATTGCAGCCCCTCACTCACAGGTTCAAGGTTTTGCAGGTTCATAAACATTGAGCCATTCTTGTTTGACAGTTTACATTTAACATGTGAAGCCATGTATTCACCTTGGTCCCTAATGGGATATACCGAGCTTCAAAGCATAATGGGGAAAAAGAAAAGGTTGGCTTAAACTAAGGGTATGGTTTAGCGGGTACTGGTAACATTTATCTTAACGCTAATTTACTGTTAAAGTGATTCCATTGCTTCATGCAGAGCGGCGTCACTTGCGGTAAATGGTGGCAATGAGTGGTGGTCGTTCCGCTATTTTTCCGTGGTCGTTCCGGTCGTTCCGTAAAGGCTAGGGATTTGCGTGAAGTTTAGAGGTTAGAAGTTAGACTGCTGTGCCATAGATGCTGCACAGACACATGCAAACAAAAACAAAACTAAAGTATTTGAAACTGAAAGGTGTGAATATATTGAAGGCAGCAGAATATATTCAAATGTTGCCTGTTAGGGAAATTACTGAAGACATTTGGCCTGCCTGGCATTCCTATCTTTGCACAAAGCTCATAATGCTCTGACTCCAGTTGCAAATCCCCTATGCCATGTTGATTTGCTCATGCCTTCCTGATGTCAGTGTAATTTGTGCTAAAGCATTAAATGTCTCCTAAATGTTCTCGGCCTGCAAGCGATACGTGGACAAACTCCATCATAAGCCGAAGATCACCGCAGCAAAAAAAACATTATTGCCTTTATTTTTTGCACATTGGTGTGTTTAAAAGGAATGCCTCCGATTCTTTTTCTCCAAAACAGGTAACTCCAAAACAGGATATTGGAATGTGCCGTCCGCACACGAGTTCTTCCTAACAGTGGGTGCGAAGTTTTGCGATTCTGATTAAAAAAAGATGTCTCAGTGCTACGTTAGTCAAGATGGCGGAGGGCAGCAGGATGTTCAGTGCTGTGAAGGGTGCAGCGCTGGAGCTGAGAGTTGGCATGACTGACTGGAGATGAAAGTTGGGTGCACCATTAGGATCCGGAGAGTACGAGACATTCAATGGAGTATTGTCACAGTGGATCATTCAATGGAGTATTGTCACAGTAGATCATTCAATGGAGTATTGTCACAGTGGATCATTCAATGGAGTATTGTCACAGTGGATCATTCAATGGAGTATTGTCACAGTGGATCATTCAATGGAGTATTGTCACAGTGGATCATTCAATGGAGTATTGTCACAGTGGATCATTCAATGGAGTATTGTCACAGTGGATCATTCAATGGAGTATTGTCACAGTGGATCATTCAATGGAGTATTGTCACAGTGGATCATTCAATGGAGTAATGTCACAGTGGATCATTCAATGGAATACATCACAATGGACTTTGCTCCGTCAGATTTTCATCTCATCCCCAAACCTGAGGAATATCTTCGTGGAGAACATATTTCTCCAGACGCTGATATCAAGGCCACTGTGAAGCGATGCTTAAGTCGGCAGGTGGCACAGATTTATCCTGACAGCATCACAAAACTACTTGAATGTTGGCAGGAATGTCTGCACCGCAGTGGTGATTATGTTGAGAAATAAATTTTCACCGTGGGAGAATAAAGATTGATGTTTGTACCTTTTTTTTGTTTCGTTCGAATATCTTTACCTGTTTTGGAGAAAAAGACTAGGAGGCACTACTTTTCAACAGGCCCTCGTAAGAAATATGGTAGTCACGAATTCCTGATACAACGATTCGCTCACAGTTCCCATTAAAAGCGCAGCCGTACTTTTCATCATTTGAAAATAACAGAACATTGGCAATCTTCACGTGAACCTAACAATGCAATATTATTGTTTTGGTCTCTGTCTTTATCCTCAAATTTAATATCTCAAAAAAAACCAACACCGCCACCTCCTAACCTCCCACTGGTTGCCAATTTCCTCAATTTGGAAGAATTTCTTCCAGTTTTGCAGGCAAATAAAGCCAAATAAATTGGTGGGAATGGTTCATTTCACGGCCACTGGTGCGAGATCCATTGTTTACGTGACAAAAAAGAAGAAAAAGAAGCAAATAATTTTGCTTCCCAATTTACCATTTCGAAAATCCGTATAATTATGACCCCAACATGCCAAATTGGTCTTCATTTTACACTCGACTACATCAGTTACAAATTAGGAACTAAAATTGCCTATAACAGTCCACCTATGGCACAGCAAGCATGGGTCAGGGTCAGCAGAAAGTCTAATCTTGTTCTGGCCATGTTTTGACTTGAACAGCGTTAAAGTGTACTAAAGAATGTGGAACAAGTTCAATAGGTGATCATTAATGAGAAAAATGCGAGATGGGGCGAGCATAGGTGTAGTATCCAGAATAGTCCTAAATGTAATGTTTTGAGTTGTGCTGCAATGTTACTTTTCTGTTTCTGCCAGTTATTGTGGGTTTTTATACTTCCAGGCCGCACTTGTCGTGCTATTATGCAATTATGCTGTAGAGTTACGAAGTTAGGCAGAGTTTGAAAAGAGAAGTGATTCATATTTTAGAGTCTTTTGTTATTTAGTTCTTTTTAAATGGCAAATAAGTTTGTCGGAATATCAGCTTCACCATAGCTGAGGACGAGTTTAAAGGTTTACAAAAGTATCCTTTAAAATGAGAACTAGGCCCACAACAAAACGACAACCCGATGGTGTTCTGCCAATCTTGGAAATCAGCGTTTCACACCTGACGAACGACTTCACTCACGAGGTGCCCCCTGGTACCAATCAACATTCAGATGTGGGTTTTCATCATTAACCCCTTCCTCGTCAACATTTTAACAGTTATTTGGTGTCTGTTGATTATTGTTGCCATTATCCAAATGAGAGTGAAATTGTTTAAAACATATTGGTACCATCATTTAGGTAATATAACAGAGATTAATCAACGTTCTACTTATCAGCATTGCTCCAGCATGTTGTGTTTTGGAATGGAACAAACAGGCCTGCCAGTAGATAAGGGTAAGTGAATTGTTTGAGTACCTCTGGGAGAGCCATAGGGGGCTGAAGCACTTCCTTTTGGAGTGGGAGTCTGATAACAGTGTGACAGCTTTGCCTCCATCTCCAACACTCTGGGAAAGGAAACAATAAAATCAAAGGACAATGTCATCCGGATACAACAAAAATAGTTGAAAAATACTGTGAGTGCTGTTATCATGCTGTCCTTAATTAATATTATCACTTTTTCAAAATAAGTGACTCACACTATAACAAATCACACAATGCTGTCCGATACCTAAGGAAGCATCCGCTGCGATGAAGATCAAAATATTTCTGCACATCGGTATGATACATGTATTCTGTCTAATAATGAGATTTCAGATGTACCGCGATCAGGAACTTCCACGAAGTAAGAGGGCTCATCAAGCCTATGCAAAGGCTGCCAACCTATGGTTGTTTGTCCGTGCTCCATTATTTTTTAAATGCTGCAAATCAAGCGAGGAAGCAGAACGTACCATTTTAAGTGTTTCGTGTGACTCGGGCGGGGTTGGAATCAAAGCGTTCAGAATCATTGGAATCTCCCGCGATGACGCTATCTCCGAGGACCTTTCACGTACTCACCGCAGACAGGTTGGTGGTCTTTCCGTCTTCTACCGACTCCTCTCGGGCCTTTCCCCCCCCCCAGCTCTCTCTGGGCTCTGTCCCCCAAATATTCCTACAGGTCGCACAAGATCTGCCTGCAACCCTCTTATGGTTAAACTGCCAAAATCAAAACTCTCTGCTCACCTTCACTCCTTCATTCCTCTTTTCTCCCGCCTCTGGAACAAACTCCCTCACTCTCTTCAATCCCACTCCTCCCTCCAGGTCTTTAAAACGGCTGTTCACCACCATCTCTTATCTTCCCCAATCCAAAACCTTGATCTTTTCTACCCCCGTTAATTTCACCCCAAATCCACTTTTTGAGGTGCCGACCTCTTTCCTGGAAGTCCTTGGTGTCCTTGCGTTTTATACCTATCCTGCCTCCCCCCAGGCCCTCTCCCTCCAAAAACATCTCCCGATGTCCCTGCTCTCAAATGTTGTGTTTGTGTGCTCCTCCCCTTCTCTCCCCATCTTGTCGACCGCTCCCCTTTTTATATACTTTGTTTGTTTGATTTGTTTGTTTGATAAATGTTAGCTCTTTCACGAGCCTCGACTCTGTATACAAAAAAGAAAGAAAAAAAAAAAGAGTCGACCTCCCAGACTCGGAGTGGAAACTCGAAACATCACAAGAAAAAATTCCAATGATGGTTGTTACGATTTGAGTAAGCTTCCTATAAAGAGTACACTGGCTAGGTATGACAACCTGGTGTTGGCCTAATGGCTAGGGCGGCGGGCTTGGGATCCCGTTGAATTAACGCCGGGTGGGGTCGACTCAGCCTGTCATCCTTCCGAGGTCGGCAAAATGAGTAGGATACCACACACTCACCCGTGCGTACCAGCCATAGAAAGGCAACGCCACCATTGCCCGAGGAGACTCAACATCACATCGTCACCATCAAAACAAGCCATTTTGAAAGCACCGTTGCTGGTACAATGCAAGTTTTTTTTTGTCCTATAGATGTTCCGGTCACCCACCGTTCCCTGAGCCGACGCAGCTCCCTCTTCGCCGTCACCGCCTCCCTTTCGGCTTCGCGGGCTTTCAACTGCAAAAAAACGGCGGCACTCGCAATTAAAAAGCGTGGCGAAGGGAAGGGCCGCCGCGTCGTGAGGCGAGCTGCGTGCGCCCGCGACGTGTAATTAACGCGGACATGTTGGAAGACTTGCCAAAACAGTCAGCTCGGTAAATGTGAGCTCGAGATGGGAAAGCTAAAAGGTGCAAGTGAGCTGTGTCACTCGGTCGGCGCGACGAGCGAAAGGCTGCCACCCACTTAAGGGTGAAACAAGGACGCCGGGTAAACAATACACCGCGTAATTTGTTAATTTCTTTCACATTTTTCTGGCTAATGGCAAAACGGATGGCGGTGGGCAAATGAGCCCGATGTTTGTCTGTAGCAGGCGCTGGATATGTAGGATGTTGGGCTCACCCAGTTTTCATGCACCATTTTCTCGTTCTCAGCCACCTGGGAGTTTTTCACGAACAAACCGCAGGTCACGTGAGACGCCATAATCTGTTTACGTGAATCGTTTGTCATTCACAGGTGCAGACAAACCTACCTGGTCCTTATACGATCTTTCTGTTTTCACAAATTCTTCTTTGAGAGAGTCGACTTTGCTCCTGCAAAACAAAGGAAGGATGACATGAAGCATTGAACTGAAAATGGCTCAAGGAAAACAGAAGGGATGGCAAAAGGCCAACGGCGTTCGCACAAAACTTGATTACAGGCCTCACGGGCACTGGCATGCCCTGACACCGGCCGAGTCCGTCTCCAGACAGCTGGTCGTTTTCATCAGGAAAGGGCCGTACAGGGCAGGTTGTGGTCACTGCTCAGCGGGAGCAACCTGTATACTGCGTGAACCAATGGCGAGGCCAATGTTAGTGTGTCAGCTCTTACTTGTAGTTATTCACTTCCACCAGGGCATTCAGAACTTTCTTGTCAGTTTCTGAAAGCTTCAGTTCTTTCTCCTGCCTGACATACTCCTCCTGGGTCACCTTCCTGTGACACACACCGCACAAACGTTATTCTTTCTCAAAATTGGTTTTTATAATCTGCCAAAATGTATGTCATTCCTACTAACAACGGAAGTGCAAACAGACTGAAAAACAGACTGGTGCTTTATTAAATAATGAGAGCTTCCTCACAAGGACCTTCATGGCAGGAGGAGGCCATTCGGCCCATCAAGCCTGAACATGATTGCCAACCTATGAGGATTGTCCATGCTCTCTCATTTTTTAGATGCATCAAGCAACGAAGCAGCACATACCATTTTCTAAGTCTTTTGTATGACATAACCGGTGTTCGAACAACCGACCACCCAGATTCAGAGTGGACGCTCTAACCATCAAGTCACTAAGTCTGGGGAAATATATTTGTATTGGCCCACTGGTAGCATCATCACTGAGCTAGTTCTGTGCCCCTGATGCAGCGTCCATGCGCATGAGAACGGGGATTTAGAATTCGCCAAGGTGTTAGTGGCGATCGCTATTCTTTATGAAAGATACGGTGTGGGGTCTCTAGTTCTCACCAGCATCCAATGCTGACAGACGGGTCATGAAATTAATGTCACCGATGCAACGCTCCGCCTGTGAAATGCCAGTATGGCAGTCAGGAATATAGCGCAGACTAAACAGCTCAAAGGTGAATATGCTACTCCTGAGCTCTCCCATCAACCACTGTGAAACGAGAGCGAGGAATAAAACGAGGGTGCTACCTTTGAGCTATCCTGTGAACCCAAAGGGAGCATGACAGCCAGCCAGAGCATAAGTGCTTCCATTTGTCACTTACCAACGAACCCATAAAACTTACTTTCACAGCTACAATATGAATTGTAAAATTTATGATATAAATAAATAAAGCCACCGAGCCTTATGATTGAACTGTAAATCATTATACCATCAGGGTAAAGTACATACAATGTGGACAATGGAATATTGCCATAAGTAGGCCGTACTTCTGCAAGGCCATCTCCTTTTCCTGGTACATCTCGCTCATAATGTTGAGTTTCTGCTGGCAGATGCGGACGCCGTTTGTCAGTTTGTCGTGATCACACATCAGGACCGCGCGCTTGCTTTCGTAGTTTTCAAGCACAGCTGTGGAGACATAAGCAAGGCTAGATGTTCCTTAACGAGCACAACATGCATGTAAAGTACATGCAACGAGAGTGCAGAAAAAAAATAATAAAGATTTTCTTTTGTTCTCAGTTTATTGCCATCCGATGCGAGCTGGAATTTAAATTTTCGACTCTTGAGAAGACGCCCACCTTCGAGCCTCCTGATGGCCGAAACTTCTTTGGAATAATTGGTCTTCGCATCTTCCGCTTCCTGCTCTATGATTTTCAGCACCACGTTCAACTGTAAAAATGCTGCCATCAATATCATATCACAAAAATAAAACATCAACAACTGTTTCGTTTTACATCCTATCCAAACAATGTCAACCAAAAAGGCTGTTAAACATTCCATCAAAATATTGGCTTCAAATAAATAAATAAATACCTTCGTAACATCCATCATCTCCTGAAATTTACGTCTTTGCTTCTTTTGTCCGAGCTCTGCGAAGACAAGGCATTGCATTAACTTCAGGCTCAATAAAACAGCGACCCCTAGTGGCAGTGAAAAATAGAGTCCGGTGTGCGACATGCCAGGTGCTTTGGATGATCGTTCGACGCACACGTGATGCAAATGGCCGTCACTTGAGCGGACGATTAGACCGATGGCGGAATAGCGTTTCCGCATGACACTTACCTTCATTACTTTCAAAATGCGTTCTCAGCTGCTTCAACTGGTCCAGGCAGTTCGACATGCCCTTCAAGAAAAGCACAAGTGATACTTTGTTTCAGATATTTATCCAAAGAACTACAAAGAGTTTCAATGCAGGACATTATTAGACCCATCGAACCCTGGCAATGATACTCTCTCATACGCATTAATTAATGCGCATTAATGTGCATTAATCGCATCTCATACGCATTACTTTCAGATACCTAGCCACCTAAATTCTAAAACAATCAACTGCCAAGAACTGTCACTGCCCTTGCAAGGACAAAATTCCAACATTCACCAATCTGAGTGAAGCCATACTACCATCCTAACTCTCCTCTTCTTGACTCTTAAACTGGGCCCCTTGTCATGTCAGTGTCCTTTATGAAGAAAAATTATTCAACACATATTTTACCGATACCCTTCAAATTATCGAAAACATCTCGATCAGATCCCCTTGCAATTGCATCCTTTCTAATGTACTCCTAAAAAAAGCCATATGTCTTCCAGCCACTCCTAGCTTATAGCTTAGCTAGGCCTGGGATCAATCTAGTTACTCTACAATACACCCTCTTGGTGGCACTTATGTCCTTCCTCAGATGTGGTGACAAAAACTGTGCACAATATTCCAGATGAGGCCTCAATAAATCCCTATACAATGTCAACATGACCTCTTTTGATTTATAATTTATCCCCCTGTGATGGTACAACCTAAAACCCTGTTACCTTCACCTATATGTTCCTGGCAATGTGCTGTTTGCTTACCCCACGTATCTCTAACATACATCCCAACAAGGAAAATATATTAAGTGACGCCACAAGTACTATTGCACCGCAATAATATGTCATTGTGCCTTTGGGATTTTACCCAAGGATATTTGAAAACTATGGGATTTGACCCGCTCCTGTGAAAGCACTTGGAGGTGAGCTGTTGCTGCCTTTGCGATGATGATCAAATGCTACTGGATGAAAATCATAAACAAAGTGTTTCTATAATTGATCAAAACAAATTTAAAAATGCAAAGGGATGCAAACTACCTTTAAAAATAAAATAGTATTCATCACAAGAGGAACATTTCTGCCTCGTAACAAAGAAAGAGAACCATTCGCATTTCCCACCTCGACCTCGGAATCCTTTATATTCACTGCCTCCTGAAGCTCGGCCTGCTGCTTCTGCACAAAGCGCAACTGGCTCTGCAGCTCAGTGCAGCGTCTCTGGCACTGGTCCAGTTCCTCCTGCACCTGTTTGGTTTTAATGACATTTGCGGCTTTGAGTTATAGGTCATGGGGTGTCAGGTACACATTTTTAGCCTTTCATTTCATAGAGAAACAGTTCATCAGGATGAGCATCGAAGAACATCACGATAATTACCTCGGCTTTTCTGCGCTGGAAATTTGCTTTTGCCTTCTTCATCCTTTTGCAATCTTTGGCAAAATTTGTATTCTCTTGTTCCACGTTCTGGGCAACTTCTTCTGCCTGAAAGGTAGTCAGGTGACCATAAGCCGCCCCCCATAATTAAATCTGCATTTTCATAATTCCATAACCACATCCGTCTTCAGTCTTCCTAATGATCACTCGTCTCCCAAGTCGACTGTAACTATTTCAACTTCTCAACATTTGCATGGCAGCTCTTATTGGTAGTTATTAAATCAGTTTAGAAGCATTTCCAGCTTTTGGTGGTTTCTCTCCGAGTCGTCATTCTATGGATTCAAAGTTTTATTATTATTTATTTTTGAGAGGAGAAACTTCACTCACCCCTGTAACATGTGCCATTAGAGAGTCCGTTTCCTGTTTTAGGCAGCCCGTGCACTTTTCCACCTGTTCTTTCTTCAAAAAAACAAATACATTTATATGAGATAATATTTAAGTGTAAAATGGTGTTTCTTGCAATAATTCTTGAGATTATGCAATCACTAACACATTTACATGAATGCAAACACAAACACGAATGTAAAATGGCGACCGTGCGCCGATCTCACTCAAGTGAATTTCAAGCAAGTTTTCATTGGTATTTCAAAATATCGATTGTGATTGGTTACCATTATATTGATTTCAAACCCACATGCAATTGTTTCATTCTTCATCTCTTTTCTGCTGTAGGAGCTCAGAAATTTGCAAGATGTTATGTTTTTAGGGGCCATGTTTTTTTAATTGTTATTCTTCTTCTTTTTTGTATGCAGCAGGTGGCTGGGGGTGCAGCTGTGCCACTGAAGCAGTGCACTCATAGGTTAGTGCAGGAATCTGTAATTTGAGGTCAGACTGGTGTCTACATGGTACATATGTGGAAGAGGTGGTGGTGGGTCAGGCTGGTGTCTACATGGTACGTTTAGCGTAGGTCAGACTGGTGTCTACATGGTACATATGTGGAAGAGGTGGTGGTGGGTCAGGCTGGTGTCTACATGGTACGGTTAGCGCAGGTCAGGCTGGTGTCTACATGGTACGTATGTGGAAGAGGTGGTGGTGGGATTAGAGATTTAGGAGCAGCATGTGCATCAATTATGATCATGATCAGAATGGTGTAGGTGGAGGTAATCGGTGGTGGACGTAACAACAAGAGCGAGAATTGCTTTGCAATACATGTCCCCACTGATGTGATATTTTCCAAGTCCCAAAAGGGCATAACTCCATGAAAAATTGACACAACACCCTGAAACTCAAACTTGGTCTCTAACTTATCACAATAAAGCCATGTACGTACTAAGTTTCAGTTGAATATGTTAAAGGATATGGAAGAAAAAAAGTCTGAAAAACCACAAGTGGTATGGACGGGACAGACGCAGAGCAAACCTATAGTCCCCTCCAGTGAAACTGATAGGGGACTAATAAGGTCGATATACTAGAAAGACAAGCAATCGAGGCAGGGGATGGTCACCTCTTACTAATGCCATTTACAACGGAGGATTTCATTTACGACAATGACTGGAAGCTGGGTCAGTCTGGTTTTAACGTTAATCAGCCATCGTCTGTATTACGGGAGAATGTGAATGATTTCCCATACATCATGATCAAACATTAAGAAAGTGGTGGAGAACATGAAAATCCTGATGGTATATTAACTAGTGCAGACAAGGAACAAGCAGACCGAGGGTGGACAGAAGTTATGTATTTTATCCCTGTTTATTTGTTTATCTCCAGCAAATCCATTTAAGTGTGAATGGTCTCTCTGTATACCGGGCAGAACGGCGGCCAATGGTGAGTGAAGAGGGCATGATGCATCATGGGTGATGCATGGGGGGAAGAAGAGGGAGGTTATAAAGGCGGGTGGAGCAGACGGAAGCAGGATTGGGGGACCTGTAAGAGACTGTGTGAGGACTTGTGGAATCGGTCAAAAATGAGCTGTGGACTTTGCCTGTGCTGCCACACACCAGCCATGCCTCTCCGGGCCCGAGCCACAACCTCTCCTCACAAATCAAGCCATGGGACGTGGCGGCCCCGTTCCAAGCCAGACCTGGTGTCGGCCTCCACCAACTCTGCATCGGGTTTACCCACCAATTCTTTCAGTTCTCTTCTTACCCCTCTGCCCCTATCATGTGTGCATGAGGCCTTAAGATAAATAATTAAGGAATTTCATTCATCATTGATTTAATTGGTGCGTATGATCAGGTTAAGGGTTAAGGGGTTTATTTATTACATATGTATTTGACTACATTACTTCATTCCATTTCCTCTCCCCATGTCATTTGCCATTTGCCATTTGTAATAATAAACCTGACTTGATCTCGGATAAATTCTGGTTGTGGTGGTGACTTCATTTTGTAGTTTATAAAGACCCGTTAAGGGGACCATTGATCGCGGCTTAAATATCACACCATGTGACTTAGGTTATAGGCCTAAAATTAGATGAGTCACATGATGTCTATCAGAGCAGCCCTGGGCCGCTTTATGATTTCCCATCGACACAGTGACACGGTCGGCAGACGGAGATCCGGCAGGGAGGTCTTGAAGCGGTCCACTTTTGCGGTCCCAAAGCAAGACCTAATCACATCTTTCAACTGTAATTGGAGGGAATAACCAATCAGCTCTCACCTAATCCATTACCCCAGATGGCTTAAGCTTCCATAAACTAATCCCTATGCTTCACCATTTTGGAAAATAAAAATATAGCTGTGATTGCAAGTTGTGCAAAGAAGGGTGTTGCAGAAACAGAACATTGTTGCAGAAGTTAAGGAATTGGGATTTGTGGAATGGCTGAGAACATTGGGCCTACTAACATTGTTATACTGACGTGAAGGTGGCAATATGGTGCAGTCACGTGGTTTTGATCAACTAAACATGCAGACTATACAGCTATCCAAGATTCAAAGCAGCAGGGGTCACAATTTCCAATTGAGGAAAACACATTATTGGTTAAATCTTAGAGCAAGTTGTTTTTGTGCTGGAGTAGTTAATGCTTGGAACTAATTTCCGGTATGAACTGTGAATGGCCACGCTAAATAGTTTTATGGGTGAAGTTCAAACTGCTTGGAAACTGAAATTAACAGTTTAGTACAACAACAACAACAACAACAACAACAACAGCAACAGGCATTTTAAGGCCATTTTCCCTGCTAGAGCGGGGGTTAGCCTTGCGGTCCCGATGACAATCTTCTTCATTTTGCCCTATTTTCTGCATCTCTCCTTGTTAACCCCCTTGCTCGCATTTCTTCTTCCACCACCTTCAGCCAAGTCTTTCTCAGTCTTCCGCGTCCTCTACTTCCTTCTACATTCATTTCCATCACTCTTCTCAACCAGTCACTTTCATCCTTCCTCAACACATGACCACACCATCTCAACAGTTTAGTGTAAAATAAATTATACATGCAGATTGCTCAGAATGTTTGTATCAAAAACTGGTCTTAACAAGCATTTTGCTGATGATGACCATACATTCGAGATAAAATATACTGTAATAACATTATACAGGGTGTTTCAAAAAGATGGACCCAATTTCAAAGCAGTATATTTCATGATGGCAACATGTTACAATTACACAAAAAGTTACAAACGGTTTAATGAGTTATCAAGTTTTACTAACCATTTTATAAATGCTCTATGTGCCCTCCACCTGCTGCAAGGACAACATCGAGATGATAGTTGAATTCGTCCCAAACGTCTCTCAGAGTGTCTTCTTTCACTGAAGTCACCGCTGCCGTGATTCTGCTTTTGAAGTCATCCAGATTAGTCGCCAATGGTGGCACAAAAACACGGTCTTTGACGTGTCCCCAAAAGAAAAAGTCGCAGGGTGTAATGTCTGGGGATCTTGGGGGCCAAGAGTGTAGCGCCAAGTCTTGGGGTCCCGTGCGACCTATCCAACGTTGAGGCAGTGTGTCATTTAGAAAACGTCGAACCTGCAGGTGCCAATGTGGCGTTGCTCCGTCTTGCTGAAAAACGAAGTCATCGGAATCTTCATTAAGTTGTGGAAAGAGCCAGTTCTGCAGCATTTCGAGATATGTTTGCCCCGTAACTGTTTTTCCCTCGAAAAAGAAAGGGCCATAAACCTTTATTTGAGAAACGGCACAAAACACGTTCACTTTCGGGGAATCACGCTCATGCTCTACAGTTTCGTGTGGACTCTCTAGTCCCCATATGCGCACATTGTGACGGTTAACTTTACCGCTTAGATGAAACGTTGCTTCATCACTAAAAATCAAACGCGGTAAGAAGCTGTCGTCTTCCATGTTCTGTAACATCGCATCGCTAAATTCTACACGCTTTCCTTTGTCACCTGTACGAAGAGCCTGTACCAGTTGCAACCGGTATGGCCTCAGGATTCAACGTCGCCTTAACACACGCCAGACAGTCGTATGAGGGATCGCAAGTTCTCGGCTGGCACGACGAGTGGACTTGCGCGGGCTACGCAGAAAACTCTCTTGAATTCTTCTCACGTTTTCCTCTGAGGTGCGTGGTCGCCCTGGGCTCTTCCCCTTAAATAAACAGCCTGTTTCCTCAAATTGTCAGTACCAACGACGAATGCTCTTTGGCATTGGCGGATCAATGCCAAAACACCGTTGAAACGCATGCTGCACCGCAATTACGGATTCAGTCTTGCTGAAATGCAGAACGCAAAACGCCTTTTGTTGCGGGGTCGCCATCTTGTGAACGACTGAGGCTAGAGGCTGTTGTTGCGCTGGGAGAGCCATCTAGCGGTGGTCATTTGAAACTCTATGCCCCGCCCTTTCAAGTTGTTAGGCTCATTTATGGATGGTTCGTGGTTGCAGAGATCACGTCTTTTCTTCGCGCGAGATCACGGCGAGGTCACGTCTTTTCGAAGCTGTTCCATGCGCTCACGCTTTCGAAGCTAAGTGATCTTTCACATTTGTGTTTTTGGCGTATCTTTATCTTTCTTTCGGTGTATGTACCTATTGGGGTGACTTTAATAGGTTTCTTGGTGTTGGTTTTTCATACCTGTGTACAGAATCGTCGGTTTTTTTCGTATCGTGTATTCTGAGGCCTAGTGTAGTGCTAGTAGTAGTAGGCTACCGTGTCCTCAGACCTTGGCTTGAGGCTTTTGTTTTTTGTCTCAGCGGTTCTTCGATCGCCCTGCAACTACTGTCGGTCTCTGTTTTTCACGGTCTTTTCACCCATACTCCCTTGTTTTAAAATCTCAAAAAAAATAAAATAATTTTTTTCCCTTCCCTGTTCTTATCCGCTTGCACGTTCTTATTTGTTCTTTCGTTCTTCGTTCTTTTGCTCTTTCGTTCTTCGTTATTTGTTCTTTCATTCTTCGACCACGTTGTTCGAGATCACGTGATCAAGTTGTTAATACATGTTTCATCTGTCCCCTGAAGAACTTTATTATTATGTCATATTCTATAACACTTTTTTCTACTTCTTCTATAAAAGGATGCTTTCGACTTGCTCACCAATTCTATTCATTCAAAAAAAAAATTCCATCTCTTACAGTGCATCTTTCATTCATTCCCTAAACTCTCCAGAACTCCACCCATCCTTCAGCATCCTCAAACGTATTTTTGACTCGAATGTCTCAAGAAACTCATTTTGCAAAAAATGTTCGTTTCCCATAAATCGTACACTTTTCAAAATCCAATCTCACCCCTCCCCTCCAAATCTTCCCCATCACCCATCTCTGTCAAATCTTCCCCCTTGCCCCTCCCCCCCAAATCTTCCCAAACACCCATCCCTTTCAAATCTCCCCCCCTGCCCCTTCCCTCCTAAACTCCCCCCACACCCCTCCCCTCCGAGACTCTCCCTCACTCCTCCCCTCCTAGACTCCCCTCTCACCCCTCCTCCTCAAAGCGTCCTCCCCGCTTCTTCCCCCTTCCAACTTTCACCTTCATCTTCCTCAACCTTCTGCCTCACTCTTCCCCCTCCTCAAATAACACCTCACTGCGCCTCACCCAAACACCATCAAACCTTTTGTCCACCCCATTCTTCCCTTTCTCCAAGCTATTCTGTAATCTCTGACACACCTGCAACAGCTCTCCCTACCTCTTCCTCCTCTTCCACATCCTGCCCTACCGCTCCCCCCCCCCTGTTCTGTATCCGATGCTCCCCCTTCCTCTTCCTTAACAGTATGGACCTCAAACATCCAGGACCTTCGCTCAAACTTAACTGATCTCTCCATACAGGTTGCTTCTGACAAACCAGACGTGATCTGCTTAACAGAAACCTTCCTCCTTCATGATGTCTCTGATTCCTTGGTATCTCTCCCAGGTTACTCCCTCCTCCGGTATGATAGACCTGAGCCTCGTTCTGGAGGTGGGGTTGCTATCTTTATAAAAAACTCTCTTCCTCACTCGCCCTGCACTGCCCTCTCTCCACCTCACCCCCAGGAATACCTTTGGCTACGGCTTCCCCTTCGCTCCCACCTTTTGTTCATATGCGTGTTTTACCGTCCACCAAACAGTGATGACTCCATCTACATATCGCTGTCTGATAATATGGACCAACTTCTATCTACCCATCCCAACTCTCTCTTCCTCATATGTGGTGATTTCAACTGTCACCATGCCAGTTGGCTGGGGGTGGGTACCTCTCTCACCAGCCATGGCTCTTCAGCAAAGGATTTCTGTGACTCACTGGGACTGACACAATCTGTCAATTTCCTAACCCGGATCTCATTCAACGGAGAATCTTCTCTTCTGGACGTGGTTATGACTAACTTCCCTGAAAATGTGTGCTGCTCTTCTTCTGCTCCAATCGGCTCTTCTGATCATGTGCTTGTTAAAGTGGACATCTCTCTGACCATTTTCAGAGAGCCTCCTCAGCGTCGACGAGTCTGGCATTTCACTCAGGCCAACTGGCACGGTCTTCAAGCATTCATAAATCATCTGGATTGGTCTCCAATCTCTACCGCCTCTGACATCAACTCATCCTGGAAATTCTTCCAAAGTAAACTGCTCTCTCTCATGCACAGATTTATCCCATCCCGTCTTCAGTTGTCATACCCTTCCTCCCGTCCATAGTACACGGAATCGTGTGGTGAGGCTATTGCCCAGAAACAACTTGCTTTCGTCTCCTGGAAAGCAAATCCAACGGAAGGAAATCTCATTTCCTTTCACAAAGCCCGAAACAAGTGTGTGTCCACCCTCAGGAGAGCCAGGAAACAATATCTCTCCATTCTCAGGACCGAACTCTCTTATCTGTCTCCCTCTTTCCAAATCCTGGTGGTGTCTGGTAAAATCTGTTTCTGGTGTTTGTTCCCCCTCCATCCCCTCCCTCACCTTAAATGGCCACACGGCTGACTCCCCACGTGAAAAAGCCGAATGCCTCAACTCTGTGTTTGCCTCTAAATCTTGTGTCCCAAACCCATCCCTCTCTGTACCCACCGTACCCAGTCGTACCCAGCTGCTCCTGGACTCTGTGTCCTTTCCTCCTGACAAGGTGGAAAAGTGTCTGTCAACCCTCGACTCTGATTCTGCAACTGGACCTGACGGCATCAGCCCACGGGTCCTAAAATCATGTTCTTCCGCTCTTTCACTCCCTCTCTCTGTTCTCTTCACCCTCTCTTTTGCTCAAGGTCATCTTCCATCTGCTTGGAAATCTGCCAACATCACCGCTTTGCACAAAAAAGGTGCAAAAACAGATCCCAGCAACTACAGACCAATCAGCCTTCTCCCAATTATCAGCAAGGTCATGGAATCCATCATTGCTTCAGATATGAAATCTTTCCTCTTCTCCAATGGCTTGATCTCTGATCATCAATTTGGTTTCAGACGTGGACACTCCACTCTGGACATGCTGCTTCTGCTTTCTCAACAATGGATGGAGGTCCTCAATGCCAAACAGGAAATTAGAGCAGTCTCCCTTGACATATCACGTGCCTTCGATACAGTCTGGCACCCCGCTCTGTTCACCAAACTCTCCTCTTTTGGTATCCATGGAAATCTCCACGCATGGCTGGCGGACTTCCTCTCTAGTCATAGTCAACGTGTGGCCCTGAATGGGTTTCTCTCATCTCCTCTTCCTGTTCAGGCTGGAGTTCCCCAAGGCAGTATTCTGGGCCCTGTGCTTTTTCTGGTCTTCATCAATGATCTCTCTGACTCTCTTGAAAATCCTCTCTATCTCTTTGCTGACGACTCTACTCTCTGTCGCTCCATTCTTCATCCCTCAGATCGGCAGTCTGCAGCCTCCTCACTCTCTGCAGACCTTGACAAAATCACAGACTGGGCAAACAAGTGGAACATGTCTTTCAATCCTGACAAATGTCACACTCTTACGATGCCTCTCCGAAAAGACCGACTGGACAACCCTCCCATCCACTTTGTGAATAATCCTCTCCAAGAAGTTCTGTCACTGAAGCTTTTGGGTCTCACTATCTGCCATGATCTTTCCTGGAAAAACCACATTTCAAATCTGGCCTCCAAAGCCAGTCGCCGACTGGGCATCCTCCGTCGTGCGAAGTCCTTCCTTGGCACACCTGAGCTCCTCACCACATACAAGGCTTTCATCCGCAGCTCAATGGAATACTGCTCTCCCCTCTGGGCTGGTGCTCCTGCCTCACACCTAGCTCGCCTTCGCGCTGTTGAAACCAAAGCATTCAGAATCATTGGAATCTCCCGCGATGAAGCTAACTCCAAGGGCCTCTCACTCACTCACCGCAGGCAGGTTGGTGGTCTTTCCGTCTTCTACCGACTCCTCTCTGGCCTTGCCCCCCCAGCTCTCTCTGGGCTCTGTCCCGCAAATATTCCTACAGGTCGCACAAGATCTGCCTGCAACCCTCTTTTGGTTAAACTGCCAAAATCAAGACTCTCTGCTCACCTTCACTCCTTCATTCCTCTTTTCTCCCGCCTCTGGAACAAACTCCCTCACTCTCTTCAATCCCACTCCACCCTCCAAGTCTTTAAAACAGCTGTTCACCACCATCTCTTATCTTCCCCCATCCAAAACCTTGATCTTTTCTACCAACGCTATTTTCACCCCAATTCCCCTTTTTGAAATACCAACTTCTGTCCTGGAAGTCCTTGGTGTCCTTGTGCTTTATACTTCTCCCTCCCCCCCCCCCCCCTTCCCATGCCTCCTCCCCCCGGGCCCTCTCCCTTCCACACATCTCCCTGCTCTCGGATGTTGTGTTTGTGTGCTTCCCCTTTTCTCCCCATCTTGTCTTCCGCTCCCTCTTTTTGTGTATTTTGTTTGTCTGGTCGATTTGTTTGTGAAGTAAATGTTCGCTCTTTCACGAGCCTCGATTCAGTATACAAAAAAAAAAGAAGAAAAAAAAAAGAAGAGATATAGCGATTTCAAATCGGGTCCATCTTTTTGAAACACCCTGTACAGTATTTGTAATTCCCCCCCCCCCCCCCCCCCCCCAATAATTGTTTTTTCTGCTTTCAGCTGTTTCCTTGCAATAATCGTCACATTTGTAGCTTGTCTGTACGATGGAGTCGAGATGAGCTGTTAAAGCCATAACAATGTCCGTCCGTCCATCTGTCTGTCCATCCTTCAGTCAGTCAGTCTGCTAGTGGGTCCATTAACATTTTTCGTTTTTTCCCTACTCCTCCAAGGTAACTCAATAGATCATTTGGAAACTCGGCATGAAGATTCACTACATGGATACACAAAAACTAATGGAGCCCTTTTATTTAATTTACATCCAGGTGGTGAGATAATTATCTAATTAACTCAAAATGTAATCTTATGTTTTTATGTCCATCACATATCGGGAGATTTCATTATCTCACGAGATTGTGAATTAAATAAAAAACGGTTTCGTCGTCTTAACCTCTTAATTAAGCCTCCTCCTATAGGATATGAGTTAGCTCATACCTGTTGTAGGGTATATTTCTTCAATCTGTGCCCCAAATTTTTCATGGTACCACAGAATTTCTTCAACCACAAGAAGTACTAAACCACCATTTTAGGGGGTTATTTCTTCCGTTTTTTTTTCTGCCAATTTCCAAGCTGTATCTCGGAGCCCGGTGGGACTTTCGGGTTGACATTTTGTATCAATAATGGGAATACAATGTATGTGGGATTGACATAGTTTCTTTTTTGACCTTTTCCTAATTTTTAAGGTTATGACTTAAGTATCGATATTTTAACATTTTTAACCATAACTCGACTAAGGTTTGTCTGATCAGAACGAAACTGCCATCTCTAGATAACCGAGAGCAAAGTGCATTTACGGTTAATTTACATCGTACCCATCTGAGTTGAAGTTCAAGGTCAAATGGCGATCTGAAAAAAATTAAGTTTTTGTGCCATCGCTTAATTTTGCTAATGCGGAATCTCAGAGACTGCTTGGCCTTCCAAGATGTTATTGCATCATAATAGTGTATTTAACTGGAGTTGTGCACCTGATATTTGTTTTGTGTCCTTGACCGACCTTTTCGGATTGTGACCTAATCAACAAAAAACACCTTTTTGATCATAACTTGAATAGTATTCCTCTAATATTCATAATGTTGAGTTTAATGGATACATTAGAGATGTGGACACATCTTCTTCATTTACACTCTATCCCTAAATGTTGAAGGTAAACATAATAAATAGCATCACAGCATCCTTGCATCGAGGCTTTCGTAAACAGATGTATAACATCACCTCACAATGAGCTAGTAACAACCATGTTAAAAGTACAATTACAATATACAGGTCACTTCAAACCATTATAAATATATAAAATAACCACATTTAGAGGCCATTTTTCCCCGCAAAGCGGGGGTTGGCCTTTTTCGGGGACCGTGGTTGTTGCTGTTTTTTTGGTCCCCTTTTTGAAGCAATGTTTTACGGCCGGATGCCCTTCCTGCCGCCAACCCTTTTTGTCGCCTTTTACGACGAGCAGGGAATTACCAGTGAACTGGTACTCAATTAGCTGACCTCGGAAGGATGATAGGCTGAGTCATCCCCCCTGGCGTTAATTCAGCGATCGACCGGGATTCGAACCCAGGATCCTGGGATCCTAAGCTGGCACCCTAGCCGCTAGCCCAACACCAGGGTTTCACTTCAAACCATTACCCTTCAAAAATCATATACATATCTACATGTATATCCATATGTGTATGTATATTCCTCTAATATTCATAATGTTGAGTTCAATGGATACATTAGAGATGTGGACACATCTTCTTCATTTACACTCTATCCCTAAATGTTGAAGGTAAACATAATAAATAGCATCACAGCATCCTCGCATCGAGGCTTTCGTAAACAGATGTATAACATCACCTCACAAGAGCGAGTCTGGCATTTCACTCAGGCCAACTGGCACGGTCTTCAAGCAGCCATCAATCATCTGGACTGGTCTCCCATCTCTACTGCCTCTGACATAAATTCTTCCTGGGAATCCTTCCAAAGCAAACTGCTCTCTCTCATGCACAGATTTATCCCATCTCGTCTTCTGTTGTCATACCCTTCCTCCCGTCCATGGTACACGGAATCTTGTGGTGAGGCTATTGCCCAGAAACAACTTGCTTTCGTCTCCTGGAAAGCAAATCCAACGGAAGGAAATCTCATTTCCTTTCACAAAGCCCGAAACAAGTGTGTGTCCACCCTCAGGAGAGCCAGGAAACAATATCTCTCCGTTCTCAGGACCGAACTCTCTTATCTGTCTCCCTCTTCCAAATCCTGGTGGCGTCTGGTCAAATCTGTTTCTGGTGTTTGTTCCCCCTCCATCCCCTCCCTCACCTCAAATGGCCACACGGCTGACTCCGCACGTGAAAAAGCTGAATGCCTCAACTCTGTGTTTGCCTCTAAATCTTGTGTCCCAAACCCATCCCTCTCTGTACCCACCGTACCCAGTCGTACCCAGCTGCTCCTGGACTCTGTGTCCTTTCCTCCTGACAAGGTGGAAAAGTTTCTGTCAACCCTCGACTCGGATTCTGCAACTGGACCTGACGGCATCAGCCCACGGGTCCTAAAATCCTGTTCTTCCGCTCTTTCACTCCCTCTCTCTGTTCTCTTCACCCTCTCTTTTGCTCAAGGTCATCTTCCATCTGCTTGGAAATCTGCCAACATCACCGCTTTGCACAAAAAAGGTGCAAAAACAGATCCCAGCAACTACAGACCAATCAGCCTTCTCCCAATTATCAGCAAAGTCATGGAATCCATCATTGCTTCAGATATGAAATCTTTCCTCTTCTCCAATGGCTTGATCTCTGATCATCAATTTGGTTTCAGACCTGGACACTCTACTCTGGACATGCTGCTTCTGCTTTCTCAACAATGGATGGAGGTCCTCAATGCCAAACAGGAAATTAGAGCAGTCTCCCTTGACATATCACGTGCCTTCGATACGGTCTGGCACCCCGCTCTGCTCACCAAACTCTCCTCTTTTGGTATCCATGGAAATCTCCACGCATGGCTGGCGGACTTCCTCTCTAGTCGTAGTCAACGTGTGGCCCTGAATGGGTTTCTCTCATCTCCTCTTCCTGTTCAGGCTGGAGTTCCACAAGGCAGTGTTCTAGGCCCTGTGCTTTTTCTGGTCTTCATCAATGATCTCTCTGACTCTCTTGAAAATCCTCTGTATCTCTTTGCTGATGACTCTACTCTCTGTCACTCCATTCTTCATCCCTCAGATCGGCAGTCTGCTGCCTCCTCACTCTCTGCAGACCTGGACAAAATCACAGACTGGGCAAACAAGTGGAACATGTCTTTCAATCCTGACAAATCTCACACTCTTACGATGTCTCTCCGAAAAGACCGACTGGACAACCCTCCCATCCACTTTCTGAATAATCCTCTCCAAGAAGTTCTGTCACTCAAGCTTTTGGGTCTCTCTATCTGCCATGATCTTTCCTGGGAAAACCACATTTCAAATCTGGCCTCCAAAGCCAGTCGCCGACTGGGCATCCTCCGTCGTGCGAAGTCCTTCCTTGGCACACCTGAGCTCCTCACCACATACAAGGCTTTCATCCGCAGCTCAATGGAATACTGCTCTCCCCTCTGGGCTGGTGCTCCTGCCTCACACCTAGCTCGTCTTCACGCTGTTGAAACCAAAGCATTCAGAATCATTGGAATCTCCCGCGATGAAGCTAACTCCAAGGGCCTCTCACTCACTCACCGCAGGCAGGTTGGTGGTCTTTCCATCTTCTACCGACTCCTCTCTGGCCTTGCCCCCCCAGCTCTCTCTGGGCTCTGTCCCGCAAATATTCCTACAGGTCGCACAAGATCTGCCTGCAACCCTCTTATGGTCAAACTGCCAAAATCAAGACTCTCTGCTCACCTTCACTCCTTCATTCCTCTTTTCTCCCGCCTCTGGAACAAACTCCCACACTCTCTTCAATCCCACTCCACCCTCCAGGTCTTTAAAACAGCTGTTCACCACCATCTCTTATCTTCCCCCATCCAAAACCTTGATCTTTTCTACCCCCGCTAATTTCACCCCAACTCCACTTTTTTGAAATACCAACTTCTGTCCTGGAAGTCATTGGTGTCCTTGTGTTTTATACTTCTCCCTCCACCCCCCCCCCCCCTCCCATGCCTCCTCCCCCAAGCCCTCTCCCTTCCACACATCTCCCTGCTCTCAAATGTTGGCTTTGTGTGCTTCACCATCTCTCCCCATCTTGTTTTCCGTTCCCGCTTTTTGTGTGTTTTGTTTGTGAAGTAAATGTTAGCTCTTTCACGAGCCTCGATTCAGTATACAAAAAAAAAAAAAAAAAAAAAAAAAAAATGTACATATATATGTATATATATAATATATATATATATATATAATATATATATATATATATATATATATATATATATATATATGTATATATATATATATATATATATATAATTTCAAAACACACCTGGTCACAAGTGTGCCTCACTGCCTCACTAACCGTGTCCTCAGTCGAGGTCCCCAGCATCACCCCGTTTCGGCCCTACAACCTCAATATGGTCAGCTAAGGTGGGCCAGCAGGGGCACATATGCCTCCACATACAGCAGCTACACCTGGATGCGTACATAGCCTCACCCCCAGCCAGTGAGAACACATAATACAACAACAAAACCGCCTCCACTCCCAGAATCCACAGCCCCTCCCCTCCCCTCACCCACTCACTCACACACACACAAAAAAAACCATACCTAACGAACCGACCACCTACCCTCCCTTCCAACAGACACCACTCAAACAAAAACACATTCATGCAAAACCACACCCACTCCTGCAACACACACACAACCCCCCCCCCCCCCCCCCACACACACACACACACACACACACACACACACACACACCATTCACAGATCTCCATTTCTCTTCCACACTCAGTCACTACCCCTTGAGGCTGAAATGAACCAGCACCCACAAGCTCAACCTACACCGTTCGACGTGCCTCTATAAACTTCCTCCAAATCCAAAGTGAGCCTTTCAAGGCAACCTGGGCCACTCTGTTACACATCCTCCTTCTTTCTGTCCCACACACTCCAAGCCGAGCAAGAGATGCAGAAAAGGAATTGCCAATATATCCTCTACATCACACCTCAAATGGTTGAGATGAAACTCGCCAACCCTTCTCCTGACACTCTGACTCCAACTCACTGTACTTTCCTCTCTTACTCTCATGTTATGTATTTGGTGAGCCAAGACATGCAGCCTGATAAAATATTTAATAATTAGTAGCAGGCAGGCCAGGAGTCACAAGTTGCCCATCACTAATTCATTCATTAATCTCATGTCATCACACAACTGTGTGCCATTGGTGGATGCAATTAAGTGCTCTGTCATTGGCCTCTAGCAGATCCTTTGATGGACATGCCTCATCTGATGTTCCATAGTCTGGGGTCCAAATTGCACTCACAGTTAGGGGTCATCATCTTCACTGTATCCCCATGTCAAGCACATTTGCTTTACACCTTCCAATTCCGGCACGTAGTCTATTCAGGCTACGCCAGGTTGTACATGGTTGATGCACACACAACAAATGATGCTATCCTCAACTCATATAAACACTAAGCATGTGTACGCACCATGCCTGCCTCATATCAGACAATTAAAGTTAACCTGAAAGATGGACTGGTTCATTCTGCATTACCAGCACTTCTTGCTGCTTGTGTTGCTCTTGATTTGATAAGGTGGCGCTTCTCAATTCCTCCACCTCTTGTTGTTGCTGTGCCGCTTGCATTTTCAAGTTCTGCTGCGCAGCCTGCACAAGCACACCAACCCACTTTGCTTGTCAATGGCAAGGGCAATGCATTTAGCATCACACCAACATCCTATCTGCATTTACTGTGAAATTGTACTACGATAAGTGTTCAAAATGTTCGAGGAACGAAATACTCACAAGAGTGCAAGATGGCACTCATTCATTCATTAATTAATATCCCATGTTCTCTACAGAGCATCTGTTCTGTCAGAATCGTTTCTCGACCAGGGTTACAATCCTGGATGGGTTGCCACTCCAGCATAAGAAGTCAGGGAAGGAATTTGGAATTTGGCCAGGGGCCGGCGATAGCTCACCTCCTCTTCATGAAGGGCACCGTGGGATCTTTAACGTCCACCAGCTGGCAGACGGGACACCTATTTTAACGTCCATCTGAGGGACGGCACACACAATGATGATTCGCCCTGCCTGCGAAACCCCAGTATGACAGTTTATAGCTAGGTCAGGATTCAAACCCAAGCTATACAGATTAGAGGCGAGTGTGCGTGCGTACCTTTAGGCCACCCTGACAGCACAAGACATGTCAAATATATATATATATATATATATTCAAAGAGAACATACCTTCACTTCAATGCACTTGCTCCATTTGTCCTTCAAACCTTCTATGCCAGTCAAACATATTGCTGGATTGCTTCAGTTAAGTTGTCATTTGTGAATCAGTGGCCATGCAGGTGGGACTTTAAATGTTGGGGCAGATACTAGTCCCTGGTGTCCAGGTCCAGGCTGTATATAAGGGGATGACTGGCTAGCTGTCGCGAGGTCACAGTCATGAACTGCACAACTGCACTACAAGGCCTTCTGCATCGGCACGTTGTTGTGATTGTGAAGGAGCACACCTTTGGTCAACATCTTTTGGCATTTGCACTCGACGGTTTCTTTTCTTGAGGCCGGTGTAATATTCCCTATTTATCCTATTTTTGTGAAACATATCGTCAATCAGTATGACTCTAAGGTATCCCTGAAATTTGAGGCATCGTGCTAGCTGACTGAGGGATGGGTGGGAAGTTTACCTGGTAATAGGGATCCCTTGTGCGTCCATTGCATGTATTCCAATTTAACTTCAAGGTCCTAATGGCGAAGCCACATTTTATCAACAGTTGGCTAAATGCACGGGATTGAATCAATGTCACCAGTTACCTTTATTTGGGTGAACATCTTGAGAAGCTCTCAACATAATGCTAACTGTTGTTGTAGATCATAAGTGCTGAGTTTTCAGTGCACTCATCTTTCCATGACCTTGTACAAGCCCAAGTGTTCCTGAAAACGCCAACTTCAGAATTCAAGTTGAAAGATATTTCGGCGACCTTAACACGGCGATCCTCCAGAATTAGCTCCTCAATCTGTGGGACAGTTTGCGCAATCACATTTGCTGGTCATCCTGAGCTGAGATCATCTTTAGAGGACACTTAAGGTCATTGTGGCTTCGTATCGCCCATTTGGCGAGATTGGAATAAGAGGGTCCATCTTTGATCTCCACGTCCCCCATGCTTTTGAGAAATATTTTGAAGCTGGAACCTACTCTGCTTAAATATTTAATGATACCTCAACCCTCAATTCTATTAACATCCACAATGTAGCAAAATTATGGATCGTACTCTGAAACAACAAACAGCGACAAAGTAATGAAACCAATGGCATATAATATGCATGTTCGCAAATTTATAATGAGAATAATACACAGGCTTTAGCGTACCTAAGATTACATTTTGATGACTTGATGAACATCCCTCGTGGGTTCGTACGATAACTTTTAACATTATACAGTGAAATGATTTGAAAGAGAGAACCTTTTAAAAAATTAAATTAATTCTGGAAAACTTTGCCAGTCGATATTTCCATCATAATGGAGGAAAGTCTTTGGAAAATATTATATTACCTTCAACTTTGCTCGTCCATTGCTGCTCTGTTGCCATTTCTGCAAAACTTTCCCCAAGGTCTCTTCACTTTCTATCAGCTGAGAGAAGATAATCCAGAGAAACCATCAGGCCTTTGTACCAGCATGTGGTACTCATGGCAGGAGGGAATGAGTGAAGCTCGGATAAGGATGCAGGTGGAGATATTTGCACATGAATATGAAGCCATAAAATGGTGTGGTGGAAATATGATTTTACATAAATGAACTACAGCAGACAGAGAGACCTTCGGAACATCAATAACAACACCTCTAATGATATGAAACGGCTGTAGTTTTGATGAGGGTTAAGAAAAAAGCTTAATGTCAAAGTGAAACAACCCATGAACAAATAAATGTTACAAACTGTTCTCTTATATGTCAAGCACGTTCACCTGCTTTTTCCTGTTATCCAACTCTTCAGTCAATTCGCTCTTCTTCTTCACAATACTTTTGATATACTCTGAGTTCTTCTTCTCCTTGCCTGCTCCGCAAACAATCAAGTTACAATCTATTTCATGCGGAACCCAAAGAAAATTCTGAATAAATAAAATAAAATAAATATAACGAAATAAATACATGCAATCGACTAATTCATTCATTAATTATACCAATAAATAAGTGAACTGGCTAGCGACATTGAAAAAGTTAGGCATGGGTGAAAACATTCATGGTAACGAATTATAAAGTGTGAGGCAATCCCTGCAATGTTGTAGAGATGGTAGATCATCTCAACAATCTCAACACATTTTTACAGAAACAAAGATTCAGAATGCAGGTGGTTTTCCATATATATTGTTATGTCGGGGGGTAAAGGAATATCTAGAGCCAGGTAGATCTGTGTAGGTAGGTATCCGACTGTCGTGATAGGGAATCTACCTGTAATAAGTTCTGTGTTTAGTCCGGTTTGTCGGTATAAGCTGTATTGATGTCCCCGCTACGAGGGAGCAGGGCGTGCTAAATAGTGCAGGGATTATGGATAAGATCCCTTTATTCGTCGTCCCCTCTGTTATCATTCCTTTGTCCCTTATGGCAACGCACTCATATAAACACTTAGATAGGTCCTTAGTGCGCAACAGTAATTAAATTCCCTTCCCTTACAAAGACTGTGGAAGACAAGCAGGCAAGGGCCACGTACAACACCAGTGTGGGCGTCAGACATCGAGCAAGGCTGGGAGCCACGCCCAGGAGGACTGTTGATTGGCCAGGGAGAGGGGCGAGCAACACCACAGTGCGGGAGGCACTCGGCCACTGGCAGGGCACCAGCGAAAGAGAACATTGGAGAAGATCCGAGAGGTCGAGAGGCGAGGCCCTGGTTGGTAGCGCGCGAGGACTGACATCAGAGGCATGGTTATAAAAGGGTGCGCTGCATGACATTTTGTCTCTTTGGCCCTCTCTCTTTCTCTTGGCTCTTGGCGCTGCAGAATCTCTCTGTGCTCTTTGCCTTTTTGCCTCTCTTCGCACTGGACCTCGTGTTTGAGATCGGCCCCTTTGGGTTGGAGATTGGCTTCGTGTGGGGATCGCTGGCCCAGCGTTGGTTCCTTGTGGTGCATCGGTGCTAGGAGTGAGGGACCTCGTGGCGTGCCGCGGAGCGAGTCGCAGCGGGGCCTGGCGAAGCGTGCGAGCGAGCGGACGAAGGGTTTCTTCGCGCCGGAGCTTGGAGCCGCGTGTGGACGGTGGACAAAACTACAGACAGATAAGGCCGCACCCCACATTTCACAAATACATAACGAACGTTTTATTTTCCTTAATTCATGTTCCCTTGTGTCGTATCCGAAATCTGTGTATGGAACGTCCCGATTAGGACATTTATTACCGGCGCGTATTTTCCTGTCCCGCTATCCTTGTGAATAAATCCTTGTTTTATTTTCTGTATATACCTGAACGCAGTTTTCCGTGTGGTTTATTTAATTTGCAGTGGCAATGGAGATGCCCCGAGAACAGGTAAGACTGCAGGGGTCTTGCACCGCCCCTCCATCCCGCGCAATTTTGTATAGCTTTCTGTCTTTGAGTCCGCCATTGAGTTTTCGCCTCAAGAGCTAAGGCCTTCGCGATCGGCTTCCGTGACCGTCTGATTTTCATCAAAGGCGGCCACATGACAATATATATATATATATATATATATATATATATATATATATATATATATATATATATATATATATATATATATATACATATATATATACATATACATATATATATATATATATATATATATATATATATTAGTATCTGCAATTTGGCGCTCCATCTTAATGAGCAAATGTCATGACGGCATCGCCACGCATGTCTGCATTGCCTGCTAAGCTCCGGAGGAACCATCTAGCAGTGTGTCATTATGGATGTTAAATTCAGATACTGTCAAGTCTATGCGAAATTCACAGTTACCGACCTGGTTTAGCCCTTGTTGGGGCTTCATCAGGGCAACGCAGTGAGCCTTCCATACACTTGTGACTCATATGTATATCCGTTGAGTGCCAAATGTTGGCTACGAGAGTAGAACAAGTCAGTAAGCCATGTGCGGAATTGGCCTTTGATGCCATAGTCAGAGAGTTTGGAGAGCAAGGCGGGATGCCAGACTGCATCAAAAGCATGAGATATGTCTAGCGAGACGGGCCTGATCTCTTCTGACATTGAGGACCCCCATCCATTGCTGCATGAGTAGAAGCAGCATGTCCAAGGTGGGGTGACCTGGCCTGAAACCAAGTTGGTGATCTGAGTTGAGGTTGTTGGAGAAAAGGAAGATTTCATTTCAACTGTGATAATGGATTCCATAACCTTGCTGATGATTGGAAGTAAGCTGATAGGTATGTACTTAAGGGGATCAGCTTTTGTACCTTTTCTCGAATGCAGTGATTTTGGTCAACGCAAATGAAAGGGTGAAAAGAGCAGAGACAGAATTAAAGGAGGAGCAGAGCAGGTTTTTAGGACACGTGAGCTGAGGCCGTCCGATCCAATTGCAGAGTCAGAGTCGAGGGTTGAAAGAACCTTTTCCACCTTCTCAGGAGCAAAAGACAGAGTCCATGAGCAGTTAGGTATGACAGGAAAGAATGGGTGAGAGGTTGGTTACAAAAGATTTGGAAGCAAACACAGAATTTAAGCAGGTGGCCTTCCCTTGAGCGGAGTCAGCTGTGGTGCCATTTGAATAGAGGGAAAGGATGGAAGGGGAGCATACACCAGAGACAGGCTCAACAAGGCACCACCAGGTTTTAGAAGGAGACAAATTTGAAAGTTCATTTTTGACGTTGGACAGATGTTGTTTTCTGGCTCTCTTGAGAGTGGAAATATCCATGGTGGTTTAATTTATTCAAGCACTGATTTGTATGTTATTCTTCCAGTCAATGGAATTTTTAACATTCATCTTCATCACCACATTTCACGACTGTCAATCTTCTTCCTTATTTTATTCTTCACTGTCCTCGACTCGCATCCATACATTGCAACTGGAAATACCACATCATTCCCCAGCCTCCTGTTGGTTTGTTTTGTCACATCTTTGTTTTTTTCCAGATCTTTGTAAACCCTCACATTGTTGTTCTCCCCAACTCTAGCAGTCTATTAATTTCTCCTCCACATCCTCCACTCAATTCAATCTTAGAACCCAGAAAGATGAACCTTTCCAATATTTCCACATGATCGTCTCCCAAATCTGTGCGCTTCCCATACTCATTTCTTCCTGTAGCTTGTTGTTTAATGTGCAGAATTCCTATCAGACATATCAGGTGCCCCGATATCTCCATTTATTTCAGCATAATCCACATCAATTGATATACACAACCAAAGGCTCTGGAAGTAATCTACAGTATAAAACAGAGATACACTTTCCTTCGATATTCCTTTGCTTTTTCCATGATCCACTTCAGATTTGCGATTTCATCTCGAGTACCTCTTCCTTTTCTCAAACCTGCGTGCTCAATGGGAATTTATCGCTTAATGAAGTCTTCTATTCTGCCTTGAAAGATCTTTAGTAATAATGCGAGCATGTGAAATCAAGGCAATGGCTCGGATGTTTGAATATTCTCTTGCATCCCCTGTCTCTGGCAATGGTACTGTATGTGGAGAGCAATCCTTGATCCTCAAATCCTTGATCCTCAAATCCTTGATCAAAACCTTAATTTCACCCCAGAGGACTGCTTCTACATTTTAGGCCATACTATCCTGGTCCCAATATCTGTACAGATAGCTGTTAAAATTTGGATTCCCTTCTCCACAACTAGTTATATTGGAAATTTGTCTGCACCTGGTGTATGTGTGTCTGTGTCGGTTGTTATCTAAATATGTGGGTTCCAGAAGGTGGAACGGAGTCCTCCCAGGTTTCAAAGTATCCATCTCGTGTGTGTGTGTGTGTGTGTGTGTGTGTGTGTGTGTGTGTGTGTGTGTGTGTGTCTGTAAGAGAGATTAGAGTGAGGGGAGCTAAGTGCTCACTTGAAGGTGAAGACAGATGGCAGGAATTTGGCAGAGATGGCATGAGAGGAAGTTTTGGCTGTGCGACGAGACGGGGGACCAAACCCCGACATAGAGCCGGTCCAAAGGCGACAAAGAAAGAGTGCGAGTGTGAGTGAGTGAGTGTGTGTGTGTGTGTGTGTAAGTTGCTGTTGTTGACCCCTATCTCCACACATGGGTGAATTGCAGGAGATGGGACGGAGACTCAGCAGGTTTAAAGAATGCACCTCAAAGTATAAATACACACACAAATGCATATGTATATACGTTATAAAATCACAACAGCATGTTTATTTGTGTGCAACCCCATCCTGTTTTGGCTTATCTTGTCTAAATTTGTAATGTGTACTCAGTTCCCGCTGAAGAACTTCCTAAGTTAGTCGGTGTCATAATCCAGAGATATTCATGGCGAATGTTCAAGCTGTCACAGAAATTAATGAGGGTGTAATAAGTAGCTGTAGAAACGACATTTTAATGGACGGAAGATATCAGTGGAGGGTTGAAAGATGAAAGACTCATAATTTGGGCAAGGCACGAAGTCAGAGAAAAGGCAACGCATGACAACAAATGTGCATGGCACTCAATTGAGTGGACATTTGATAATAGCTACAGCATAATAGAATGCTTTAACGTACTAGATGCATCCCCTTGTGACCTACCAACACCTAATTCATCTCCCTAGAGCTCCTATACAGTGTACAGGTATATTTGCGAGTTTAGATGGAGAAGTTCTGCGATTTTCTTTCAGCAAGCAGGCAATACCTGCTGGTCTTTAAAACAGCTGTTCACCACCATCTCTTATCTTCCCCCATCCAAAACCTTGATCCTTTCTACCCCCGCTAATTTCACCCCAATTCCACTTTTTTGAAATACCAACTTCTGTCCTGGAAGTCCTTGGTGTCCTTGTGTTTTATACTTCTCCCTCCCCCCCCCCCCCCTTCCCACGTCCCCTCCCCCCAAGCCCTCTCCCTTCTACACATATCCCTGCTCTCAAATGTTGTGTTTGTTGTGTGCTTCCCCCTCTCTCCCCATCTTGTTTTCCGCTCCCTCTTTTTATATACTTTGTTTGTCTGGTTGATTTGTTTGTGAAGTAAATGTTAGCTCTTTCATGAGCCTCGATTCAGTATACAAAAAGAAAAAGAAAAAAAAGAGAGCCAATGAATGCAGCTTACCTCTGTACATTTTACTTTTCATCTGCAAAAAAATAAGATAATAACAATTAGGTATTCTTGACGATCAAAGAACCAGAATTGGATGGAGCAAAGCGAACATGCGTGAACATGCATAGCGCAAACATGTGGAAAGCCGTGGATTCATACCAGCATGATACTGCGCCACAGGAAGACAACGCAGATCATGGATGCGGGCACGATGGCAGCCCACCTCATAATGTGATTGTTGTTAAGAACACAATCAGAGCCCCATGCTGCTGGCAATACCTGCTGACAAACAGACTCAGTTAGCAGAGCCATCGATTCCACAATGCATCCATGGAATTGCTTCCTGTCTTATTGGCACATACTGCATTAAGGGATTGCACCTTACAGGCTCATGGGTTTTGAGTGACATTAATCTGCCAGGTGTTGTCATCGGTTTTCAGCGTATTACTGTGGCAAATTCTTTGCATTGCTTCTCCACGAAACATAAAAAAACACAACCGAAGGAGAAAATAAAACCTCCTCCCCTGTCCACCCACCTCTGCCATTCTTTCCAAAAAAAGAGAACAAACCACACAATGGAGACCACTTGGAAAAAAAAGAAAAAAAGAAGAAGAAAATAATGGAAACAGGAAGAGTATATCAATTCAAGAGGAGGAAATGGATGCCCTGAGCGAAGAAATAAATTTAAATTTTCCATGCTTTGTTTGCACCCTCTGCTCTCTTGGTCTTGTACCCTCCACTCTTTCCGTGCTGTTCTGTACATATATATGTATGTATATATACATATATACATATATATATATATATATATATATACACATATATATATACATATATAGATATATACATATATATATACACATATATATATACATATATAGATATATACATATACATATACATATATATATACATATATAGATATATACATATATATATACACATATATATATACATATATAGATATATACATATATATATACACATATATATACACATACAGTCACGTGAAAAAGTAAGTACACCCCATGTAAAGTTTTGACCTTTTCAACATATTTCAACATACAGCTATTTGATCTTCATTTCAACAATATTGACAGATAAAGGTGATATAATATAACAAATATCATGAAACATTTACATTTTGTAGTCCATTGTATAATTTAAATAAACATAAATGCAAATTTCGCACGTGGAAAACGTAAGTACACCCTTGGCTCTAATAGGTGGTATTGCCCCCTTTGGTAGAAAACCTCAAGTAGGTGTTTCTTATAACTGTCTACCAGTCTCTGACATCGACTGGGAGAAATTTTTGCCCACTCCTCCAAGCAGAATTCTTTCAACTGTGCGATGTTTGAGGGGTTTCTTGCATGCACAGCTCGTTTCAAATCCCCCCACAACATCTCAATGGGATTTAGATCCGGGCTTTGACTTGGCCATTCCAGAACCCTCCATTTCTTTCTTTTCAGCCATTCCTTGGTGGATTTACTGGTATGTTTAGGGTCATTGTCATGTTGCAAGGTGCACCTTCGGTTGAGCTTCAACTTTCCGACAGATGGCCTCACATTATCCTCAAGCACCCTCTGGAACAATGAAGAATTCATAGTGGATTCTATGATGGTGAGCTGCCCAGGCCCTGATGCAGCAAAGCTGCCCCAACCATAATATTTCCACCACCATGCTTTACAGTTGGTATCAGGTTCTTGTGGTCAAATGCTGACTTTGGTTTTCACCAAACATGTCTTCTGGTACTGTGGCCAAATAGCTCTACCTTTGACCCATCTGTCCAGAGCACATTGTTCCAGAAGTGCTGGTCTTTGCCTCGGTGTTCATTGGCAAACTTTACTCTTGCCCTGATGTTCTTTCTGGACAGCAAAGGTTCCCTCCTGGCACACCTCCCATGTAGATCAAATTTGTGCAGCCTCTTTCTAATGGTAGACTCGTGCACTTTGACATCAACAGTGGCAAGAGCTACCTGTAGGTCCCATGTTGACATTCTGGGGTTCTTGGAGACTTCTTTCAGCATATTGCGGTCTGCTCTCGGGCTGAACTTGCTGGGGCAGCCTGGCCTGAACAAGTTGGCAGTTGTTTGGAATCTCCTCCACTTGTAGATGATCTTCCGGACAGTCGAATGATTGATTTCAAATTGTTTGGGGATCTTTTTAAATCCCTTCCCAGACTCGTAGGCATCTATAAACTTCTTTCTGAAGGCCTCAGAGAGCTCTTTTGATCTAGGCATGGTGACGTCGCACACTTCAACAAAAAAGAGCAAACCAAACTAAATGTCTTTTTGTTTTGTTTTTGTATACAAGATCGAGGCTCGTGAAAGAGCGAACATTAATCACACAGAAAGACAAACCGACACATAAAACAAATAACATTGGGAGCGGAGACAAGATGGGGAGAGAGGGGGAAGGACACACACAACATTTGAGAGCAGGGACCGAGAGACATGGAGACATCGAGAGATCTGTGGGAGGGAGAGGGCTTTGGAGGGGGAGGCATGGGAAGGGGGGGTGGGAGAGATATAAAACATATGGACACTGCCAGGACTTCCAGGAAAGAAGTTGGAATTTCAAACAAGGTGGATCTGGGGTGAATTGGTGGGGGTAGAAAAGTTCAAGGTTTTGGATGGGGGAAGATAAGAGATGGTGGTGAACAGCTGTTTTAAAGACCTGGAGGGAGGAGTGGGATTGAAGGGAGTGTGGGAGTTTGTTCCAGAGGCGGGAGAAAAGAGGAATGAAAGAGTGAAGGTGAGCAGAGAGCCGAGATTTCGGCAGTTTAACCATCAGAGGGTTGCTGGCAGATCTTGTGCGACCTGTAGGAATATTTGGGGGACAGAGCACAGAGAGAGCTGGGGGAGCAAGGCCGATGAGGAGTCGGTAGAAGACAGAAAGACCACCTACCTGCCTGCGGTGAGTGAGTGAAAGGCCCTCAGAGATAGCTTCATCGCGGGAGATTCCAATGATTCTGAAAGCTTTGGTTTCAACAGCGTGAAGCCAAGCTAGGTGTGAGGCAGGAGCACCAGCCCATAGGGGAGAACAGTATTCCATTGAGCTGCGGATGAAAGCCTTGTATGTGGTGAGGAGCTCAGGTGTGCCTAGGAAGGACTTCGCACGACGGAGGATGCCCAGTCGGCGACTGGCTTTGGAGGCCAGCTTGGAAGTGTGGTTTTCCCAAGAAAGATCATGGCAGATAGTGAGACCCAAAAGCTTGAGCGACAGAACTTCTTGGAGAGGATTGTTGAGAAAGTAGATGGGAGGGTTGTCCAGTCGATCTTTTCGGAGAGACAGAGTAAGAGTGTGAGATTTGTCAGGATTGAAAGACATGTTCCACTTGTTTGACCAGTCTGTGATTTTGTCCAGGTCTTCAGAGAGTGAGGAGGCTGCAGACTGCTGATCTGAGGGAAGAGAAATGGAGCGGCAGAGAGTGGAGTCATCAGCAAAGAGATAGAGAGGATTTTCCAGAGAGTCGGAGAGATCATTGATAAAGACCAGAAAAAGCACAGGGCCCAGCACACTGCCTTGGGGAACTCCAGCCTGAACAGGAAGGGGAGATGAGAGAAATCCATTCAGGGCCACACGTTGACTACGACCAGAGAGGAAGTCCGCAAGCCATGCATGGAGATTTCCATGGATACCATAGGAGGAGAGTTTGGTGAGCAGAGCTGGGTGCCAGACCGTATCGAAGGCACGTGATATGTCAAGGGAGACAGCTCTGATTTCCTGTTTGGCATTGAGGACCTCCATCCATTGTTGAGAAAGCAGAAGCAGCATGTCCAGAGTAGAGTGACCTGGTCTGAAACCAAATTGATGATCAGAGATCAAGCCATTGGAGAAGAGGAAAGATTTCATATCCGAAGCAATGATGGATTCCATGACTTTGCTGATAATTGGGAGCAGGCTGATTGGTCTGTAGTTGCAAGGATCTGTTTTTGCACCTTTTTGTGTAAAGCGGTAATGTTTGCTGATTTCCAGGATGCTGGCAGATGACCTTGAGCAAAAGACAGGGTGAAAAGAACAGAGAGAGGGTGAGATAGAGCGGCAGAGCAGGATTTTAGGACCCGTGGGCTGATGCCCACGATGTCTGATGGTTTCTGTCTGTTTGGTTTTTTTCTGTCTGATGATGATGTCTGAGGTTTAAAATAAGACAGGTTCCTCCAAGATCCTCTCTAACGATGTTCTAATCATTTGCACCTGAGCTGGTGCACCTGAGTCTAATTTTAGGTATTTGAAGTAGTGATAAATGTAGGGGTGTACTTACTTTTTCCACATGCGAAATTTGCATTTATGTTTATTTAAATTATACAATGGACTACAAAATGTAAATGTTTCATGATATTTGTTATATTAATATCACCTTTATCTATCAATATTGTTGAAATGAAGATCAAATTGCTGTATGTTGAAATATTTCGAAAAAGTCAAAACTTTACATGGGGTGTACTTACTTTTTCACGTGACTGTATATGTGGGTGTGTGTATATATATATATATATATATATATATATATATATAATATATATATATATATGTTTTGTAAAGCTCCCTGCTTTTGTAACCACTGTCACAAAGGCGATGAAGTTCAGTCTGGTACAAATTAAAATTGTCCTCCGTCTGACAGTTATACTTTGCCACATAAACAGTGCTCGAGTGGGAAGCAGGCTGATATATGGCAAAAACGTCTGGACTCCTGCTGAGAGTTTCTAATGGTAAGAAATGTAGCAATGTAATAATCTTAGCACAGGCTTTAACATTCATTAAAAATTCAACAGCATGAGAAATGTCACAAAGCAAATTAAGCACGCATGGTATGATTGCAGGAATGCAAGGTTGGGGGGAGGGGGCGGGGGGGAGAGGGGGCAGTATTTGAAGGAGGGGATATGAGAGGATAATGTGGTTATATACATCGTGTGTGCCATTTAATGGTAGTGCATAAGAAGGTTCTATACATAGCGGATAAATAAGGGAGGAGAAGGAGGTTATATTCCTGGTGACCACAGAGAATGTCACCGACCTTACCTCTAATAACTTCCTCCATACAGAATATATCCTCTTAATTTCTGCAGGTGCACAAAGTGGAGTTTGTGGATCATCAGCAGTGGGGGGTAGGGTTGTTAGGGTTAGGGTTAGAGTTGTTAGGGTTAGGGTTGTTAGGGTTAGGGTTAGGGTTAGGGTTAGGGTTAGGGTTAGGGTTAGGGTTAGTTGTTAGGGTTAGGGTTAGGGTTAGGGTTAGGGTTAGGGATGAATTAGCCAAGACAGCCCCAGTTTTTTTCAACATGCCGTGGACAACTCAAGAACGATATCTTTCAAGAAGACTCAAAGCTAGTTCATGGTTAGATGCTTAAAGGGGAACCCAAACACTCAGATGATCTCCATGCTATTCTATCCCTAGATATCCTACAAAATAGATATGATGTGTCTTTTTCCAATTTTCCATTTATAAAGTCGGTAATATTGCAAGTAAAAGTGAAAATCTTCTTCTTCACGATTATCCATGACGTCACCTAGTGAAAGCGACTGCCACTTCCATATTTTCCATGGGTAATATCAAGGTACAATTTAACTCAAACGGGGAATAATTTTCAAATTTCTCCAAATATGCCACGTCGATGCATCCTTTGTGGTTGTAGTAATACAGACGGTTTTATGCTACACCTTTGTCCAAAAGATCCGAGGGTTGCCAAAAATTGGACGAGGTTTGTCCGAAATACCCAAGTGTGGATCGGGCCTTCAAAATATTTCGTTTTGTGTTTGGAACATCTTACAGAGAACCGTTATGAAACAACAGAGATAGCAATAGAGACAACCTATCCCAAGCTACACATTCAAATTCAACGAGGATGTGATCCCTCCTCCACTGGGCATCAACATTAATGAAATCAGCATGTCAGAGGTCACAAGAGCAGTCTAGAATCTCAAGAACAACAAGGACCCTGGACTCAATGAGATTCCAGCAGAACTGCTGAAGTATAGTAAGACCGTCAGTGCACCAAATGCTCACTGACCTCTTCAACAAGATCTGGACAGCTGAGGTGTCTGGACATCTGGACAGCTGAGATGAAAAGGTCATGCAGAACCTCCTGACCACGTGGCCCATCAAAGTCTTAATAGATTGAAGGTGGAAGTTGACAGTGCCCTTCAAGAGGAGCAGGATGGCTTCAGGAGAAAAAGGTCATGCAGTGAGCAGATCTTCATGCTCAGGAATATCATCGAGCAGAACATCATCATCTGGAATGCCATAAGCCCCTTATCATCAACGTTGTCAATTTCCAGAAGGCTTTTGACAGCATCCACTGGTAGTCTCTCTGGAACATCAATCTCGAGTATGGCATCCCCAAATGGTACATTAACATCTTTAGTGCCCTCTACCACAACTCCAGCTGCTGTGTCAGGATGAGCAAAGGCACTACTGTCTCCTTCAGCATCATCACATGAGTTCACCAAGGCTGCACTCTGTCTCTCTTCCTGTTTCTCCTGGTCGTTGACTTAATCATGAAGAAGGCGATGGTTGGACCAAAGTTCAGAATACTGTGGCAACAATATCGTCTGATGAACCTGAACCTTGCAGACGACCTTGCGCTAATGACCTTAGAGACGGTTCAGCTCCAGGAGATGACAACCAACCTGGAGGCATGTGGTGCAAAGGTTGGGCTATGCATCAGCTCTAAGAAGACCAAATTGATCCCCATCAACCAACATCAAGGGCCTTTCATCATCATCGGGCAACAGACTGTTGAAGATGTCATACATTTCACCTACATGGGAAGCAACATCTCCCAGGATGGTGATGCTGAGTTTGATTATCTGCCCAATAACTGGAAAAGCAGCCTCAGTCTTCCAGCGCCTATATACAGTATGGGCATTCCCCACCATCACACACCCAGGAAGCTTCGTCTCTACGTTAGCATCATGGTACCAATGGCAATCTCTGCTAGTGAGATATGGAAAAGGCCAGTAAATGTAGTAAAGAGGCCGGACATCTTTCATCAGCGATGTCTTTGCAAGATCATTAGCATCAGCTGAAGAGACCACGTCACCAATGATGATATGCTGGCACAGAGTGAACACCAGTGCCTGAGTGATATTGTGATGGAGAGATGTCTGAAGTTGGCAGGTCATGCCCCACAACTACCCGAGAGGTGACCTTTTGTTCTCTTTGCTTTTCCCCCCCGTTTGTCTTTTCTTCTTCACATTTGTCAGTTGATCGATCTTCCTACCCTCCATTGCTTAACTCTTCCATGAGCCACGGTGTCATTTTGTTTTTTTACACACTCCTATCCTCTGAATATGCACACTTAACTCAGAGTTGGCGGACCTGGGTTTGAATCTCGACCTTGCTATAAACTGTCACCCTGGAGTCGTGCATGCAGGGTGATTGATCAATGTGTGTACCATCCCTCTGGTGAATGTAAAAATGGTGTCCCATCTGCTGGCATTAGTTGGTGGATGTTAAATATCCCATGGTGTATTTCCTGAAGAGTGGGTGGGCTATCACCCGCACTCTGGCCAAATTATATTCCTGCATTCTTAGTTGATTACCCTGTGATGGAGTGGCGACCCATCCAGGATTGTAACCCTCACCAAGAAACTGCTTCGGCAAAACAGATGCTCTGTATAGAGCACCAGCTGGGGAACCCGACATTGACCGTTGCTGTTCTAATCCTGTCAGTATTTAGATTTTTAAATTATTTTTTTATATTTAATCGACTCCGCACAAAGAGCAGTGTGAAAAAAGACCTCAATTACATTTAAAGTGTAAAACGCGTACAGACATACCGACACCAATGGCTTCATGCTTGTCGTGAGGAAGGAATCCAACCAGATGATTGCTTGAGGAATTGGCAGATTGGTAGTTGGAAGCACATTATATCCAGTGGAACCTGAGAAGTGCAGATGAAGATACACAACAAACAAAGAAAAAGGGGTAAAGGGCGTCTGGTGGAAGAGGGGTATATGCTCAGATAATAAAGCAGGTAGATGGGACAAATTATAGAGGTGATTGGAGGAAGGAAGAGTTGGTGCCTGGAAAGTATATGGTGAAGAAAAGTGAATAGCTTTGAAGAGAAAGCTACAGAACAGGTACACCAGGTAGCTGGTTTAAAAATCACCTCGTAATGAAACAATTACATGAGAAAATATCACATCATGTAAGAATGCAAACTTCAAACTAAAATAAAATATTACTTTTCAGACTTGCTCCTGGTGCAAGTGGAGTACTTTCCATCCTTAGAGAATATTTCTCTCTCAGCATTAAAACCACTTCATTGATGTCTCCAATCATGTCCATTTCTTCATCAGATGTGTCTTCGCTCTCGTGCTGCCGCTCATTCGCCAGGAGGTCCAGCAGATCCTGTAGCCACGCCAGCAGTTGGGTCACACGTTTGGACAGCACCGCATCAAGTACCTCTTCTACGTTATGACCTGAAGATACCGCTGAATCTTTGGCTTTTGCAAATTCTCGATCCATTTCGTGTAGTTTCTGATCCAGCAACAGCACGTTTGTTTTCCCTAACTGCTCCTGCAAACGAGAAACCTTGCTTTCTGTTAGATATACCCCGAGCAAAGAAATCATAAAATGTGGTTCTGATTCCGTGGCTTCGGAATTTATAGGATTTGGTTCCGATAAATTGACACGCGGTCCCTCGTCATTGTCTGCATCAATCGATTTCATTTCGGGTGCGATACCACGATCATTTGAATCTGTATAATCAAGAGCGGCCCTCTGAGATACATTTTGCAATATATTTTCCAATGAAGTTTCTTCTTCACTTGATACACTTATATTGTTTTCCCCAGAAGAATGGTCATTCTGCTTCTGGGGTGTGTCCTCATGAGTGTAATGGGAAGCAAATTCCTCTGCTACTTCGGCTTCAATGGCATTTTCATCCTCCAACAGTTCAAAAGTATTTTCTTCCATTGTAAAAAATTCTTCATCGTCGTCATTTTCATCGTTTCCATCCAACTCTTCCGTGGTAATCAGAGACTCTTTGCTTTGGGCAAAATCGTTATTTTCTTCAGGAAGATTATTAGCCAACTCAACATGTTCTCTGCCTTCAGAAGGCTCTACTTTACCGACTGTCGTTTCCTCAGCATTCCAATAATTGTTCATTTTGAAAAGATCGGCATTTCCTATGGCATCTAATTTTTTGGGCACCATTTCATCTTCTCTTTCTTTTTTCACTGTGTCTTCTGCAAATCTTTTACCTAACTGTTTATCTTCTTCCAATACTTCAAAATCGTTGAAAGACTCTTCACGCAAAGACTTCATTTTTTCTTCAACATCCTTCTGAAGATTTATTTCCACATTTTCCATCATATTCCGAAACACTTCTTTTCCTTCACCGAATTCCACGTTACCTTCCTCGGCAACATTCACTTCTTCATTTATTTGTTCATTTACAAGTATTTCCTCATTTTCTCCTACATCACTAATTTGTAGGTTTTCTTCTTCTTTTAAATTTATGTCATTTTGTTCATTTACCTGGTAAACTTCTTCCACATCACCTCTTATGCTCTGTTGTTGCCCTACGCGACGACTTTCCAATTGTTCCTGCATCGCTTCAGCTGAGCCATCTTTCCCTTGTACGTGCTGTTCACTTTTCTCTCCAAGGTGCACTTCTTCATTATAAAACTCCAATTTCTTTCCAAAGGATTCACTCGCAACGCCATGCTCATCTATATATTTGTCTTTTTCTGGCACCTCATTGTCATTGACCTCCAGGCTTTTATCAATCTTAAATTCCTCCTTTGCATATTCTTCCCCAATCAATGTGTTTTCTTGAACCTCCTCCCCAACTTGTATTTTCTTTTCTTTCAAGTCAGTTTCTTCCACAAAATCTGAATCCGTTTGCTCAAGTTCTTTGGAATGGCCAACTAGCAAATTTTCCGTGACTTTGGGTTGACGAGGCATTTCATCATTATTTTCATATTTCTCAAGGCTGACATTTAGGATACCAGCAGTTGTATTATTACTTATCGAATCAACTTCTGCTTCATCATCATCTTCATCTTCTTCATCATCTGTGAAAATGTCAAACTCCTCATAGCCCATCGAGAGTGTATCTTTAAGTGTTTTCACAGAAACTATACTTGGTATTATTGAATCATATGAAATGGCTATTTTCTTTGTAAGCTCTTCATCCATCATCCAGAGTGAAGATCCATCCTCACCATCATCCTCATCCTCATCCTCATCCTCCTGCAGCAAATCATCAATCTCCATCAAGTGTGAACCAACAGCATTTGAGTCGGCATATACGAGGGGCTTTAAATTCACAGATTCTTCCTCATACACATCCCTGACGGTGACATTTAATAAATCTTCTGCTATTCCAGGCTGTTGAACACTTCCAGTAAAAATCTCCTTTTCTTTCGTTCCAGTTGGAACATCTTCCGAAAGCTTTCTAGGTTTAGCTTCATCTGTCGTCACTTTTTCAGAATATATTTCATCCTTGCTTTCAAGTCTCGGAGGAAAATATTTGTCTGGTGATGCACTTTCCAGACTTTCAATTCTTGCCATTGTTTTTTCGCCAGTTTCTTCCAACAAATCATCTTTGGCTGTTTTGTGTGGATATTTTCTTGGTATCATTGGATCATGTGAAATGGCAATTTTCTTTGTATGCTCCTCATCCTCCTTCTGGAGTGAAGATCCATCCTCACCGTCATCGTCGACCTCTTGCAGCAAATCATCAATCTCCGTCAAGTGTAAACCAACAGCATTTGTGTTAGTAGATATGAGGGGCTTTAAATTCACAGATTCTTCCTCATACACATCACTAACAGTGACCTTTAATAAATCCTCTGCTATTTCAGGCTGTTGAACACTTGCAGTAAAAATCTCCTTTTCTTTCGTTCCAGTTGGAACATCTTCCGAAAGCTTTCTATGTTTAGCTTCATCCGTAGTTACTTTTTCAGAATATATTTCATCCCTGCTTTCAAGCTTCGGAGGAAAATCCTTGTCTGGTGATGCACTTTCCACATTATCACTTCTTTCCATTGTTTTTTGGTAAGTTTCTTCCACCAAATTATCTTTGGGGGTTTTCTCAGAAACTTTACTTGGAATCATTGAATCATGTGAAATGGCTATTTTCTTTCTATGCTCCTTATCCTTCATCTGGAGTGAAGATCCATCCTCACTGACATCCTCGACCCCCTGCAGCAAATCATCAATCTCCATTAAATGTGAATCAACAGCATTTGAGTCGGCAGATATGAGGGGCTTTAAATTCATGGATTCTTCCTCATACACATCCCTAACGTTCTGTAAGTCTTCTGCAATCCCAGGCTGCTGAGAACTTCCAGTAAAAATCTCCTTTTCTTTCGTTCCAGTTGGAACATCTTCCGAAAGCTTTCTAGGTTTAGCTTCATCCGTAGTTACTTTTTCAGAATCTCGTTGATCTTTGCTTTCAAGTTTTGAAGGAAAATCCTTGTCTGGTGATGCACTTTCCAGAGTTTCACTTCTTTCCGTTGTTTTTTGGTAAGTTTCTTCCACCAAATTATCTTTGGATGTTTTCTCAGAAACTTTACTTGGTATCACTGAATCATGTGAAATGGCTGTTTTCTTTCTATGCTCCTCATCCTCCTTCCGGAGTGAAGATCCACCGTCTCCACCATCCTCATCCTCCTGCAGCAAATCATCAATCCCCATCAAGTGTGAACCAACAGCATTTGAGTCGGCAGATATGAAGGGCTTTAAATTCACGGATTCTTCCTCGTACACATCCCTGATAGTGACATTTAATAAATCGTCTGCTATCCCATGTTCCTGCGCACTTCCAGTAACAATATCATTTTCTTCCGTTCTCGTCAGAACATCTTCTGAAAGCTTTCTAGGCTTAGCTTCATCCGTAGTTACTTTTTCAGAATATATCTCATCGTTGCTTTCAAGTGTCGAAGGAAAATCCTTGACTGCTGATGCACTCTCCAGACTTTCACTTCTTTCCATTGTTTTTTGGTAAGTTTCTTCCACCAAATTATCTTTGTATGTTTTCTCAGAAACTTTACTTGGTATCCTCGAATTATGTGAAATGGCAATTTTCTTTGTATGCTCCTCATCCTCATTCCGGAGTGAAGATCCATCGTCACCATCATCCTCATCCTCCTGCAGCAAATCATCAATCTCCATCAAGTGTGAACCAACAGCATTTGAGTCGGCAGATATGAGGGGCTTTAAATTCACGGAATGTTCCTCATGCACATCCCTGACAGTGACATTTAATAAGTCTTCTGCTATTCCAGGCTGCTGAGCACTTCCAGTAAAAATCTCCTTTTCTTCCGTTCCAGTTGGAACATCTTCCGAAAACTTGCTTGGTTTAACTTCATCTGTCATCACTTTTTCAGAATATATTTCATCCTTGCTTTCAAGTTTTGGAGGAAAATCTTTGTCTGGTGATGCACTTTCCAGACTTTCACTTCTTTCCATTGTTTTTTGGCCAGATTCTTCCATCAAATTATCTTTGGCTGTTTCGTGGGGAACTTTACTTGGTATCATTGAATCATGTGAAATGGCAATTTGCTTTGTATGTTCAATGTTATTGCCTCGTTCTTTTTCATCTACTTTAACAGTGTTTTCAAGTCTATTCTCATAAGCTACATGATCAACTCTACTCTGAATTGACACACTTTTGTTTATGTGCACTATGTCTTCAGGTTTATTTGTATCATCTTCCAAATCTCGTTTATTGATGATGGTCTTGTCCATTTTGTCATTTAGCGTAACAATTTGTCCGTCTGCTGTGTTACCACTGCCTTTGGTTTCTGCTTCAAATGATTTTTTTGAATGCAAATGTTTTGCTATATCAGATCTAACTTGTTCTTTATCATCGCTATGATAATTATTTGAGTCGGTCACCAAATCTTCTGGGGCTTCTGGCGTTTCAATTGGCAAAACTTTACTTTGTTCTGATGATTTGTCAATTTGTTCATCTTCTACCCTTATTTTCATCTCAACGCTACCAGACTGGCCTTCACTGCGCACCATTTCATCCATATCAATCTTCGGATTGATCTGCACTGTCTGCATTCTGCCTCCTTCTGAGACCTCTTGTTTGCTCCATTCTTGAGTTGTGATTCCACCTTCAGCCGCATCAGGTAATTTATGATGTTCTGGAAGTGTCTTGAGCTTACCATTCTTTCCTTTTCTTTCTTCTTCAAGAAGTGCATTTCTTTCTAACAGTCCAAGCTGATTGCTATCAATTGTTCCAGGGGTATCAATGACCTTTTCATCCTTCTCACTAGTAATTGTATGAGTAGCAAACGAAGAATGAGAACCATCTAAAATTTCTCCGGTGGAATGAATATTTTCTTGTTTGTCATACAAGGCATCACTTTCTGGGACTTTCAGCATTATATCGGAAGCATCAATGTTCTGATTGTCAGGAGTACGAATAGTTGCCTTGGCAACACGAGTCGCACTCTTATCAGCAATTACATGTTTCTCATCAGTGTTTTCCTGGCTTAATGTAGCACCAGATGTTTTATCAATGCCGTCGGTATCAATCCCTTCTGCATCATTCTGCTGAATGCTACGTGTGGATTGATGAACATCAGCATCGTCCTGTGTTCCAGTGAGCCCCTGCATAGTGGTTTCTATATTATAAGTGACATCATGAACATCTGTCACTTCCTTAGTATCTTCATAATCAGAAACAATGCCATCAAAATCATCCACCAAATACGTTGACAGCTTTCCAGGAGAAAGCAATCCGGCTTCCCCTGTTGTAGTAGGACGACTATCTGATATCTGAGGTGTTTCCAAAGGACTCGCAGTGTAATCGATTATTTTCAATTTAACCGGTGATTTAATCAACTCTGAAGATGCCTCATTCTTGGGAGACGTTCTCTCGCTCCGCTCCAATTCTGCTGAATCTGTCAGGTTAAAAAAATTAGATTTAGCATTGTCAGAATCAGATACATCAAGTTGAGATAAATTATCAATGAATTCATTCTCCAAATGCTCTCCCTCATCCAGAGAAGAAATTTCAACATTTGAAACACTTGTATCTGGTTTAAGTGCATGCGTGAGCTCCGGATGATCATTAGAGAGCATCCCTTCAATCTGAGGGATCCCCTTCCCATTAGACATCAGAAGTGCATCACCATCACTCGGATCCATAACTGCAGAGGGATCTCTGAAGTCGTGTTGCTTGAACTTCAACATATTGTTTTCATTTCCCCCTGGCTTTATTTCTGATTCAATTGGCAGACTATCAGAGTTTTGAACTGTGTTGTGAATTTCTCCAAGTTGAATGAGTGTTTGGCCTGCATTTCCATCCTCTACTGCCTTCTCATTGCTTCGAATTACAGACTCATGCACCCCATCCATGGTGGCAATGGATTCTACCTCCTGAGCAGTATCTCGTTCAAAGTCTATGAATTTATTATCAGAAATAACATGCTTTACCACATCTTTCGTCTCTAACCCATCATTCATATCTCCATTAGGAAGAAATTCAGTTTCTGCACTAGCTTCATCGAAAGTTTTAATACTGTGCGTTGCGGATTTTGAAAGTTTGGTCTCTTCATTTTCAGTTGCTCCATAATGTCCAGTATCAGTTAATTTGTTATGCTTGGTAGTTGAAGGTAGTGCAGAATCATTACTAGCAGATGGTTTCAATACTATTTCCTTATTTGGCAGCAGTTTGCCCTCACTTTTCAAATCATTGTCCTCTTTCACACCCAAGTCATTGCTTTCTTTTTCTTTTGAATTGTCACCATTATGAATTATTTCTTTGTGCTCATGTATGACCTCAAATAAATTGTTCAGAGGATTTAGTTCCTCTGAGTCCTCCTGTAACATTTTCTTCTCATTCTGGTCAACTGGAAAATAATGCGGTATCAAAACTTCCCCAGCAACATCTAATGGATCCTGATTGGCCGTATGCACCATCTTATTGTCAGTAACCAATAGAGACTCATCAGAATGTGTTTCTGGCACCAAATAATGAAATGGCTGCCCACCAACATCAGATTTTGTTTCATCATCATTTACTGTACTAATTTCACTTCCCACCAACTTACTTTGTGTATCTTGAGCAACAACTCCAAGCGTTTTGAGACTCAAATCCTCTGTTTCAACACTTTCAACCTGTACAGTAAGTTGGGTTGAAGTTGCTTGATCAAGAGAAGGTAAACTCTCCAGAACATTCTTTCCTTCGACGATTGGATGCTCATTCACCTCATCATTCTCAAGTAAGTAGTTTTCACTCAAGTTTTCAAACTCTTCTTTTGAATCTTCGTTTGACTTAGGAACGCACATAAAATCGGTGATCTGCCAAAAAAAAGCAAAAAAAATGTCAGATTTCAAATTGTTTTTATAATTTGTTTGTTGAAGCAAAGACACCCGAACAACATCAGGAAAACAAACACATGCATGTTGATTGTATTAGATGGCGGTGTGCGAAAGGGAACCGTATTCCTGCAGGGTGAGTTTACAGCGAAAGACCTCAATAAAAACTGGTGAGATAAAATTTAATTTTAGAGCAAGTCAACTACCTGCTCTAGTCCGACAGGATGGTAACACACTTACTTTTGAGCTGTCAAGTCTGTTTGATTCCCCTCCAAACTATAAACTGTCCGGTTGGTATGCTTTATCACAAAGTGCATCATCCCTTGGATGGATATTCTGTCTGCTGGTGGTTTACAGATGTTGGTGGACCATGAAGATCCCATGGTGTCTTTTGCAAAGGGTAAACAAATTATTGCTGGTGCTCTAAAAAAAATATACAAATTCCTGTTACCTTCATTCGGTCAGTTCAGGCCTGGCCACTGGTTTGGGAAAGATTTAGGCAACACTTTTTGACACCAACTCTATACAAGAAAGTCGAAATAATTGGGGTCATTAAAAAGTGGTAGTCTCAACTACCTCCTCTAATTGGGAAAGAAATGCAAAAAATGTGAAAATCAGGTTTAAGTGAACACATAAATCTAATTGACGCAATCCAATACCCAGGAGCACTGAAACGCCTTTTCTGCAATAGACTGAATTTGCAGTTAGTAAAAACACTGCAATGGCAGAAAATAATACATGCAAACATTTCAGATTTAAGCAACGGAAAACAATAATATTTGCATTATGTACAATAATTAAAAATGGAGCAGTTTGGTGGTGGAATGGGCAAAGCCTTGTTGCACCATCCTTACTGGTGTGGGTTTGAGTCTTCTGGTGTGGGTTTGCTCAATAAATAATAAAAATTAAATTTAAAAAACTTTCCGCACTACTTTGGCTGAGCTACAACGTGTCCATGATTGACTTTAGCCTTAGATTAATGGAGTACCCTCGGCTCTGCCATATCTGCCGTAGGCCTTATGGGACAACACCACCATTCGATATGTCCCGTACTTCCAGTTGATAATAGCGTATTGAATCCTCAACATACCCGACTTGTACAAAAGCAGAACAAACAAATACAAAATGTTCAAAACTACCAAAGAAGATTTCAAAATGCAATTTAATCCAACTATATTAAATAAGGCCATCCGATGTATGGATGTCTGTATATACAGTCGTGGCCAAAAATATTGGCACCCTTGCACTTTTTTCAAATAATGCACCATTTCTTCCAGAAAATTGGTGAAATTAAAAAATATTTTGGTATCCACAAATGTATTTCTTTGGTTTGTAGTAGAACAAAACAAAAAAGCTGAAAACGTTTACTAAATCTTACCTTATTCCATGCAGAAATCCTAAAATGGCCCAGACAGTTATTGGCACCTTTTAGAAGTTGTAAGAAATAATTTGATTTGAAGCAGGTGATTCTCCTTTACTTTGATATTGAACTCACCTGTGGTGAGTTGCAGGTGCCTGCAATATAAAAATCACTCATTCAACCAGTTTGAATAGAGAAAAGGAGTCATTCTGCTGTTTTGTGTCACTGTGTGTACCGCAATGAGCATGGAGAAAATAAAGAAAACCAGAGAATTGTCTGAGGAGGTCAGACACATCATTGGAGCCAAGCATGGACAATCTCAAGGCTACAAGTCAATCTCCAGAGACTTTGATGTTCCTGTGTCCACCGTACGCAATGTTATCAGGAAGTTTAAGGCCCATGGCACTGTAGCCAACATCCCTGGACGTGGCCACAAGAAAAAACTTAATCGAAGTTTGCAGCCAATAATTGTTCGAATGGTGGAAAAAGCACCTCAATCAACTGCAAACAGATTCAAGCTGACCTTCAGACACGAGGTACGACAGTTTCAACTCGCACCATCCGTGGCCAACTCAATGAAAGGGGGTTATATGGTAGGAGACTCAGAAGGACCCCACTGCTGAGAAATCCCGACTGGAGTTTACCAAAACACACCTGAACAATCCAAAATCCTTCTGCGAGAATATCCTGTGGACAGATGAGACCAAATTCGAGCTTTTTGGTAAAGCACATCATCTCTATGTTTGCATAAAACAACATGAAGCCTTCAAAGAAGAGAACACCTTCCCTACAGTCAAACATGTAAGAGGTTCAGTGATGTTTTGGGGTTGCTGTGCTGCATCTGGCATTGGGTGCCTTGAATGTGTGCATGGCATCATAAAATCAGGAGATTATCAAGGCATTTTGGAGCGCAATGTTCAACCCAGTGTCAGAAAGCTGGTTCTCGTCGAAGGTCATGGGTCTTGCAGAAGGACAATGACCCCAAACACACTTCAAAAAGAACCCAGGAATGGTTCAAGACAAACGCTGGAACATTCTGAAGTGGCCAGCAGCGAGTCCAGATCTAAATCCCATTGAACAACTGTGGGGAGATCTGAAAACAGCAGTTGGGAGAAGGCATCTTTCAAATCTGGGAGAACTGGAGCAGTTTGCACAAGAAGAGTGGGTCATATTGCCAGTAGAGAGGTGTAGGAAGCTCATTCATGGCTATAGGAAAGGCTTCACTGCAGTTATGTTGTCCAAAGTCTGTGCTTCCAAATATTAAGTCGAGGGTGTCAATAATTTTGTCAATGCCATTTCTTTTTATTTTCTGATTTAAAAGGATATATTAAGTTCTGAATCAAAGCAAAGGTTCTGTAATATTAACAGTGAAATAAGGAATTGTTGAGAACAAATACCTTTGTCAATTTCCACTTTTTTTTTTAGAGAAAATTGTGAGTTATTTGAGAAAAGTGCAAGGGTGCCAATATTTTTGGCCACGACTGTATGTACAGTCACGTGAAAAAGTAAGTACACCGCATGTAAAGTTTTGACTTTTTCAACATATTTCAACATACAGCTATTTGATCCTCATTTCAACAATATTGAGAGATAAAGGTGATATAATATAACAAATATCATGAAACATTTACATTTTGTAGTCCATTGTATAATTTAAATAAACATAAATGTAAATTTCACATGTGGGAAAAGTAAGTACACCCCTACATTTATCACTACTTCAAATACCTAAAATTTGAATCAGGTACACCAACTCAGGTGCAAAGGATTAGAACATCGTTAGAGAGGATCTTGGAGGAACCTGTCTTATTTAAACCTCAGATATTTAGTTTGGTTTGCTCTTTGTTGTTGAAGTGTGCGGCGTCACCATGCCTCGATCAAAAGAGCTCTCTGAAGCCTTCAGAAAGAAGGTTATAGATGCCTACGAGTCTGGGAAGGGATTTAAAAAGATCTCCAAACAATTTGAAATCAATCATTCGACTGTCCGGAGGATCATCTACAAGTGGAGAAGATTCCAAACGACTGCCAACTTGTTCAGGCCAGGCCGCCCCAGCAAGTTCAGCCCGAGAGCGGACCGCAAGATGCTGAAAGAAGTCTCTAAGAACCCCAGAATATCATCACGGGATTTACAGGTCGCTCTTGCCACTGTTGATGTCAAAGTGCACGAGTCTACCATTAGAAAGAAGCTGCACAAATTTGATCTACATGGGAGGTGTGCCAGGAGGAAACCTTTGCTGTCCAGAAAGAACATCAGGGCAAGACTAAAGTTTGCCAATGAACAACTAGGCAAAGACCAGCACTTCTGGAACAATGTGCTCTGGACAGATGAGTCAAAGGGAGAGCTATTTGGCCACAGTACCAGAAGACATGTTTGGCGAAAACCAAAGACAGCATTTGACCACAAGAACCTGATACCAACTGCAAAGCATGGTGGTGGAAATATGATGGTTTGGGGCAGCTTTGCTGCATCAGGGCCTGGGCAGCTCACCATCATAGAATCCACTATGAATTCTTCATTGTACTAGAGGGTGCTTGAGGATAATGTGAGGCCATCTGTCGGAAAGTTGAAGCTCAACCGAAGGTGGACCTTGCAACATGACAATGACCCTAAACATCTATCTATAATTCCAGTAATCTCTGTGTGTATGTTTGTATGTTTGTATGTTTGTATGTTTGTATGTTTGTCTGTGACCGCTGTTTCTCGACAACCACGGGTCCGATATACTTGAAACTTGCCAGGTATATTGCTGGGGACCTGAGGATGTGCCTTTTCAAGGTTTCATATTAATCGGACAAGTAGTTACCGAGCTATGGCGATTTCTTTACCAAACTCCGCAAGCCGTTCGCTTTGGACCAAACCATTTCATGTAAATAGAGGGGGGGGATTGTCACCGTACTCGCAAGCCGTTCGCTTTGGACCAAACCATTTCATGTAAATAGAGGGGGGGGATTGTCACCGTACTCGCAAGCCGTTCGCTTTGGACCAAACCATTTCATGTAAATAGAGGGGGGGGGATTGTCACCGTACTCGCAAGCCGTTCGCTTTGGACCAAACCATTTCATGTAAATAGAGGGGTGGGATATAATTTTAGATATATATATATAGTACGGGCATGCCCTAGTACCACTAAATCCACCAAGGAATGGCTGAAAAGAAAGAAATGGAGGGTTCTGGAATGGCCAAGTCAAAGCCCAGATCTAAATCCCATCGAGATGTTGTGGGGGGATTTTAAACGAGCTGTGCCTGCAAGAAACCCCTCAAACATCGCACAGCTGAAAGAATTCTGCATGGAGGAGTGGGCAAAAATTTCTCCCAGTCGATGTCAGAGACTGGTAGACAGTAGAATGTTATAAGAAACGCCTACTTGAGGTTGTTTCTGCCAAAGGGGGCAATACCACCTATTAGAGCCAAGGGTGTACTTACTTTTTCCACATGCGAAATTTGCATTTATGTTTCTTTAAATTTTACAATGGACTACAAAATGTAAATGTTTCATGATATTTGTTATATTATATCACCTTTATCTATCAATATTGTTGAAATGAGGATCAAATAGCTGTATGTTGAAATATGTTGAAAAAGTCAAAACTTTACATGGGGTGTACTTACTTTTTCACGTGACTGTATGTTTGTATGCACATCTGAAAATCATAGAAAAACAGGGCTATCATGATCTCCACCAAATTTTGCATGCCAGATAATATGCATCTCAGAGTATTGAGGGAAGTGGCAGAGCAAATTAGTGTGACGTTAATCAATATCTTTACCTGTCCATTGAAGTCAGAACAGGTGTGGATGGATTGGAGAGTAGAAATTGTAACACAATTATTTAAGAAAGAATCCAGAGAGGAATTGAGGATATCTAGACCTGTTATTGCAGTTGTGGGAAAGATGTTGGAGGCGTTAATTAAGGAATGGATGGGAAACCATTTCATTCAGTTAAAATTAATTAAAGATAGTCAGCACGGATTTACTAAAGGGAGGTCATGTTTAATTAATTTGAGTTCCATGAAGGACTTTCTGATTGGATGGATAGGGGAAGTGCAGTGAATGTAGTGTATCTAGACTTTCAGATGGTATTTGATAAGGTAACACATACGAGGTTGTTAGGCAAGGTGAGGGCCTGTGGAGTGATTGGTAGCGTAGCCAGCTATTTATTGGTGATAGTTATTTCCACCTTCTTGTGGGTTCAGCCAGGAAACGTTTTTGGCCCAATTATTTCATGAACTGACCGCACAGGCCTGACATTCGACTGGAGCTGATTAGGGCAGGAATTTGAAAATTATTCAGGATGCTGGTGATAATTTGCCTACTCTTCACGGAGGACAGTGTGGGATCGTTACCGCCCATCAACTGATGCTAGTACATGGGGCAGGCAGTTTAACATTCATGCAATCGGATGGCACAAACATCACTCTGCATGTGAAACATAAGGATGACAGTTTTTAGCTGGGTCAAGATTCAAACCCAAGCTGGACAACTCAGAGGCAAATGCATATGCTTGAAGACTGTCCTGCCAGAGAAAGAGAGTATGTGAATGAGTCCAAATGAAGAGGGTGAGTGAGTGAGTCCAAATGGTAGACCTCTGCCTTCTCTGCTTATGTCTACAGATTAATCTCTGCAGTATCAGTTATTCGGTTTGGGTTATTTCCTCCGCTGCATTGCTTGTTTCTTTTATTTTGTTTTCTCCCCCTCATCTCACCTCCTGAGACAAAGAATTATATGTTGATTCTTTCTCTCCTCCCGGACACGTGCTTGTTCGCTCTCCTCCTCGTCTCGGCTTGTGCCCCGCCCCCTGTATCTCGTTTTCTTCCGCCTCTGCTCCTTCTTTCTCAAATCCACGTTCTCGCTTGGAGACTTTTCCCGGATTGTTTTTACATGGTTTTCATGGTTCTGTTTGGATATTGTTGGAATATGTTTAAACCGCAGCCGTGATGCTGATGCCCCCCCCCCCCCCCCCCCCCCAGAATTTACATGTTTTAAACGTTTCCCAGTGTTTACCCTGGTCAGAATAGGTACACCGTATCCCTGCGTGTCGTAAGAGACGACTAAGAGGGTTGGCGTCAGGAAGGGCATCCGGCCATAAAAACATTGCTTCAAAAAGAGAACCATGACAATCACAAGTACATATGGGCAGGGTGCAGCTCGAAGTGGAGATCGGTTTCTGAGGTTTGGGACATGGAATGTGGGGACAATGACAGGGAGATCAGGAGAAGTGGTTGCAGTATTGGTCAGAAGAAGAGTGGACATATGTTGTGTGCAAGAGACGAGATGGAAGGGAAGTGGTGTGAGAATGGTGAAGGGTAGGCAGGGACAGAAATACAAGTTTGTGTGGCAAGGGTGCCCGGAGGGCGTGAATGGTGTTGGTGTCCTGTTTTCTGAGGAGTTTGTAGACAGTGTGGTGAGTGTGACTAGAGTGAGTGATAGGTTGATGATGGTGAAAATGATGATTGGAAAGCTCTTGGTGAACGTCATTTCAGGATATGCTCCGCAGGTTGGTCGAAGCGATGAAGAGAAGGACAAGTTCTGGTGTGCGATAGAGAAGCTGATGGAAAACGTGAAAGATGAGGAAGTTGTTGTGGTGGGAGGAGACCTGAATGGACATGTGGGAAGGAGTATGGATGGTTTTGAGGGAGTTCATGGGGGTTACGGATATGGTGTGAGAAATGGAGAAGGTGAAAGGATTTTGGAGTTTGCTGATGGAGCTGATTTGTTGATTTGTAATACTCAGTTCCAGAAAGAGGACAATAAGCTTGTTACATACACGTCAGGTGGGTCGACGACAACCGTTGACTACATGATGGTGCGTCGGCGAGATAGGGGGCACCTCCGGGACACAAAGGTGATCCCGGGGGAGGAAGCTGTTTCACAGCACCACTTGGTTGTCTGCGACATAAGGGTGCAAAGTGCGAGGAGAGCTCGGCGGGTGAAGTACCAACCGAGAATGAAGGTGTGGAGGTTGAAAGAGGTGACAGTAAGGGAGGCATTAAAAGAGAGGCTGTGTGGGGTAGAGGATGATGTGGTTGAGCTTGAAAGTGGTTGGATGTCAATGAAAGCTAGTCTGTTGGGAACCGTTGGTGAGGTATGTGGATGGACAAAAGGACCACCGAGGCACTCGGAAACATGGTGGTGGGATGTTGAGGTTGGAAAGAGGATTGACGAGAAGAGGAAGAAGTTCAAAGAGTGGCAGAAGGCGAAGGGTACGGGAGCAGAAACAGCAGAGCATGAAAGTTATAAGGCAGCCAGGAAGGCTGCAAAGAAAGAGGTAGCAAAGGCGCAGGATGCATGTAGGAAAATGTTCGGAGAACGCTTGGATTCGGAAGAGGGTCAGAAAGCAGTATTCAGGATTGCAAAGCACATAGCGAAAGAGAGGTGTGATGTGATGGGGGTGAGTTGCTTGAAGGATGAAGTGGGACAAATCGTTGTCGACCCAGATGGAATTAAAGGAAGATGGAAAAGATATATGGAAATGCTGTTGAATACAGAGAATGAATGGGATGGCAACATAGAGAGTAACCCAGTTTTAGGACCGGCAGAGAAGATAACTGAGAAGGAAGTTGAGGAAGCGATAAAAGCAATGAAGAGTGGAAAAGCGGGAGGGCCGACGGGAGTTGTGGGAGATATGTTGAAGGCAGCAGGAAGTTGGGGTGTGAAGAGAATGACAGAGATCTGTAATCTGGTGGTGAAAGAAGGCCGCATTCCAGTGGCTTGGGAACTGAGTACCCTCGTCCCTCTATACAAGGGGAAAGGTGACCCTCTGGAGTGTGGCTCGTACCGAGCGATAAAGTTATTGGAGCATGGAATGAAGGTATTGGAGAGGAGGATAAGGAAGAAAGTGAAGATCGACGAAATGCAGTTTGGATTTATGCCAGGAAGAGGAACGACAGATGCGCTTTTCATTGTGAGGCAGTTGCAGGAGAAGTATATGGATAAGAGGAAGAAGTTGTTTTTTGGGTTTGTTGATCTGGAGAAAGCATTCGATAGGGTTCCATGCAAAGTATTGACATGGGCATTGAGGAAGTTAGGAGTGGAGGAATGGTTGATCAGAGTAGTGATGGCAATGTACAAAAGAGCACGCACAGCTGTAAGGACGAAGGACGGGAACAGTGGTGAGTTTGAGGTGAAGGTGGGAGTGCATCAGGGGTCGGTACTAAGTCCACTACTATTTGTAGCTGTGATGGAGGTGCTGGCTCAGACCGTAAAGGAGGGTTTACCGTGGGAGTTGTTGTATGCAGATGATCTGGTGTTGATTGCGGAAAGTATGGATGGACTGAAGGAAAAGATGAACAAGTGGAAGGAATGTATGGAGACAAAAGGTCTGAAGGTGAATATCGGAAGGACAAAGGTGATGGCAAGTGGTAAAGCATGTGGTGAGGTGGAAAGAACTGGGAAGTGGCCGTGTGCTGTGTGTAGGAAGGGTGTCGGAGTGAACTCCATTCAATGTACAATGTGTGCTGAGTGGGTTCATCAAAAATGTAGTGGTCTGAGAGGGTCATTAACCAGTGTGGCAGCTACATTCAAATGTAAGGTGTGCACAGAGGGAGCTGCAGATGGAGGAAATGTTGAGTTGGATCTTGGAGACGGCGTGAAGCTGGAAGGTGTGAAAACATTTTGCTACCTCGGAGACATGCTGAATGGAGAAGGTGGATCAGACTCGGCAACGGTTGCTCGAGTGAGATGTGCATGGAAGAAGTTTCGGGAACTGAGTGGCGTGCTGATGAGGAGGAGAGTGTCGCTGAAGCTGAAGGGAAAGGTGTATGCTGCATGTGTGAGAAGTGTTATGATTTATGGGAGCGAGACATGGGTAATGAATGTAGAGCAGCAACGAAGGCTGGAAAGGGTGGAAATGCGAATGGTTCGATGGATGTGCGGAGTATTGTTGAGAGAGAGGAAGACAAATGATGAATTGCGAAAGATGATGGGAATATTGCCTGTGATTGATGCTGTGAAGAGGACCAGGTTGAGATGGTTTGGTCATGTATTGAGGAAGGATGAAAGTGACTGGTTGAGAAGAGTGATGGAAGTTAATGTAGAAGGAAGTAGAGGATGGGGAAGACCGAGAAAGACTTGGCTAAAGATGGTGGAAGAAGAAATGCGGGCAAGGGGGTTAACAAGGAGAGATGCAGAAAATAGGGCAAAATGGAGAAGATTGTCATGGGGACCGCAAGGCTAACCCCCGCTCTAGCAGGGAACATGGCCTTAAAATGCATGTTGTATCAGTGATTGGGTTTTCAATATTCCATGCCACATCAGCACCAACACCAGAGAGGAGGAACGTATTTCTACCTACTGGTCGTCATCAGTACCTTACAACCATTACAACCATTGCAACAACTCCAACAACCCTGCACAGCCTCCCATTGACCCCCTCTAACCACATTGGCCTGAAAAGGCCTCTCGTCTGAGTCAAATGCTGTGCGTTCCCTTGTTGTACAAATCCTGACACTGGCCTAAGTTTAGAATTCTTCTTTAAAGCTCCATTTGAATTACTGTCGACATAAAAAGCCACAAGATCCATGGGAGGTGGGGTGGGAGGGGAGGGGGATGGAAGAGTCAAATACCTGAGCAGGAAACTTGTATCGCTCTTTTGAATTCTCTTCAATTACCTCCAAGTGGTCTTTGGGAAAATACCCGAAGTCATTCCCCTCCTATGAAATAAAACAAAAATATAGCATTTCAAGTTTGTTCAATGTTCTCTTTAGGGTTTAGAGGACACAAATCAAGGAAATGCCTAAATTCAATCTTTACGTCAAAAGTTTGTACGGTAGTTCCCTAATTCCCAATTTATATTCCCCCACAAATTTCAATAGGAAAGACAAGAATCCATGCAACTAATTATTTTATTTACAGGATCATTTTGGACCACAATACTGTTAAAAAATAAATAATAATAAAAACCTATAGTAATAGCAAATGAGATAAAAAAATAAAAAATAAAAAATAAAAATGAGAATAAAAACAAGCATTACAAGAAAGTTTTATTATAGCAGCTTTCTTTCACACTTCCACATGATCATTAAAATCCAGATTAGGAATCAAATCCCAAATAAATACTAACAATGCCAAATATGAGCAGGATAGGAGGGGCCTGGTGTTGACTTCGCGGTTAGGGTGCCGGCTTGGGATCCTAGGATGCTGAGTTTGAATCCCGGTCGATCGCTGAATGAACACCAGGGGGGTTCACTCAGCCTGTCATCCTTCTGAGGTCGGCAAATTGAGTACCAGCTTGCTGGGATGAATGATCCGGTGTGTACCCCGATTTAGAATAGGTACACTGTATCCCTGCGCATCGTAAGAGGCGACTAAGGGTTGGCGTCAGGAAGGGCATCCGGCCATAAAAAAACAAACATTGCCTCAAACAGGGAACCATGATTGTCATGGGCCCCGCAAGGCTAACCCCTGCTCTAACGGTGAAAAATGGCCTTAAAACGATCATTCATTCATTCATTCATTCATAGGAGGGGGGAGATCCCCTAACCATCCCCGCTCTTTGCTTGCCAAGAAAGATGGCATAAACAAGGCAAACACATGATAAAATGCACCAAGTCATGCAAACGTGTTTATCAACTTTTATTATTTAATAATTACCCCGCTCACACGAAGTAAATCTTCAAATGTCAAGGATGGAGGTTATGTTTTCACCCCTGTCTGTCCGTCTGTCTGTCTGTTTGTCCGTTTGTTTGTGAACAAAATATCTCAGAACATTGTGGACGGATTTGGACGAAATTTGGCAGAGATGTAGCGTATTAATTCGGATCCGGCTAGTGGAATTTTTAAAGTGATTCTTCACCATTGCGAGATAGGGCCAAAACAATACATAGCAGGATATCTCAAAAGGTTATGGATGTATTTAGACGAAACTTGTTGGACAGGTTGTGTGTGTGACAAGAAAGAATCGATTCAATTTTGGTGACGATCCCGATCCAGCTCGTATAATTTTTTAAGTGATTCTTCACCATTGACTGATATAGCCAACCAGGCGGATGTATGCTCTCCACTGAGTGCCATTCTAGTTTGGCTCTGAATTCGTCCCAATCACACATGCGCAGAGAAGAGTGCGATAAATCATTTTACTGTCTGCCTACCTGGCAGTCAAACAAAATATAAAAAGCATTCCAAACAGGAAACTTACTGTTTTTAGGGATGTCATAAAGGACACAAACAACTGGCACGAATAACTAATGTAACGTGTTAAAGAAGGTGGTCTATAAGACAATGTGTCAATGGCAGTAAACTTCCGGAATTAATACTTTTATACGACCCTTAAAATCATTTTTTTTAAATTGAATTATATACATAAACACTGTGTGGGGTAAGGTGTTCTATGACCTCTCTAGTTATGTTCAGAAATCAGCGATGACATGCATTACAAACATAATGCATAAAACGATTTTCAAAACCAATATGCAAGTTACAAAAACGGATAAGTATGCCTCCCGAGCTGCCACCTTTCTGGCTTTCTTTCTCGATTCAATTTCATTTTCAAAATGCAATTCCAGGACTTCAGATTCAGAACTTCTGCTAATTTGCTCGAATAAGGACATCCTTCCAAATTAATATGAGTCGGTCGTTTCCCCAGCTTGCACAAACAAAGATTACCCTTTGTGTAAAACTACATCAGTTTAACTCTCTGTTGACAGTATAATTTACCTGCTTCATTATTGTGCTACACATTTACGCTATTTTATTAGCATTCATATTTTTTCAATTCACCAGGAGGTTTTTATGCCTCTGCCGACGAAGTCGCCGGAAGCATTATGTTTTCAGGTTGTCCATCCAGCTGTCCGTCCGTCCGTTCGTGATAGGTTTTCGTTCCCGCAATAACTTGAGAACAGTTAGTCAACCTTGGTGCAGGTATATATGAGGGCCAGTCAGTAAGTAACCTTAAAATATTTTCCACAACTTGTTTATGTACGTGTGTAACAACTGTGTTATTTTTAACGCAATCTCCATTGCATTCAATGCATTTTTTTCCAGCGCTTTACCAAGGCCTGGATTCCTCTAGAAAAAAATATCTTGGCTGCTTGTGTGGCCATCCGTGCATCGCCCCTTGGACCTCTTCGTCGGATCGGAAAGTGGTTCCACCAAGCGCCTCTTTAAGTGGCCCAAATATGTGGTAAGCTGAAGGGGTGAGGTCTGGCGAGTAGGGTGGATGAGGAAGACACTCAAAATGCAGGTCCTCGATTGTTGCAGCTGTAGAGCAGGCAGTTTGGGGCCGAGCGTTGTCATGCTGCAGCAAAACACCAGTAGTGATGAGTCCATGACATTTTGATCTGATTGCTGGTTTCAGGTGATTTTTTTAAGGAGGTCGCAGTATGATGCACTGGTGACTGTGGTCCCTCTGGGCATGTAATGCTCTACAAGTGGGCCCCGGCTATCCCAGAAGAGCGTCCGCATCACTTTTCCAGCGGAGGGATGTATGCGGATTTTTTTGGGCTTCGGTGAAGTTGAATGGCGCCACTCTTTGCTTGCCCTCTTCGTTTCTGGCTGAAAGTAGTGGACCCAGCTTTCATCCCCAGTCACTACGCACTGTAAGAAAACGTCGCCTTCTGTTTCGTAACATCGCAGAAGTTCTTCACATGCGTCCACTCGCCGTTTGTTCAGTTTGGGTGCGAGTTGTCTTGGCACCAGTTGTCTAGGCAGACACTTTGTGGAACCCCAGCACGTTGTGAATGATATGGTGTGCTGAACCATGGCTAATGTTCAATTCGGAGACAACTTCATCCAGTGTAATGCGACGGTTTTCCCTTAGCACGCGCTCAACTCCTGCAACCATTTCTGGTGTGTCGGCTGTGTGAGGCCGGCCCGAGCGAGCAACGTCTGCCACACTGGACACTGCACTTTTAAACTTCCTGTCCCAGTCGTACACCTGCTGCAGCGATAAACATGCGTCACCTGATTTCATCTTCATTCTGTGATGGATTTTACTGGGATTCACACCCACACTTCCCAAGAAACAGATAACAGAAAGTTGCTCCTCCCTGGTGCATGCGTCTAGGGGAGCCGCTATCTTGGAACTGCTCTTCTGACATCATACGCTCAATGTTGCCAGATCTAAAACAGGCAAAACATGGCTCTTGCCCATAGATATAACAAATGTCATCTACAACTACACACATTACATACTAAAATTTATACTGCCATTTTAAGGTTACTTATTGACTTGCCCTCGTATAATGAGGTAAAGATGAACTGCTTAGATTTTAGGATCACGAGATCAAAGGCCAAAGTTCAGAGGTCATGTGAGGTAAAAATGCTGCTGTTACCAAGATAACTTGTGAACCAGTGAAGTGATTCTGATCAAATTTGCTGCAAGTACCGTAAAACTTCGACGATAACGCGCACTTTTTTTTAACCTAAAAATCGTTTTTAAGTTAGAGGTGCGTATTATACATAGGTCTAAGTTTTTTGTAAGTTTTTTTTCAGATTGAAACGATCGTCAAGGACGTCTTCGAAAACGGAAGTGGCAATACTCAAAGAAGAACAACAAAGAATAGCTAAATGTTAAATATAGAATATATAATCTGTAAGTTCATAATCATGAAGTAAGTAAGTAAACTAGTGTTCTATTAAGTGTTGCTTTTAATGTCTGGCAAGTTCGAAAGTTTTTCTAATAATGCAAAAAATTATACCGGTAATTGAATGGACGTTGGAATGGACTTCTGCGCGATGGTCGTTCGACGACGGACGGAGAGACCCTGCCGCTTCATAAAACGATCTCCCCATCCACGTCACGCCTTGAAGGTGACCATGTTTGGCAACGTCTTCGCAAGCATGACAGCTTTCACACGCACCCCCGAAATGCTGACATCACCGCCTTGGTGCCGACGATCTGTGACCCAATCGAGCAGTTTGGCAACAAGCTCGGGATGGGCGGCCGCATGACCCTGTTCGGCCATTTTGCTTTATGGGAGCGACTGCAAAGGCTCCTTCTGTGGTCTCCATAGTCAGAGGTTCAGTGGTTCACCTCAGGTATTCCGTCGAATTCCCTCGTGTCCATAGTCTGATGTTCACCTCAGGTATTCCGTCGAATTCCCTCGTGTCCATAGTCTGATGTTCACCTCAGGTATTCCGTCGAATTTCCTTTTGTCCATAGTCTGATGTTCACCTCAGATATTCCGTCGAATTCCCTCATGTCCATAGTCTGATGTTCACCTCAGATATTCCGTCGAATTCCCTTTTGTCCATAGTCTGATGTTCACCTCAGATATTCCGTCGAATTCCCTCATGTCGATAGTCTGATGTTCACCTCAGGTATTCCGTCGAATTCCCTCATGTCCATAGTCTGATGTTCACCTCAGGTATTCCGTCGAATTCCCTCATGTCCATAGTCTGATGTCCACCTCAGGTATTCCGTCGAATTCCCTCGTGTCCATAGTCTGATGTTCACCTCAGGTATTCCGTCGAATTCCCTCGTGTCCATAGTCTGATGTTCACCTCAGGTATTCCGTCGAATTCCCTTTTGTCCATAGTCTGATGTTCACCTCAGGTATTCCGTCAAATTCCCTCATGTCCATAGTCTGATGTTCACCTCAGGTATTCCGTCGAATTCCCTCATGTCGATAGTCTGATGTTCACCTCAGGTATTCCGTCGAATTCCCTCATGTCCAGAGTCTGATGTTCACCTCAGGTATTCCGTCGAATTCCCTCCTGTCCATAGTCTGATGTTCACCTCAGGTATTCCGTCGAATTCCCTCATGTCCATAGTCTGATGTTCACCTCAGGTATTCCGTCGAATTCCCTCATGTCCATAGTCTGATGTCCACCTCAGGTATTCTGTCGAATTCCCTCGTGTCCATAGTCTGATGTTCACCTCAGGTATTCCGTCGAATTCCCTCGTGTCCATAGTCTGATGTTCACCTCAGGTATTCCGTCGAATTCCCTCATCTCCATAGTCTGATGTTCACCTCAGGTATTCCGTCGAATTCCCTCATCTCCATAGTCTGATGTTCACCTCAGGTATTCCGTCGAATTCCCTCTTGTCCATAGTCTGATGTTCACCTCAGGTATTCCGTCGAATTCCCTCTTGTCCATAGTCTGATGTTCACCTCAGGTATTCCGTCGAATTCCCGCCCAGCACCTCTGTTGCCGTGATCTTCAGCGTATCGAACAATGTTTAGTTTTTCAATGTTTAGTTTTGGAGCTGCGGTGTATGATCGTCGGCGAGAACTCATGGTTAATTAAGGTAAGAAAACTAGTAGAAATAGAAGTCGCTGGTAAATCTTATGAACAACTGAATGAAGCTGTTAAACAACACTTGGATTTCATAATAAAATATATCCAATTATCAGCAACTTGATTACCACGTGATTGTCGTTCGACAATAGGCTACACGGTTTGTTTCATTGGATTTTGCTGTCCGACTTCCGCCGTTTATTTAATACGTGGAACATCCACGGTAGGGAGGATGTGGTGTGTGGATAGAGTGTACCATTATGGATGGCATAGGGGATTTGCTTGTCCGAGTAAGAGTTAGGAAGAAAGATGAGAATGAAGAGTGCGTATATGAACAACGTATTTATTGCAATCTACTTACATGACAACGCTACGATATACTTTTGAAAAATGAATGGATTCGTGATAGGAATCGGCATAGCACCACTCTGGCCACACTGGCGCAGTGGTATGTGTCAATGGAAAGGAGCAGCAGTAGAACCATAGACTTTTAAAAAATGAACGGATTAGTAAATCGACTGGAATTAGCCCCATACTGGCGTATTGGTAAGCGTCAATGTCAAGGCAGAGCAGTAGGAAGCGTGCACCGCGATCGACGACACCGGCACAAATGCATGCTCAGGATTGTCCACTCAGTGGACGGCTTGCTGTCGCCTTCGACTGTCCAATCAGCGGACGGCTTGCTTCGCCTTCGCCCAGCAGACGCCAATAAGATGGCGTCGTATCGGCAGTTAATCGGATGCTTTTAGGCCCCAACGTCGGCTAATTCAGATTTTTTTGAGTATGGCTGTACATGATAAACAAAGAGCGCGGTTCGTAGATCGTAAATCCATTAGTGCCGTGGTCATCGGGTCACTCGGTGCGGTGTAAAAGGGATAACAAAGTCGAGTCCTTACGCTATTATTATATAGATGTGCTGCTATGTATAAACTTTGCGCAATCACAACTGAACATCGTGATTGACACGATTTACGACTGTCGTAAATTTAGTTCCTTGACTTGCCGGGATATTCATTCATTAGCGCCGCTCTGTTCAACTATTATGAAATCATGGCCAACAGTCGTTGTTGAGATGGACTTCATCATTTTTGACAGATGTAATAACATGTTTTCCGTTGATGTTTTTTTCATTTGAGTAATTGAGTGCTGAAATGGGCGTGCGTATTATATATAGGTCTATAGATTTTTACACTGCGACAAAAGTACAAGTTGGGGGTGCGTGTATGCACGGGGCGCGTTATACTCGAAGTTTTACGGTATGTAGAGTGGTGTAAGATGAACTGCTTAGATTTTGGGGTCACGAGGTCAAAGGCCAAAAGTCAGAAGTCATGTTAGGTAAAAAAAATCCTATTACCGCGATAACTTGTGAACCAGTGAAGTGATTCTGACCAAATTTGCTACAATTATGTGGAATGATGTAAAGATGAACTCATTCGATTTTGGGGTCAAGAGGTCAAAGTCTGTTATGGGTTTATAACTGGACAATGGCTTAAGTGATCTAATTCAAATTTGGTACAGGTATGTATGATGATGTAAAGATTAACTGATTAGATTTTTGGGTCAAGAGGTCAAGAGGTCAAAGTCTCTTATAGGTCTATAATGTGACAACCGCTAAAGGGATCTAATTTAAAGTTGGTACAGATATGTATAATGATGTAAAGATTAACTGATGAGATTTTAGGGTCAAGAAGTCAAAGGCCAAAGGTCAGAGGTCATGACAGGTAAAAATGTGATAACTTGTGAACAGCTGAAGGGATTAAAATTAAAACTTGGTACAGGTATATATAATGATGTAAACATGAACTGATTAAATTTTGGGGTCAATAGGTCACAGGTCAGAGGTCATGTCAGGTAAAAATGTGATAACTTGTGAACAGCTGAAGGGATTTAAATTAAAACTTGGTACAGGTATATATTATGATGTAAAGATGAAATGATTAGATTTTGGGGTCAAGAGGTCAAAGGTCAGAGGTCATGTCAGGTAACATGTGATAACTTGAGAACAGCTGAAGGGATTTAAATTAAAACTTGGTACAGGTATATATAATGATGTAAACATGAACTGATTAAATTTGTGGGTCAAGAGGTCACAGGTCAGAGGTCATGTCAGGTAAAAATGTGATAACTTGTGAACAGCTGAAGGGATTTAAATTAAAAGTTGGTACAGGTATATATTATGATGTAAAGATGAAATGATTAGATTTTGGGGGCAAGAGGTCAAAGGTCAGAGGTCATGTCAGGTAAAATGTGATAACTTGAGAACAACTGAATGGATTTAAGTCAAACTTGGTAAAAGTATTATAATGATGTTATAACGTGGGAGGAGGCATATCGGTCGACGTTGTGACGTCGAAGAGTGTTGTTCTCGTTGTGAGAAAATAAAATTAAAATTATTATGCTTTAATGTGGTTCTATGTATGAGAGTATCATCACAAACGAGTTGCATCATCCATGGATGCTGCAAGAGTGATTATTGAACTTTTGAGTACTAGAGATTATAACTTAGTGGACTTCACCTTTGTGGACTTCACCTTGTTGACCACAATCAAATCAATTCGGCCTTGTCACATACCCAACATGCCCAACAAGATTCATCTGAATCTGCCCACAACATTTTGACATATCATGCTATATATCGTTTTTCCCCCATCTCTCAATGGAGAAGAATAATTTTAAAACATTATTGGATCCAGATTCGGATCCAGTTCTGGATCTTCCCCAAAATCTAATCATTTAGTCCTCGTCACATCCCCAAACTCTCCACCAAATTTCGTCCGAATCCGTCCATAACTTTTTGAGACATCTTGTTCACAGACAAACAGACAGGTTTGAAAACATAACCTCCATCCACCTTTGGTGGCAGAGGTAAAAAGATTATAAAGCTTTATTTAACTTTATTTATAAACCAAACTGTTGCTCGATAGTGAAATTGGTTATTCCTGATGTGGAGGTGTGCATTCTTTATGATAAATAAATGTGATGTATTTTTTTATTGAAAATGGCATTTAAACACTTGCCCCTCTCACATTCCCATTACCTACCACTAAACCCCTCCCCACCGATTTCCTAATTTCATCACATTCATTTGTTCTCTCCAACTTTCCAATTCCCCATTGTTAAGAAGAACAATAACAATAAGATTTTGGATATTATAATAGAAAAACAAATGGTTGTTTTTTGGGGATTTTTTTGAATAGCGAAGTATGTGCATCACAATTTATTACTCCCGCTAGGGAGTAATGCATTCGATCGTGTCCGTGTGTGTGTGTGTGCGTGTGCGTGTGAGTGTGCGTGTGTGTTCGTGAACAAGATATCTGGAAAAGTTCTGAACGGATTTGGATGAAAGTTGGTGGGATGATTGCACTTGGGATAAGGAAGAATTGATTAGTTTTTGGTGAAGCTCAGGAAATTATTCCGGATCCAGGAAGTATTTTTGGGATTTTTTTCAAGAATTTTTTTTCTGTTTTCCTTTAAAAACCATTTTCTCTGCAATAATTGGACCGATTGAGAGCAGATTTTTACCACAGGAGGGACTCGGTTTGCAGAATATTTTAATGGTAATTATGACGTCACAGGTCACGTAGTTCGGCTGCCATATTGTTTTGAGTGAAAACACTAAAATCCAATTTTCTCCAAAACGGCTGAACAGATCGAGGCCAAACTTTGCAGGCAGAATCGCATACCCATGACGAACAAAAAAAGTCAGCGAGCATGACGTCATGCATCACATGGTTTCAGAGTTATGACGTTTTTAAGCACAAATATTTAAAACCTAGTTCCTCCCTCATTTGTGATCCAATCGAGGGGAAACTTCACAAATCTGTTCAGCATATCAGTCTACTAAAATGCCCTTTTGGAATTTGTGATAGGTCACGTGGTTTGGCAGATATCGTTAATTAAACACAAATAATAAAAACACATCTCTTGAACCACTTCAGAACCACTTCCTTGATCGACGTGAAACTTCATATTGTAGTAGAAGTCATGAAGAGTAACAAGTGTGCAAAATTTGAAGACGATTGCATGTACGGTCTGGAAGCTGGAAGTTGTTATTGCGTGAAGAAGAAGAGTCTTCGACTGTGGACGATTAATTATTTATCACATGTACAGACTTGCAGGCATCGTTTGACACAATGTCCCGGGTTAATTTGAACCTCAAATAAAATTATAATTCCAGATTTGTCAATGGCTGAGGTATATTAACAAACGAATAAAACAGATTTGGCAAAATTCGAACTTTTTTTTTAAAAGATCGCATATTCACCCAGGGTTGTGAGAGGCTGAAGAAGAAGAAACCTCGCATGGGCTTCCCAAACCAAATAAATAATTCTGGTTCTGGGTCTGCGATTTTCAGGTTTATTACTCCAGCCAGGGAGTTTTTTTTTGGTTTGGTGAAGTTAGTTTTTGGTGAAGCTCAGGATATTAATCCAGATCATGTACAGGGATCATCCAGATCATGTGCTCTGTCCCCCAAATATTCCTACAGGTCGCACAAGATCTGCCAGCAACCCTCTGATGGTTAAACTGCCGAAATCTCGGCTCTCTGCTCACCTTCACTCTTTCATTCCTCTTTTCTCCCGCCTCTGGAACAAACTCCCTCACTCCCTTCAATCCCACTCCTCCCTCCAGGTCTTTAAAACAGCTGTTCACCACCATCTCTTATCTTCCCCCATCCAAAACCTTGATCTTTTCTACCCCCGCTAATTCACCCCAGATCCACCTTGTTTGAAATTCCAACTTCTTTCCTGGAAGTCCTGGCAGTGTCCATATGTTTTATACCTCTCCCACCGCCCCCTTCCCATGCCCCCCCCCCAAAGCCCTCGCCCTCTCTCAGATCTCTCGATGTCTCCATGTCTCTCGGTCCCTGCTCTCAAATGTTGTGTTTGTGTCCTTCCCCCTCTCTCCCCATCTTGTCTACCGCTCCCGATGTTATATGTTTTATGTGTCGGTTTGTCTTTCTGTGTGATTAATGTTCGCTCTTTCACGAGCCTCGATCTTGTATACAAAAAAAAAAAAAAAAAAAAAAAATCCAGGAATTTTTGGGGGGAATTTTTTTGGGAAAGATTTTTTTCCTGTTTCACTGCATTTAAGCTTTTATTCTTATTCATAAATGATGTTTTTCTCCTCCAATTCCGAGATATATCAAAATTAATTCTCTGATGGAAAGGGCCTACTTTCTTTTTCATTTATTGTTTTGGGGAGAGGGGACGTTAAACAAAACGTATTATTCCAACTAAACCCACGGCGGGAGTATGCGCTCCACTGAGTGGCGTTCTAGTTCTTTATTTTGAGAAATAATATTTGTCGAACTGTCTACCTACATATGCTATTTTATCCCTAGCACAATGGGCCCACAACACTCATCATTATGGTTTACAAATCTGCCAACCTTTAGCAATGACAATGAGAAATTAAAAATTTAATAACCTGGAAGTTGAAACAAATCCAAAACAATCAAGATTATTTCAGGTAACTCCATGCGGTGGTGCTATTGCACTGCACTGGTGTTAACACATGCATTCCCCCAATTTACATCATCAAAGTCGGTTTCTTTTGTTTCTGGATAGGTTTTAACTGTCTGTGAAGTGGGTTCATGTTTTACAGACACAGAATTTATTTATTTATATATCTACTGTGATAGATGACTCAGGGAGGAGCTGGTACATGTATGTCACTTGTGACACAATGACGTTAGGGGACGTCAGTTTACGGCCTCTAGATGAGTCTGAAAGGTATTAGTACATAATAAACAAATCAACACAGTTTAGTAGATATAAACCTGGAATTCCAGAATCGCGAAGCAAGTGCTCAGATGGGAACGTCAAACAGGGAAACAGACAATCGACCTCTATTTAACAAATGAAAATGGACTACTTGTGCAAGCATTGGTGAGTGCTATGCTTTCGTGGAATGTTAACCCTCTACTGTGGAATTTCTGAACACAATAATAAAATAAAACTTTTCCAGGGAATCCAACATATCGTGTGGGTATTCATTCATTTAACATTCCCCACTGATTCTGAAACTTCGTGTCAAATGAGGACCGATTTTAAAAAAACAAAAAAAACTTTGAAGCAGCTGGAACTTGAGCCAAAATACACATTTTTATGAATTTGGCAACACAGTTAACTGTCTGTGAAAAGAAACTTCATTTGGCGTTCAAAATTAGCTGTTTTCTAATCTTCACAATTCCTTTGATGCGCTGTTCAATATCTATTAATGTACGGAAAAATGTGTTCCAACTTGAATATACCAACCAGACTACAATATTTAGAAGACGATTGTGCACAAAAAAGGAAGCATGTCAGAGCGAGATAACTACTCCAAAGGTTGATCCGTATCCAACAAAAGGTATCACGTATGTACACACCGTCCCTGCCCAGAGATCCTCACGGATACCACTTAGTAAGTGGAACACGTAGAGCACAGTGCCCTTCTTGAAGGACAGGTATCGGCAGTCTGGAGCAATGAAATCCTGACGAGCCTTTGCCTTGTACACCCACACTGAAGACAGGCACACCGAAACAAAGGGTTAGTGCTGTAACTACGACTAGTAGTTCAACATCGACTACAAAGCAATGCTCTTACTCACAAGACTTCAGCGTACTTATGTCCTGCTTGTGTTCCAAAGCACATTAATGGCTACCTTCGGAACTTTCCTTGGACAGTCGATGAAGGACGTTTTTGTCAAGCTCCAAAGTAAGGGGATCAGATCGAGCTCCCTTATTGAGGGATATGTTAAAGAAAAGAAGCAAAGTAACAGCCAATAACTTTGTGATGAGATTATTGAGATTCCATGTAGGTCGTCACTCCTCTATTGGAGAAAGGATGGAAATTTTGGGGCTAGGTAGGTTAGTGGGGTAGGTTTTGGGGCTAAAAAATGAATGAATAAATAGCTGACTTGCTGAAGAGACATTCCCAAAAATGTCTTGTTTTCATGACTTGAATTGTAATATATATATATATATATATATATATATATATATATATATATATATATATATATGGAGCTTGTTATACATATATGGAGTTAGATATAAAATGTCTTATTCATATATACAGACTTGGCATTTAATATGGAATTTTTTTTTTTTTCTTGACGGGTTTACTTTCTTAACTCAGTATATCAATCTGGTGAGTTTCTTTTACACTTTGGTGATTCATTTGTTAAAAGAACCATGTCACTGATTGTCTGTCGCAGCAAGAAGTCAACAACAGGATTATATCACAGGTGGCGTGGCAAAATGTACGGACAGGTGCATTTGATGATTGGCTTCACAGTCGGGTATACAAGGGTTGTTGCGTTCTGTATTAGTGGAAAACAACGGCTGCACGTCTCCAAAAGTTATTGCCGATTCCTCTGGAGATGGTCCGTCAACTCGACAATGCTGTTTGTCATGGAGTGGTGGCTTTACGAAATTACGGCATGAAACAGCATGCTATTGCTTGGCAGTATGGCATCACTCAAGGTCAGGTGTCAAAGATCCTGAAACGAAATGCTCAGAGAGGTGTCCCTACTCCAATACCGAGGCCAGGACATCACCGCAGAACCACAAGGAGGGATGATCGCCAGCTGCACCGGTTGGTCCGCAATGGCCGTACCAAGTCAGCTAATCGGCTTAGGGCTGAGTGGCAGCAACTGACAAATGTGCCTGTATCCAGAAGGCTAGTCAACCAACGACTGGTTCAAGCAGGCTATCTTGCCAGGCGTCCCCTGAGAAAGCCACGCCTGACCAGACAACACCGCCAGCGCCGATTGCAGTAGGCCAGAGAGCACCGTCAATTGCAGCCAGGACACTGGAATCACGTGATCTTCAGTGACGAGTCTAGATTTCTGGTCTATCGTCAAGATGGCCGCGTCCGAGTGCGCAGACAAGTGCATGAAGCCTACAACAAAGATTTTATAGTGCCAAGAGTCCAAGCTGGAGGTGGTGGGGTGACCGTTTGGGCTGCTTTTCATGCAGGGGGCAAAACTGACCTGGTTGTTCTGAATGGAAACCAAAACCAGTTCAAGTACAGGGCCATTCTGGAAGAAAAATTGCTTCCATTTGCTCGTGCAGCCTTTCGAGGAAACTTTGTCTTCCAAGATGACAATGCACGGCCTCATCGTCGCATGATCCAACACTTTCTTGCTGACCGTGGTGTTGAGCATATGGAGTGGCCTGCCATGTCCCCGGATATGAATCCGATAGAGAGCTTGTGGGCAGAATTAACGCGTCAAATCGACCACTTGGACCAGCAGCCGACCTCTGTGCGTGAATTGCAGCAGGCTATTGCCACTGCATGGCAAGCGATTCCTGTCCAAACCTTGGCAAATCTTGTGAACAGCATGCCTCAACATGTCCGTGCTCTCCTGAATGCTCGTGGGGGTTACACGAAGTACTGAACTGTAATTTTACTGTCCGTAATCCCAGTCGTAATTTAACTTTCGTTTTTGTTAAAAAAAATTTTGGCTAATGTGCAAAATAAAGAGATACTTCTGGAAAACGTACAGAAGTTTAACACAGTACTGTCCATGAATTGAGTTCGATATCAGTTTACATCACTTTCAAGGATCAATTTATTTGTTTCGAAATGTCAAATGTGGTTTTTGTTTCTTTTAAAGGTCACATTAACAAAATCTAGAATAATTTCAACATAATTCCAATGAACTTTAGGTTCTAAGACATCTTGAAAAGTAAGTTCACCCCCACCAAAAAAATATTCCATATTAAATGCCAAGTCTGTATATATATATTGTTGCGGATCTCACCGTCGGCCCCTTTTCCCCTTACCAAGGGGGGATTAGTCCCCTTGTCTGCGACTGACCGACGTGAGTCCTGAAGCTGCCCAGTTCCCTCCAGAAAGGCAGGTGAGCAACCTCGTTCGAGACCGCAGACAAGATGTTATTTGCCGAGCGGATTAGCAGCCGCGGCTCGAACCATAAACGAAAACTAGACCCGATTCTTATTCGTTGGCCAAATCGTGCCACAGGTATTCAATGGGGAAATCACAAGGACGAACGGATGTGAAGGAAAGAAGGCAGGGTAAGGAAGAACAGGATTTATTAATTATTTACACACAACCAAAGCAGAGAAGAAAAGAAATGTAATTTACAGGGAAATGGAAGGAGCAGGAGGACACAGAGCAATTTCTAGCTTACCTATACAGTCTTACTTAAACCCCAGGACAACACAGACAAACAGACGACAATCAGACTTACACGAGTGGGGAATGAAGGCAGGAACGAATGGCTGGAAGGGGAGGAAGGTTCAGGTGGTCCACAGAGCTGGAAGGATGCGGGTCCGGTTCGTGTGACGGCGCGGCTCGAGGTGAGCAGCCGCCCTCCTCGATCGTGTTAGCTCGGCGGCGTTGCTTCGCGGCCGTGGTCGAAACTGCCGTCAAGGCTCAAAGCTGCGGTGGTCAAAGCTGCGGTGGATTCAAAGCTGCGGTGGTCTCTCTCTTATCTGTGGTTCATCTCCCGCATCTCACTCCGCAGTCCTTCCCCACCCCCTTTTATGAGGCGCGTCGCGATCAAGCCGCCGGCCTGTTGGAAAACGCCCATCGGTGAGCTCGCCTCGGCCTTGATTGGTCGCGAGGGCTCACCGATCCCGCCCCTTGAGGAGGCGTTGGCAAAGCCACGCCTTGTTCCTGGCGCTTTTCTGACTCCTCCCACCTTCTGCTCCGAGATGACCTCGAGTGCAATGGAGTCTTGGGGTGAAGGTGATGCCAATAACCCCACCCAAAGTTACTGGCACTTTGAAGAGGCCATGGGGGTGTCGGAGGGATCCTATCTTATTTCAATTCGGTGCAATGCAGTGTCAATTAATGGGAGACAGAGCCTTAACTGATACACATAATAAGGAAATAACTATTTAGAAGGGTATATGGTGGCCTACGTGCTTGTACATGGACCAGCTACGGTGCACTCATTTCAATTAACAGCCAATTAAAGGGGAAATGTACATAGGAAATTTTAATACTAAATTTACAAAGTGAAGGTTCTAAAAACCGTAACAATATATATATAAATATATATATATATATATATATATATATATATATATATATATATATATATATATATATATATATATATATATATATATATATTGTTGCGGATATGGGATTTGCATCCATCCATATCCGCTTGTAAATATTCCCCTATTTCCTCAATACTTCCCAACTATCCCCAATCCCCCATTCCCTAGTCCCATTTTCTGTAAACAACACTCTGTAGACCCGACCTCCCCCTATTTCCCCCCATTAAATGTCGCATCCAGGTCCACCGCATCTCACGTAGACAACTATAGGACATCTTGCTAGTTATTCTTAGTCTATGTCAGTTAAGGATTCGTTTCCATTAATTCTGACCCTTCGTTGCACCAGAATGTGATTGTATGGCACCGTTAGGAAGTTTAGAACCTCCCAATACCTCCCCGCAGCTCTTCCTCACGGTTCAGAAACAGCAACAACAACAACAGCAGCGGCGGGCGCGGGGAGTGCGCGTCCTCACTCCGGCTTGGTTGGTAGGGGGTGTTGGGAGGGCACCAGGCCTTTCCAACGAGCCGCCATCGAACATGTGCTCGACAGGGTTACCAAATAGGGGCTCCCTGTCAGCTCCTCGTCAAGGGCGGAGCCCGGTAACCCCCGCACCCAATAGAAGCGGCGGACCGGTCCCATCTGGGGCGGAGCCAACCAGCCGAGGGCGTGTCACTCCCCGCTGAGCATGCGCAGGAAGAGGGAGGTGACGTCAGATGCGCGCTGAGCTTGGAGAAAGAAAGACGCCACCTCCGAGCGCTGTGAGGCCTCCCTGCATCTTTTGGACCGTGCTTGATCCTGTCCCCGAGCCAAGGTGCACCTTGTGCTATCGAACTACCTGTCCTTCCTGCCATCAATCCCTGTGTAAGTCAGCCTTGTCCCGTTTGTCTGTGGTCTGTCTGGGATAAAATAAGATTGTATTTAAGTGCCTATCTCTTCTGTGTCTTTTACCTCACTCTACCTTGTAATCTACCCCTTTTCTCCACCACTAATTATACCCTCCTCCGGAGGTCTTGAGAACTGTACCCCTTGCGTCGTTTCATTTATCCCAGTCGTTGTGTCCTTTCCAATCATTGATTTAGCGTAGCGCGATTTGGCCAACGTTCGGGTGGAATCGGGTGAGTTGGGGAAGAATCGGGGGAACTGTTAGGTCGCGGTGGACCATCCGCTCGGCCCATCATAACATCTAACCGCGTCCGTAACAATTGGTGTCGAGGAGTGAGATACGAGGCCCGAAGCGCGCTTAACGTGCTCAAAATTACAAGCAGTTGGAAATTGTTTTGTTTTACAAAAAACCCGAATTTTGAAAGTCGCGCTATGGCAGATCAAGACGGCTGGGTTCCGGTAGAGGAGAGTGAGGCAGGGTCGATCCAGGACCAAATTGAGGGACAAGAGGAGAGCGAAGCAGTGAGGGCGGCAGGTTCGCAAGATGGCGCTCTCGCGCACGAGGTTGCGGGCGCGCAAAATGGCGCCTCGCACATGGCTACGGCGGCCGCACCCGCTGCACAAGTGGGAGGGATGGCCCAAATGCAGGCCCTCATGGAGCAATTTATGGTACAAATGCAGGCGTCCCTCAACCTGCAGAAGGACGAGATGAGGGCTGATAGTGAGCGGTTGGGGGGCAGAATGGGGGGCAAAATGGGAGAAATGGGGGAACGGTTAGAACAAAGGATGGGGTCCAACAGCGAGAAATTGAGGGATGACATGGGAAACCAGATCGGGGGTTTAAGGGATGACATGGGAAACCAGATCGGGGGTTTAAGGGATGACATGGGGGCCCAGATCGGAGGGTTAGGGAGTAGAATAGAGGGATTAGACAATAGATTAGGGGAAATACAGGAGGGGTTAACGGGGGTAGAAAACAGAATGGCCGCTCAAGAGAATCAAATGGAAGGGATGAAAAGGGGGTTAGAGGGGTTAGAAAACAGTATGGAAGGCAAATTGAGGGACATGAGGGACCAAGCGGAAAGGGAAGTTAAACAAATGGGGCAGCAGATAGAGGGGGTCAGAATGGGGGTAGAAACTAAATTGGATGCTCACAGGGAGGAAATGGAGCAGATGAGGGTGGCATCTGGGCAGGAGATGCAAGTGATGGGAGAGGAGATCAGAAGAGGTGTGAGTGAGGAGGTCGGAGGAGTGCGCGAGGAGGTGAGGCACTGTAAGGAGCGCATGGAGAAGGAGGTGAGAAAGGGGACTGTAAAATTGCAAGGTGGTATAGAGGAGTTGACGCTGGGAGTAGAACAACTGACAGTGGGACAAAAGGAGTTGGGGGACCAGGTAAAGAAGAACACAGCGGTAATAGAGGGTTTAAAATCGACACAGAAGGAGATGAAAAAGGACGTAGGGGTAATTAAAAAAGAGTGTCAGACGGTACATGAGGACCTGACGAGGAAAATGAACAAGGTGGTAGAGGTGATGGAGGTTAAAGAGCGGGAGGTGCGGGAGCATATAGAAAAAAATAAGGTGGAGTTAGAGGAAGAACTTAAGGGGGCGCACGAGGAGATGAAGGAGGTGAAGCAGAAATTAGAAGAAGTGGAAGAAGGGGTGAGCGAAATTAAGAAGCGACGGAGAGAGGATAAGAAAGAGATAAAAGAGGAAGTAAAAGAATTGGTCCAAAGTCTGTGTTCGGATCGTGATGATGTGCTCATTAACCGGATGAGGGATTCGCAGGTGATGGAGGAGAAGCGAAGAGAAAGAGGACCCGGTGTAAGTGGTGACCAATATGGTCGTGCGTATGATGCGCCAGGTGATTTAATAATCTTGGGGGTCGAGATAGACCTGGATGTTCGTGAGAGGCCAAGAGTGAGGTGTATGGCTGGTCCGGAGGATATGGAACGAGGGTGCGAGCGAGAGGGTCCGGTGATGGGAGAGGTGCAAGGTGTGAGTGAGCAAGGTTGTGGCGGTATGGAATGGGTAGCGGGTTGCGGAAGTGTGACCCATGCATCGACACCAACAGGGGTAGTTTTTAGAGGGACAGGGGAGGCATGGGAGCCCCTTGGGGGTAATGTACTGTGGGGGCCCGGCCGGTTCGGCCCCGCGCTGACCCCGCAAGGGGCGACGCACGGGGTCCGGCAGGCGGGCAACGACTCACATACGAGGTGGTCCCACAAGGTCCCACTCGCGCCGTATGACGGTGGGTAAGGGTGGCATCCCTGCCACCCTTCCCATGTGGGGGCAGATGCGCTATAGATTATGGGGTTTATGGCAGTGAAAACTAGCCCGGGTGGGTTAGGATATTGTGTGTAGGGACCTAGAAGATGACATTAGGTAACGTTAAGGTTAGTTAGTGACAATGACACCTGTAGAGGGGACGCAGGTAGATTAGAGTGGATGATAATGACGAGGGAGCGCAATAGTTTAAAGGGACGACTGGGAAGCGCAAGTTTCAGAGGGGAGTAGTTAGATGAGATGATGCTGTGTGAGAACTGGACAGGTGTGTGGAGCAGTGTATGAGTAGTGAGTGTTGTGGATCAGCGCAAATGCGCTTGGGGGAGAGAAGGGTGCAGGCGGCACCAAGTATGAGAGCACAGGTGTGCAAGTACAGGTGTGTGGAATATATGGAGCAGAGAATGAGTGGTGTGGAGAGAGTTGGAGTAAGTGGTACAGAGTGGTGTGCATGGTGCGAAGGTGTGGATGGGGGAAGAGTGGACCCCTTTTCACGAGTACCCGGGGAGGGTAGTTTAAAGAATAGTTAGAAGGTATAGGTAAATTGTGGTTGGATATTGGCATTTGTGGTGCGGTTGCAGAATGGTATTGTGGATGGGTGCATTGGTGTGGTGAAATTGGCTGGTCATGTGGCCTGTTAGTATGAGTGTGAATGGTTGGGCACTCCGCCACTGTTAGATGTCGGCCAGGTGAGGCCGCAGGTGGGCTCTGGGAGCCGTTAGTGTCAGTGGGTGCCTGAGGATCCCGGGTGTGGATCGGGCAGCCCGTGCCAGAGAGGGCACTGAGGGGGTGAGAGTGCGAGAGGGCCTTCCCCAGTTAGTTAGGTTAGGGTGAGGAGCAGGTGAGCTCGGTAGGCAACAACAGTGGTGGAGGTGTGCAGGTGGGCGGACCAGCTGGGAGCGTCACACGACCCAGCCACCGAAATTGTGCGGGGGCACCGAGTGATGAATCGGGGGAGTGAGACCCCAACTTGAGAAGCACCACAGTTTGGTCAATGGGAATTGGTTTTTAGAACCCATAGTGTAAGTTGGCCAATGGATTGGCAGGGAAAGACCCCGGGTAATGTAAAGTTGTTAAAGTCATTTAGGAAATAGTTAGGATTGATGAACCTGTCGCACCATACGCAGCCACTTACCTGAGGTGATGATGATGACTCCACACCTGTGTTCCTTTGTTCTGTGTTGCAGGAAAGGAGAATTGCTGTGTGGATTTGTGAGACGCATCACGACGTGGATAAGACATTGGGGTGATTCCATCTCTCCCTCCTTAGGAGGGACTGATGATGAATTGGTGATGGCAGATGTTGATGTTGAGTTGGAGATGGCAAATTTTGATGAGAGTTGGAAATGGCAAATTTGATTGGTTAGGAGGGAGAGAAGACGAATTTGGTTTATGGGAGGAACGGGGAAGACAGTAGGGACGTTTGTTGATGTGTAAAGTAGATGTTTATGGGTAGTGTTGTGTTTTGTGGATAGAGTAAGGGGTAATGGAGGGGCAATGTAGGTTACCTGGTGGGGGGGGGGGGGCGTATGGTAGGAACGTACCTGTCTCACCTGGTTCCCATGTGCCCCCAGTGTGCATTACCTTGAATTGCGTGCACTTTTGCGCCCTTACCACCTTACTCACTTGTCTTCTTTTGTCTCCCACCTCGGAGGATCTGGCTTTGGGGCAGAGAGAGAGGAGAGAGAGGTGCTGGCTCCGCAGCTGTCGGCCTGTACTTCCGCTGCTTGCTGCCTGAGTCGATACACCATATGGACCGCAATTTTTGTGGCCGCCTACAATGGACCGCAGTTCTTTTGCGGTCAAGCACCACCCGTGGATGGACCTCTGGGTCAACGTGGCACCTATGCCATACAGGTGAACCACTTTTAGTTGGCCCCCCTGACGGCCACAATTTAGAAATGGACGCGGTTGGCGCCTTTCTTTATTTCTAAAGAAGCCAGAAGGCCAAGTGCACTCCATGAAGGCAAGACCAGCGGCAGAACATCGGCCGGCTGCGACACCACCGGTGACCATGGACACTTAATTGTGCATTGTTACTGAACACTTTCTTGGTGCACCGGATGGTGCTGACTGTGCATAATGGGGTGGTGCTTTTGGTGCTTGGACGGGGTGCTCTGCACATTATTAAAGGCCATAGGGCCACAGGGCACTCGTGGGTTGGTGTATCGATGCTGGCATGCGTGCTCTCTCTCTCTATGCATAACATCTGCATGTGTTCCTCAAAGAACAGGTCCTGGATCGTAGTGTAAATATCAGTCTTGTATAAATGATGCTCCCTACCAGCTGTATGTTTAGTTTGAGGATGCTTTCCGCGATTCGGTTATCCTGTGGGTGTGTTTCTGTTAGGAGAAGGGTGCAACGTCGCAGGGGGACATATTTACTCATTTGTGAACATCTGTAAAACTGTCGCACTCAGGGTTGAGTTAATAGTAGAGGGAACTACATCTGAGTGCCACACTAAAGTAGGTAAAAATTTATCGGGTCGGGACGCCCCGAGGTAGAGAAGGGTGCAATGTTGCGGATATGGGATTTGCATCCATCCATATCCGCTTGTAAATATTCCCCTATTTCCTCAATACTTCCCAACTATCCCCAATCCCCCACTCCCTAGTCCCATTTTCTGTAAACAACACTCTGTAGACCCGACCTCCCCCTATTTCCCCCATTAAATGTCGTGCCCAGGTTCACCGCATCTCATGTAAGACAACTATAGGACATCTTGCTAGTTATTCTTAGTCTATGTCAGTTAAGGACTCGTTTCCATTAATTCTGACCCTTCGTTGCACCAGAATGTGATTGTATGGCACCGTTAGGAAGTTTAGGACCTCCCAATACCTCCCCGCAGCTCTTCCTCACGGTTCAGCAACAACAACAACAACAACAACAGCAGCGGCGGGCGCGGGAGTGCGCGTCCTCACTCCGGCTTGGTTGGTAGGGGGTGTTGGGAGGGCACCAGGCCTTTCCAACGAGCCGCCATCGAACATGTGCTCGACGGGGTTACCAAATAGGGGCTCCCTGTCAGCTCCTCGTCAAGGGCGGAGCCCGGTAACCCCCGCACCCAATAGAAGCGGCGGACCGGTCCCATCTGGGGCGGAGCCAATCAGCCGAGGGCGTGTCACTCCCCGCTGAGCATGCGCAGGAAGAGGGAGGTGACGTCAGATGCTCGCTGAGCTTGGAGAAAGAAAGACGCCACCTCCGAGCGCTGTGAGGCCTCCCTGCATCTTTTGGACCGTGCTTGATCCTGTCCCCGAGCCAAGGTGCACCTTGTGCTATCGAACTACCTGTCCCTTCCTGCCATCAATCCCTGTGTAAGTCAGCCTTGTCCCGTTTGTCTGTGGTCTGTCTGGGATAAAATAAGATTGTATTTAAGTGCCCATCTCTTCTGTGTCTTTTACCTCACTCTACCTTGTAATCTACCCCTTTTCTCCACCACTAATTATATCCTCCTCCGGAGGTCTTGAGAACTGTACCCCTTGCGTCGTTTCATCTATCCCAGTCGTTGTGTCCTTTCCATCATTGATTTAGCGTAGCGCGATTTGGTCAACGTTCGAGTGGAATCGGGTGAGTTGGGGAAGAATCGGGGGAACTGTTAGGTCGCGGTGGACCATCCGCTCGGCCCATAATAACATCTAATCCGCGATCCGTAACAATATATATATATATATATAAAATATATATATATTGTTACGGTCTGTGACCTTTTTTTTTTTTTCCTCCTCACCTCCCTCCCCCTCCCCCCCCCCCCCCCCTTTGAGTTAGACCAAGTGGTTTGGTCCACGGGTATAAAGCCTATGATTGGCTGTGGGGCAGGGGAGGGGCTAGGAAAGAAAGAAAGAAAGAAAGAAAGAAAGAAAGAAAGAGGCCTCATGGCGGAGTGCCTTTTCGTGTGCTTGTAGAGTTGTCAGCGGAAATCTCTCCACCTGAAGGTTGTGCTGGATCAACCCCTGCAGCCACGTCGGTACCTGAAGGTTGACTTGTGCTGGATCAAACCATGCGGCCACCTCAGTACCTGAAGGTTGACTTGTGCCGGATCAACCCCTGCGGCCACCTCAGTACCTGACGGTTTACTTGTGCCGGATCAACCCCTGCGGCCAGTCCTCCCAGGTCTCATAGTATCCACCTCCGTTTCAGTATTTGCTACCGCTGATCATGATTCATGGACCAAGTTGTGAAGTTTTCTTATTCTCAAAGTTTTGTTCCGAGGATTCCACTGAGGATGATCACCGAGCCTCAGACAACTTCTAACTGCAATTAGTTTGTCGTAATATTCCCAGGGATGGTTTTTAAGATCACTGTAAGGTTATTTTTTTTATCATTCCCGTTGCTCCAATTATCACTGGTACAATGTCGGGGCTCCTCAGCTTTCAGGGTATTTTCATTCCATTTTTGAATGCTTGGTATTTGGTCATTTTCTTGATTTCTGCATTGTTTGGACAAAAATCGCTGAGGACTGACATTTCAATTAGCAATGCCTTCTTTTCTTTTTTGTACAAGTTGCAAGGATACTATATCTGGTCGCAATGCTTTGTTTTCTATGTTCATGCTTGATGGGATCATTAGGTCAAACGTGAGCATTACTTCCTTGTTTTCAGTGATTGCATTTGGTTCATGTTTGCACGTGTTTCCTGGAACTGGGATATTGAGACCTTTGCAGGTGTGCCAGTGGATTACTCGACATACTTTGTTGTGCATTTAGGTGTACAGCTGCTCTGACATGAGTTTTTTTACATCCTGGTAGGAGGTGGCTCATACTTTGTTTCCACCTTGCAGAACCTACTCTTGTCCGATTGACCCATTCCTGCCATTTTGTTAAAGCCATTGGTGTAATGTCTTTGGTCTTTGGCATTTATAATGATTCATTCTCCATCCCATTTGAGTTGACCTGTTCTCAGCCATTGCAAAGATCCTTCTTTGTCTACTCTCAATTTGTACAACTCTTTTTTTTATACCTTACTGCTCCATTATCATTTCCCCTGTTGTTGGTGTATATTGTTGATATTTCGTCTTGTATTTTTCTTTCTTCTTTTTTGCAGTTGTTGGGGCTGTACTCGTTGTTTCAGTTTCTTCAGTTACATCTTCCATTCACACCTTTTTTTTGAATTTTTTTGCTGGGTAGGTTAGGGATACCTTCTCTGGTTTGTTGTCTTCATGTACAAATTGGATTCGGTAGTCTGTTGCACTTTTTACATATTCCACCAATCCTGCAGTTGTCATTTTGTGAATTTGGTTGCCCTCCATCAGGACGGTACCGCCTTCTCGTCTCGGCAGGTACATCCTCGGGATGCATTGATGTTTGTAAAACATTTTGTGGATGGTGAGGTTTTGAAATCTAGTTTATTGATTTCCGATTGTGGCCAGTTTATTATTCCACAGCTATACTGGAATACTGGTATTGCAAGTTGGTTTATGGCTTTGGTTTTGTTCCTTAGAGATCAGCATGTTTTCAGGTATCTACGCAGGTATTCTTTGTGAATTGTTTTGCGCATTTGTATGTGACATATTTGGTGGACTTCTTCTACTCCAAGGTATTTGTATGATTCTTCAGTCTAGATCCTTTATATTTGTATATGTGTCCATTTTTATGTTGTCCGTTTTTGTTGGTCTACCTAGTATGAATGTGCACTTGGCACACTTATCCATGCCAAATTCCATAAGAATGTCATCGGAGTACTGTTTTTTTTGTGTGTGTTTGTTTGTTTGTCTATGCATTCTGTCCGTGCAGGAACCAGTGCAATCAAACCTCTGCATGGCCTCCTCTTTCATCCAGAGGAAGGTTGAGGGCTATGCTTGGATTTGTATATTTTATTGAAAAAAATAAAAATAATTATAATCAGATAAATTGGCCTTCAAGCCTTGATAAAGTATTGTGCTAATACACTGCCTGCATTTTTTTCCCCAGGAGTGATCAAGTAATATATTTTGTGAAGATCATATGTTGAGGTTGTATGTATGTTTGATTTGTTGTCAAAAACACCAACAAAACATTTTTGGATACAAGATTGAGGCTCGTGTAAGAGCTAACATGAATCACAAAAAAAAAAACGGACACACAAAACATACAACAAAGGGAGCGGGAGATGATGGGGAGAGAGGGGGAAGCACACACATGCAACAGCAGAGAACAGGGACTCGGGAGATCTGTGAGAGGGAGAGGGCTTGGGGAGAGGATGCATGGGAAGGGGTGGGGGGTGGGAGGGAGAGGTATAAAACACATGGACTACTACTAGGACTTACAGGAAAGAAGTTGGTATTTCAAAAAAAGTGGATCTGGGGTGAATTAACAGGGGTAGAAAAGATCAAGGTTTAGGATGAGGGAAGATAATATATGGTGGTGAACAGCTGTTTTAAAGACCTGGAGGGAGGAGTGGGATTGAGGAGAGTGAGGGTTCGTTCCAGATGTGGGAGAAAAGAGGAATAAAAGAGTAAAGGAGAGCAGAGTCTTGATTTTGGCAGTTTAACCAGAAGAGGTTTGCTGGCAGATCTTGTGCGACCTGAAGGAATATTTGGGGGACAGAGCACAGACAGAGCTGGGAGTAGGGGGAAAAGGGGGGTTCTGAGGCACATTAAATTTAACATTGAAGTCAATGGGGAAAATTAAGGAAACTTATTGACTCACACCCCCTCTCTTGAAAAATTACACCCCTTTTTTTCCTCAAAAAATTGCGTCCACTTTTTACGAAGCTAATTTACCAACTACTAAAACACATAGAATTTAAAATTAGTCAATGGGGAAAGAGCTAAAAAAACTTAATAACTCACTGGATTTTCAACCAGATTTCACCCTCTTTTGGGACAACCTATTTCCAAATATTAAATCCTCAATTGACCTAATGACTACTCATAGGTTCTAGCTTACCTCAAATTTAACATTGAAGCCAATGGTGAAAAGTATGGAAACTTATTGGCTCAAACCACCTATCTTGAAAAATTACACTCCTTTTCTCCCTCCCAAGCCCCGCCCACTTTTAACTAAGCCCCGCCCACTTCCCCTAAACCTTGCCCATGGCTTGAAATGCCAGGCATGCCAGGCTTGAAAAATTACACCCTTTTTCTCCCTGCATTGAACTTATTAACTTCCCCCCCATTTTTCATTATACTCATGCACAGACCCAACAAATATTTGTGTTTCATTTTTAGATAATAACTTAATTCTCTGAGAAGAACAATCACCATCTAGAATATTTACAAATGTTATATTAGAATTTAACTCTCGGTTCAGGTATCGCCGTTGAGCTGATATGAAATGATAAACTTCTCTTAATGTTCTTGTCTGACCCCCTCCCGAACCACATACTATTTTGAGATTATAGTAAATTATTTTCCCCTCAATCTCTTGGCAATCACTTTTTTGTCTAATAAATACAATGTTTCCAAACACAAAGACAAATTTCAATCAATCTCCTCATTTAAAAAGGATACTGAAATATATTGCACTGATGTGAAATTGAACAAAGATGATTTCAATAACTTTTGGATTAAACCTATTATGAAGGATAATATGAGCTACTCAATACCTTTTAAAGGAAGAGCATTCTCTGTCTTTGGGAAGTCGTCAATTAAAGTAATTATAACAAAAGTTTCACCACTATTTATGGAGATTTATAATAAACTAGAGGAGGTAATGAAACATGTAAAAGTATCAAAAAAGAAAACTCTTTTACTGAAGCTACCGAAAAGGAAGATAAAACTATTAGCTCTAAACACGGTGAAATTTCTATATTCTTTAATAACCCCAAAGTTGTCAATCTTGATGAAATGAAAGATGTTAATATATCAGGAGAAATGTCATTTCGCTAAATAGTAGTTAGGAACCATTTTAAAATTACCTTTAATATTAGGGATATAGTAGTTGAATCTGTTAATGAAAAAAAGTATATGGATATAGACGGTAATGTTTTTTCTTCTAATTAAATATGAGTCATTATTCAAGTGAAGATTTTGTTGATTTTAAAAGTGATGATAGTGGTAGTGAGACTTTGTCTTCACAAGACAGTTATGATACTGAGAGTTTGTGTTCTAATGATAGCTATGAAAGTAGTTTTATAGATTCAACCCACAGCATTTAACCCCTGACTATCACTTCTCCTTCTCCCTCCTTTTGCTTTAAATATTTCCCTATTGATTCTTGTCTTTTTGCAATTGTTGTTTTCATGTTTTGTTATGCATTATGTTTTGCACTCTGTCAAAGCGCCTTTGGGCTTCATGAAAAGCGCTATACAAAATAAATGAATTATTATTATTATTATAGATGATGACGATTATGAAAGCACCGATTATAGTGAAGATGATTTTTAGTTTAAGGAATCTTTTATTATATAAATATGATAAATCCAAACGACATACCAGATATTGAGCCTCTTGAATTCCCTGATTCTCCATATGATAAATTGGAGAATTGTCCGGCTTGTGATAGAGTGGGATTAAATACAGAGTCAAAAGCCCATAAACAATGTTTATTCTGTGATTATCTTTTAATTAATGATGATAAAAAATATATAAATATTTAACTCTTTTAAATTAGAACCAAAAATGAAATACTTTACAAGATTAATAAGAGAGATGAATGTGAAGTATTATGATGATAATATACCATTTCTTACAAGGGAAGAGGCTATTTGTATTGAGGAAATGTATAGGGGTTTAATGATATTTATTATTTAAAATAATTTTAATGGAAATGTTAATACAAGATACTATATAAATAAAATAATGGCTTACCTTGAAATTAAACCTGAACTCGGGATAAAATATAGAGTTTCTAAAAAAGCTCATAAAAAGTTAGATAACTTGTTTTTCAAATATATAAATGAATGATTTTTTTACCTGTTTGGGAAAACAAGATAAAATTTAACAACCATAAAAATCTCCCAAATTCATTAAGATGTCCAATAGTTGGTTCAAGCTGATGTGGAAAAACCTGTTTGCTTTTAAAGATGCTCCTTACCCCCAACTTTTTAGATTATAATAATTTAATAATTTTCACAAAGTCAAGTTTTCAACCCGAGTATCAACTACTATCACAAGGTTTTAATGCAGGCCTTCAAAAAGAAGATATAATCGGTTTATTTAAACTTTAAAAAAAACGAAACGATTATAACATTGAAGATATAATACAACTATTTTATGATACACAGAAATCAAAACCGAAACCAAAGCCATGACTTGTATTCTCAGTGATAATATGGATGATATACCTTCACCCCAAGATTTAGATAAATCAAAAAAGAACCTCGTTATCTTTGATGATTGTGTTAATGAGAGAAACCAAACAGTTATGGATAGCTACTACACAAGAGGGAGACATTCTTCTTGTAATTGTATTTATCTCAGTCAATCATACTTTCAACTCTCTCGTCGCTCAATAAGAAACAATGCCAATACTTTTATTTTATTCAAGTTAAATTCAATAGATGTAAATAATTTTTGGAGAGCCAATTGCTCTACGTTATGTAGTAAAAAAGAATTTGAGGCTCACACGAAACACACAATTGGAAAATACAAATATATTGTTGTGAAACAAGATGAGATACGAAATGATATTTTAAAATAAATAAATACAGAAAATGAATGCACAAGAAAGAGCAAGAAGATTTAAGGACCATCAGGAGTTAGTTACAAAAGTTGTAAAGCAACAGGAAGGCATAAAGAAGAAATGCAGACAGAAACTAACGGGTGAAGAAGCGTTTGAAAGAAAACAAGAGAAATGTTTTAAACTGCTTTTAAAAACTTCCCAACAAAAAATGATTTCGTCTACAGTTCCTGCGATAGAATATAATAATAATAATAATACATTTATTTTATATAGCGCTTTTCAAGAAGCCCAAAGACGCTTGATATACTCCAAAAAAACTTCAAATGCTCAAAGATTTTAGTCAAATGACGAAGCAAGAACTTGGAGATATAGGAGAATTAGAATATGATGATGAAGGATTATTTCGGCAACTTGGAGGTAAATCAACCTCCCAATTATATTGTGGAAGCTCTTCAAAACATTGAATATTCGGCGGATTCAAAAACCAGAGCAGGTCTCATTCCAGCAGAAGAACCAGCACAGTTCTATCTTGTTAAAGAAAAGGTATTGATATTTAATGATAAATTGATGTTCTTGAGTTCTGCTCAACCAAATGTTAAATTAACCCCCAGATTAATGTTTCTTCGAACAAAAGATGGAAAACAAGAAACAAGTATGAGGGGTGATTCAACATATTTCAATGAACCATTGAATATGAAAAATGCAGATGATAGGGCATATATTGATTTACTAAACTTACTTGATTATGGAGTTTCTGTTGCTGGTAAAAGTAAGAAGAATGAGAAGGAAAAACATATTATTGATGCTTTACGCAAGCTTGGTTTAGCCTCGGGTTTGGGTGTTAGCTTTCTTCCAAATGACCCATCACAATTAGTTAATAGGCTATTATTGCTGTTAGGTAGTAAGAAGGCTGGGAACAACAATTGTTTTAATGAAGCCTCAGCCATTTTAGATCAGTTGATGAATATGAAAATAATTAATAAATGTCAATACAAAGATATTTTATTACATATTAAATAAGATGTGAAGCACAATTCTTAGTTTTAATTTCACGACGAGTGATTACACAGCTTCATTCCCCTACCCACTACAACTTAACCCCACAAAAGAATATGAGGCATCTTTATTGTCAATGGAAACTTATAATACCTTGTTTAATATCACAGAGAAAAACAACAAATTCAGTTATGATTCAGGAAGTGGATATAAAACTATAACAGTTTCACGTGGAGCTTACGAGATTTCTCAAATATCTTCTGAAATTGCCCGTCTTATGAAAGAACAAGGTGATGAATCAAAAAATATTGCAATAGATATTCAAAAACATACTTCAAAATCAACTATTAAACTTAAAAATAATTATAAAGTTGATTTCACATTGAAAATTCATTCAGAGAGCTATTGGGTTTCTCTTCAAAAAAGATTGAAACTAACAGGCGTTTGACAGTGATAATGTCATTCAAATATCCTCCGGTATAAATTCGGTATTAATTCATTGTGATTTGATTGATGGTGCTAATAATGATGGAATAAGAACAAATACAATATTTTCATTCAACGCATACTCAACCCCGATTGGTTATAAATTCAATATGGAACCAAAAAATCTTGTCTATTTACCTGTGTCAGGAAAAACCATATACAGAGTAAATTTTAGGATAACCGATCAAGCTAATCATATGGTTTCCTTTCATGAAGAAATTATATCCATCAGAATTCACCTACGTGAAGATTTCCAATAAATAAATAATGGTGATTGTGAGGAAACACAAGTTGGGAAAATGTAAAATAATTACGAAAGATGGGATTGGAGAGGGCATGTACCTTTCGCCATACTATAAGGGTGAAGGTATGTTTCTTGGTAGAGGATACTATAAACCGAAGAGACAACGGGGTGTAGGTCATCAATTTAGAAATAAAGGAGATGGGATAATTGATACTCTAATGGGTATTGGTTCAACCATTCTTAAACATAAAGACCTAATTGGTTCAACCGCTTCTGATGTGGGCTCAGTTGCCAGTGCTATGAAGAGTATAAAAGATGCTCAAAAGGAGTCTCATAAATTACAAGCAATCAAAGAAATTTAAAAAGGAAAAACTCAACTATCTTCACAAGAACGACAAAAAATCATTCAAATACTTGGGTCAGGGTTTCAAAAGTTTTAGCAACTTTTTTTAGTAAATAAATACAAGTATGGAACAATTGATAGTATCGATGATTTGGATGATACGATTATCATTTCAAACTCTATGAAAAAGGAAGACTATTATAAGGTAAATGCTATAACAGGAACAGACTGGAATTCAAACGGAACAAAAAGTTTTGAAATACATAATCAACAAACTTACTTGAATCTAGCTGTTGTTTCTTGTTGTGTAAATTTAAATTCACTAAGGCTGCGAATAACACTAATGCTACACTCGTAAATGATTTCTTCTGGAAAATGGTTGAAAGTGTCCTTTTGTATATTGGATCACAAGAGGTTGAAGCGGTTGATTATGTCTCTGCTACATCTGAAATGATGAAATTCACACGATATTCGTTTCGTAATAGAATGGGTAAGGGAGCTGTTGAAGGTTTTATTCCTGATATGTCAACGGGAACAAACACAGACCCTGGTTATAGTCAAAGAAAGTTAATGTATAACGATGATACAAAAGCAGTCAATAGTTTTACCGCAGCAGTTCCCCATAAGGGTATATTTGGATTTTGTGATCATGATAAAGTTTTGTATGGACTTAAAATTAGATTTCAACTACAAAGAAATGACAATGTAAATAGATTGCTTTTGGTGATAATAATAAATTTGTTATTAATGATTTGTGTTGGTATATTAGTGAATATACTCCTAATCTTAAAACGGAAGAGATGTTAAATAAAAGACTTAACTCAAAGAAACCGCTAAATGTATCATACCTTAAAAGAAGATGTCAACACGTTCAACTGGAACACACTACCTACACTTGGAATTTAGGTGTTCTGGAAGGAAAGCCACGATACCTATGGCTCATTTTTAAGAAACCAGATGGAGATGAAGGTACTGATAAGAATAATGCGCTGAGTGATAATGCTAAGGTGAAACAACTTCGGGTTTCTCTGGATGGTACATTTTACCCGCGAGATAGATTGGAAATTGATTGGGAAAAAAATGATTACGCGGAAGCCTACAAGTCTTACCAAAAGATGTGTGAAAGCAACAGTAATCAAGAGTCCATTTTGGATATGACTGCATTTCAAAAACTTTATACAATCTATGCAATTGACCTGAGTTCTCAAAAGGAAACTATAAAGTCTAATAGAGTGGATACTTCTCTATACATTGAAAGGGCAGAGAGTGAAGAAGTTGATACATATTGTTTGCTTTTGGAAGAAACAGAATTGCAGATTAATACAGATAATGGTGTTATGATTCATATCACACAGATTTTTCTAATAAATAAATGAGTGCGAAAGCATCAACTGATGTATATGTTAATAAAATCAATCTTGATAAACTATCGTCTTGTATTCAAAATCAAAAGCCTTGTATTATTAATGTTAATACAATTCAAAGAAAAGGAGCAGTAAGAATTCATGTTTTGCTCACAAGAGAGCAGGTGAAAACACTAAATGATACTGGCTCACTTAAATTTAAAATATCAAAACCTATGTTGAAGAAATATTCAATAATAGAGACGAGAGGAGGATTTCTCCCATTTCTAATTCCTTTATTTGCTGGTTTAAGTGCGGCGGGAGCATTGACGGGTGGTATTTCAGCAGCGGTAAAAAACTGCTAACGAAAGGAAGGCACAACTAAAAGCACAAAAAGAATTGGAAAGACATAACAAGGAGTTGGAGAAACAAATTAGTGGAAGTGGTGTAATTGTAGATTTTGCTGAAAAGCTTGAAAGCCTACCTGATAAAGCGAGATTGTTAGTTGGAGATATGCTTTGTTCTATCGCACAGGCGGGTGTTAAACAAACTAAAAGGGGTAATGGATTTTATCTTTCTCATAAATGAATGGATAAATGGTTTAAACAATTTGGAAAGAATACAACGTCAAATATAGAACTTGCTAAATATTGTAAAAAACTAAAAATTGATATAATGTGGTTATTTGTATGAGAGATGAATTAACAAAGTTGTCCAAGAATACAAAGAATGTTATTATGAATTTAGACACACAGAATGGTTCTCATTGGGTTTGTATTCAAAATAGTCAGGATAAATATTATTTTGATAGTTACAGTCACGTGAAAAAGTAAGTACACCCCATGTAAAGTTTTGACTTTTTCAACATATTTCAACATACAGCTAGCTATTTGATCTTCATTTCAACAATATTGATAGATAAAGGTGATAAAATACAACAAATATCATGAAACATTTACATTTTGTAGTCCATTGTATAATTTAAATAAACATAAATGCAAATTTCGCATGTGGAAAAAGTAAGTACACCCTTGGCTCTAATAGGTGGTATTGCCCCCTTTGGCAGAAACAACCTCAAGTAGGCGTTTCTTATAACTGTCTACCAGTCTCTGACATCGACTGGGAGAAATTTTTGCCCACTCCTCCATGCAGAATTATTTCAGCTGTGCGATGTTTGAGGGGTTTCTTGCATGCACAGCTCGTTTCAAATCCCCCCACAACATCTCGATGGGATTTAGATCCGGGCTTTGACTTGGCCATTCCAGAATCCTCCATTTCTTTCTTTTCAGCCATTCCTTGGTGGATTTACTGGTATGTTTACGGTCATTGTCATGTTGCAAGGTCCACCTTCAGTTGAGCTTCAACTTTCCGACAGATGGCCTCACATTATCCTCAAGCACCCTCTGGTACAATGAAGAATTCATAGTGGATTCTATGATGGTAAGCTGCCCAGGCCCTGATGCAGCAAAGCTGCCCCCAAATCTCGCGAGATAGATCTTGGAGACGGTGGCAGGGGTTTTCGACGGTCCACACGGTCTCCACGTTTTTCAAAGTTAAGTCTGTTCACAATTGTATTTTGTCGAAACTGTATTTATCGTTCGGTGTGTGAACTTATAGTGTCCCCCTTGGAAGTTTCTCGGTGTTTATCTTTCATAAATTAATTGTTTGTTTGCCGCGTCGCGAGCAAGGCCTTGCAGCCTCAGGCTTCCCCCGTCGAAGGTTGTTCCTTCCTTCGCTGTTTTGATTTCCCCTTCTCCACCAAGCTTCACCAAACATCTACTATTTGTCTAACGTTGTAACCCCCACACCCCCCCCCCCCCAAACAAACAAGAAAAACTTTTATTTCCCTTTCTCCTCGTGTGCTTTTGCCTCTGCCCATGTGCGCTGTCTCGCCCCGCCCCCATTTTCCCCTTGCCTTCCACCTTTTGCCCTGTTCAAGTGACTCGTGGTCGTCACTCTAGGCTTCCTCTCCCCATTGGTATTTTTGTGAATATAAGATTGTTCTTCACAGTTCTGTTTAAATATGTTTCAACTATCCCCTTCGGTGTTTTATTCAGTGGTTTATTACAACACGTTGTTTTTCTTCTTATTTAAAAGGCTCCTTTCAATTTCCTCTTCAACTCATTCCATTTCAAAAAAATATTCAATCTCTTATGATTCCAAATCACTCCATGCTCTAAATTCTCATTCATTCCATCCCTCCTCCATCGTTCTTAAATGAATCGCTAACTTGAAAATCACAACAAACCCAATTTGTTATATATGTTCATCTTTCATTAATCATCCACTTTCTAAACTCCCCCCTTGCCCCTCCCCTTCAAATCTCCCCCCCAACCATCCCTCCCAAATTCTCCCTCCTCCCACCTCCTTCTCAAAGCTGCCTCCTCCCCACTTCCTCTCCCTCCTATGTCATACCTCCACCTCCCCCAACCTTCTACTTTCCTCTGCCCCCCCCTCAAACAAACTCTCACTGTGCCTCATTCCATCACCATCAAACCTTTCGTCCTCCTCATCCTTCCCTTTCTTGTAACTTTTCTGTAATCTCTGACACACTATCAACTGCTCTTCCTACATCCCCCTCTCACCCTTCATCTGACCCTACCCCTCCCCTCCCCTGTCCTGCACCCGATGCTCCCCCTCTCTCCTCACTAACGGTATGGACCTCAAACATCCGGGGCCTTCGCTCAAACCTGATTGATCTCTCCATTCAGGTTGCTTCTGAAAATCCAGACTTGATCTGCTTAACAGAAACTTTCCTCCTTCAAGATGTCTCCGATTCCTTAATATCTCTTCCTGGTTACTCCCTCCTCCGGTACGATAGACCTGATCCTCGTCTTGGTGGTGGGGTGGCTATCTTTATCAAAAACTCTCTTCCACACTCTCCCTGCACTGCCCTCTCTCCACCCCACCCACAGGAGTACCTCTGGCTACGGCTTCCTCTCCACTCCCACCTTTTGTTCATATGTGTTCTGTACCGTCCTCCAAACAGTGATGACTCCATTTACATTTCTCTGTCGGACAACATGGACCAACTTCTATCAACTCATCCAAACTCTCTCTTCCTCATATGTGGCGACTTCAACTGTCATCATGCCAGCTGGCTGGGTGTGGGTTCATCTCTCACCAGCCATGGCACCTCAGCAAAGGACTTCTGTGACTCATTGGGACTGACACAATCTGTCAATTTCCCGACCCGGATCTCAGTCAATGGAGTATCTTCTCTTCTGGACTTGGTTATGACTAACTTCCCTGCAAATGTCTGCTGCTCTTCTTCTGCTCCAATCGGTTCTTCTGATCATGTGCTTGTTAAAGTGGACATCTCACTGGCCATTCTCAGAGAGCCTCCTCAGCGCAGCCATCAATCTGCAAGCAGCCATCAATCAACTGGACTGGTCTACCATCTCTAATGCCTCTGACATCAATTCTTCCTGGGAATTCTTCCAAAGCAAACTGCTCTCTCTCATGCACAGATTTATCCCATCTCGTCTTCAGTTGTCTTACCCTTCCTCCCGTCCATGGTACACTGAATCTTGTGGTGAGGCAGTTGCCCTGAAACAACTTGCCTTTGCGTCTTGGAAGGCAAATCCAACTGAAGGCAATCTCAGTTCCTTCCACCAAGCTCGAAACAAGTATGTTTCTACCCTCAGGAGTGCCAGGAAGCACTATCTCTCCACACTCAAGATTGAACTCTCAAACCTGTCTCCTTCCTCCAAATCCTGGTGGCATCTGGTCAAATCCGTTTCTTGTGTTTGTTCCCCCTCCATCCCCTCCCTTACCTCAAATGGCTACACAGTTGACACCGCACGTGACAAAGCCGAATGCCTCAACTCTGTGTTTGCCTCAAAATCTTGTGTCCCAAACCCATCTCTCTCTGTTCCCACCTTTCCCAGTCGAACCCAACTGCTCCTGGACTCTGTGTCCTTCTCTCCTGACAAGGTGGAGAAGTTTTTATCAAACCTCGACTCCGATTCTGCAACTGGACCAGATGGCATCAGCCCTCGGGTCCTAAAATCCTGCTCTGCCACTCTATCTCACCCTCTCTCTGTTCTTTTCACCCTCTCTTTTGCTCAAGGTCATCTGCCAGCATCTTGGAAATCAGCAAACATTACCGCTTTACACAAAAAAGGTGCAAAAACAGATCCTTGCAACTACAGACCAATCAGCCTGCTCCCAATTATCAGCAAAGTCATGGAATCCATCATTGCTTCAGATATCAAATCCTTCCTCTTCTCCAATGGCTTGATCTCTGATCATTAATTTGGATTCAGACCAGGTCATTCTACTCTGGACATGTTGCTTCTGCTGTCTCAACAATGGATGGAGGTCCTCAATGCCAAACAGGAATTCAGAGCTGTCTCACTTGACATATCACGTGCCTTCGATACGGTCTGGCACCCAGCTCTGCTCACCAAACTCACCTCCTATGGTATTCAGGGAAATCTCCACTCATGGCTTGCGGATTTCCTCTCTGGTCGTAGGCAACGTGTGGCCCTGAATGGATTTCTCTCATCTTCCCTTCCTGTTCTGGGTGGAGTTCCCCAAGGTAGTGTTCTGGGCCCTGTGCTATTTCTGGTCTTCATCAATGACCTCTCTGACTCTCTGGAAAATCCTCTCTATCTCTTTGCTGATGACTCCACTATCTGCCGCTCCATTCCTCATCCCTCAGATCGGCAGTCTGCAGCCTCCTCACTCTCTGCAGACCTGGACAAAATCACAGACTGGTCAAACAAGTGGAACATGTCTTTCAATCCTGAAAAATCTCACACTCTTACAATGTTTCTCCGAAAGGACCGACTGGACAACCCTCCCATCTACTTTCTCAACAATCATCTCCAAGAAGTTCAGTCGCTCAAGCTTTTGGGTCTCACTATCTGCCATGATCTTTCTTGGGAAAACCACATTTCCAAGCTGGCCTCCAAAGCCAGTCGCCGACTGGGCATCCTCCGTCGTGCGAAGTCCTTCCTTGGCACACCTGAGCTCCTCACCACATACAAGGCTTTCATCCGCAGCTCAATGGAATACTGTTCCCCCCTCCGGGCTGGTGCTCCTGCCTCACACCTTGCTCAGCTTCATGCTGTTGAGGCCAAAGCTTTCAGAATCATTGGAATCTCCTGCAATGTAGTCAACTCCGAGGGCCTTTCACTCACTCACCGCAGGCAGGTTGGTGGTCTTTCTGTCTTCTACCGACTCCTCTCCGGCCTTGCTCCCCCAGCTCTCTCTGTGCTCTGTCCCCCCAATATTCCTTCAGGTCGCACAAGATCTGCCTGCAACCCTCTTATGGTTAAACAGCCAAAGTCTAGGCTCTCTGCTCACCTTCACTCTTTCATTCCCCTTTTCTCCCGCCTCTGGAACAAACTCCCCCACTCCCTTCAATCCCACTCCTCCCTCCAGGTCTTTAAAACAGCTGTTCACCACCATCTATTATCTTCCCCCATCGAAAACCTTGATCTTTTCTACCCCCGGTAATTCACCCCAGAGTCCTTGCAGTGTTCATATGTTTTATTCCTCTCCCACCTCCCCCCAAGTCCTCCCGATGTCCCTGCTCTCAAATGTTGTGTTTGTGTCCTTCCCCCTCTCTCCCCATCTTGTCTGCCGCTCCCCTTGTTTTTTGTGTTTTGTGTGTCGGTTTGTCTTTTTGTGTGATTAATGTTAGCTCTTTCACGAGCCTCGATCTTGTATACAAAAAAAACAAAAAACAAAAAACAAAAAAGAAAACATAATATTTCCACCACCATGCTTTACAGTTGGTATCAGGTTCTTGTGGTCAAATGCTGTCTTTGGTTTTCGCCAAACATGTCTTCTGGTACTGTGGCCAAATAGCTCTACCTGTGACTCATCTGTCCAGAGCACATTGTTCCAGAAGTGCTGGTCTTTGCCGAGGTGTTCATTGGCAAACTTTAGTCTTGTCCTGATGTTCTTTCTGGACAGCAAAGGTTTCCTTCTGGCACACCTCCCATGTAGATCAAATTTGTGCAGCCTCTTTCTAATGGTAGACTCGTGCAGTTTGACATCAACCGTGGCAAGAGCTACCTGCAGGTCCCGTGATGACATTCTAGGGTTCTTAGAGACTTCTTTCAGCATCTTGCGGTCTGCTCTCGGGCTGAACATGCTGGGGCGGCCTGGCCTGAACAAGTTGGCAGTTGTTTGGAATCTTCTCCACTTGTGGATGATCTTCCGGACAGTCGAATGATTGATTTCAAATTGTTTGGAGATCTTTTTAAATCCCTTCCCAGACTCGTAGGCATCTATAACCTTCTTTCTGAAGGCCTCAGAGAGCTCTTTTGATCTCGGCATGGTGACGCCGCACACTTCAACAACAAAGAGCAAACCAAACTAAATGTCTGATGTTTAAATAAGACAGGTTCCTCCAAGATCCTCTCTAATGATGTTCTAATCATTTGCACCTGAGCTGGTGCACCTGATTCTAATTTTAGGTATTTCAAGTGGTGATAAATGTAGGGGTGTACTTACTTTTTCCACATGCGAAATTTGCATTTATGTTTATTTAAATTATACAATAGACTACAAAATGTAAATGTTTCATGATATTTGTTATATTATATCACCTTTATCTGTCAATATTGTTGAAATGAAGATCAAATAGCTGTATGTTGAAATATGTTGAAAAAGTCAAAACTTTACATGGGGTGTACTTACTTTTTCACATGACTGTATGGTATACCACCACCTGTTGAAGTAATACAATTCTTACAGAATGGTGTTTATCATACATTTCAAGTTCAAGAAATTAATTCTAAATGTTGTGGTCAATTATGTTTATATGTATTATTTCAACTCAACAATAATGAAAATTTTTATGATGTCATTTTTAATCTAATATAAATGACATGTTGGAAAAGATGGTTCTATCTTTGGAGAATCCCCTCAGGATATTGATTTATCAAATTATTATACAAAGGCACAGGCTGAACGACAAAAATAGAATATAACAAAAAATATTAATATGAAAAATACTTATAAATTAATTAATTATCCAAGCCCCAACGATGCTAATGACTTAATTAGATTTCATGATTTATCGCAATATATATCTTTAAATAAAACAGCACGTTTTGTTAAACAAGTAAAATTTACAACCACAACACCTGGTTATACAGACCATACACCTTTCCTCATTAAATTTAACTATCTGCTTACAATTGAATTTTATAAAGAAGGACATATAGTTAATATGCGAATCAATAAATGGGGGTATGATTTGCCTGATTTAGGGTATAATTGGTCTTTTTCAATAAACTTAGAAGACCTACATGATTTTAATCAGTCTCGTAAAGAAGAATATTATCCGCTTGGTGAGGATAAGGAGTTATGTGGAAGTACAATTAGCAAACAACAAATACATGATTTCAAGAATAGAAAATTATATGACGGCAAAACAATAGTTTATATGACAAAGAAGGAAGGTAATGAGATAAAGATAGAAAGCCGAGGAATACAAACCGATTTGGTAGTGGGAAGATGGGGACTGGGGAGGTATTACCTGTCATCATATTAATCTCCCCTATATTTCTGATACATAAATGGCAGGAAGAAGACTACAAGAGAATTATAATTTTTGTATTCAGGGATACCTACAAGAAAAGGGTGCTCAGTTTTACATACCTGATGAATTGGAACATATACATGGCAATTTTGTAATTAAGAACTGGCCTTATACTGATATTGCTAAACCCACAAATGGAGACTTGATTAAAATATTAAATAAAAATGAACTTCTCAAAGTTATGAAATATGAAACTCTTTTAGAAATCATCAACAAATCTTATTGGTATCCTATTATGAGAAAAATAATTATAGATACAAGAATATCTCAAAATCCAGATAAATATATGTACGATATTCTTTGGGGCTCAAACTCAAGGGTAGCAAGGGATGAGGAAGGAGTTGAAGAAGAGAGGGAGAAAAGATAGAAGGAGGAAAGAGAGAAAAGTGAGAAGGAAGAGAGTGAGAAAAAGGAGAGGGAAAAAAGAGAGAAGGAGAGGAGGGAGGAAAGACAGAGGGAGGAAAAATATAAAAAGATGGAAATCAGTGAGATTAATAAAAGATTGAAGGTATTCCAGCAAATAAATCAAACTCAACGCACTGAGAAGGAAAATAAAGAAATGAAAAGTCTAATGGAAATATTATTTTCAAGAATAACTGTTATCACTTTCAGGGGAGGAGATTTAAATGAGAAAGTGGGGATAAAGAAGAAGAAGGAAAAGATTATGTGGTTGATGATGTTGGTGTTATTGACTTTAGTTAGTTTTATTTGTAAATAAATGGAGGAGAGTGAAGGCATTCCTAAGGATTCTTTATGTTTTAAAAATCAAAATAGAAATGTATATGTTGAAAACCAAAAAGGTTTTCGTACTCTGTATGAATTTTTCTCATAAATAAATGAGTTATTGTGTTAAGTGTAAAAAGAAAACTAATACTAAAAATATACCATATGTTAAAGGTAAAAATAATAGAGTTTATGAAAAGGGGATATGTTTAGTGTGTGGCTCTAAAAACTGTCAATTCATTTCTAAGCATAAAAGTGGGGGAGATATTCAAAAGTTTTTGTCGAGGAGTAAATTTACAACAACTGGAATTCCAGGGGAATTACACCTTCCGGGGTATTCTTTCTGTGGTCCAGGAACAAACTTGGATAAAAGATTAGATGAGGCTGACAATCCTAAACCTTGGTCTAAACCTCTAAATAGGGTTGATGAAGTGTGTATGAAGCATGATATTGCTTATGGGAATACCACTACGTTGACTGAAAAACATAAAGCCGACAGAGAAATGTTGTATAATTTGTCTTTGATACAAAATCCAACGCTGAGAGAGAAAGTTGATGGGTTTATCGTGAAAAAATTGATAAGTGCTAAATTGAGGTTGGGACTTGGGGTTGGCATTCCAGGTGTATCACCCGCAAAAAAATATTAAGCTCTGATAATGACATCAAGACTGAGGAGCTTTTGGGTAATGAATTACATAGACCAGTAATCACAAAGTTTAAAAGAAGGAAGGTTTATTCTAAAGGCACCGACCACATCTGGTCCGCCGATTTAATTGAACTAAATAATGATAAGGGATACAAGTATGCTTTACCTGTTATTGGTTTGAGGAGTAGATATGCTTGGGTTGCTCCTTTGAAAAACAAAAGGGGTAATACTTATGTTATGTTAGCTATCAGTGGAATATTTAGTAAAAGTAAAAGAAAACCAAAGAAGTTATGGACTGATGAGGGAACAGAGTTCTATAACAAAATATTTATAAAACTTCTTAAGGGGGAGGGTATTAAATTATAAAGCACCTTTAATGAAGGAAAGGCAGTTGTTATTGAGCGTTTTAATCGCACTTTGAAAGAGACACTATACAAAAAATTAATACAACTCGGTTCTCAACAAGGGTTACCTATAATTCAGGACATTGTAGATAATTACAATAATACAGTTCATTCATCAACAAAATCAAAACCATGGGAAACATTTACAAAATCAGAATATGAAAAGGAGATTAACTTGAGAAAACCCAAGTTCAAAGTTGGTGATATTGTAAGAATATACAGATGGAAAAGCCATTTTGAGAAAGGTTATACAAAGAGATGGACTAATGCTCCAATCTGCTCTGTGTTCTGTCCTCCTGAAACGGTCTGGCACCCCACTCTGCTCACCAAACTCTCCTCCTTTGGTATCCATGGAAATCTCCACGCATGGCTGGCGGACTTCCTCTCTAGTCGTAGTCAACGTGTGGCCCTGAATGGGTTTCTCTCATCTCCTCTTCCTGTTCAGGCTGGAGTTCCCCAAGGCAGTGTTCTGGGCCCTGTGCTTTTTCTGGTCTTCATCAATGATCTCTCCGACTCTCTTGAAAATCCTCTCTATCTCTTTGCTGATGACTCCACTCTCTGCCGCTCCATTCCTCATCCCTCAGATGGGCAATCTGCAGCCTCCTCACTCTCTGCAGACCTGGACAAAATCACTGACTGGGCAAACAAGTGGAACATGTCTTTCAATCCTGACAAATCTCACACTCTTATGATGTCTCTCCGAAAAGACCGACTGGACAACCCTCCCATCCACTTTCTGAATAATCCTCTCCAAGAAGTTCTGTCACTCAAGATTTTGGGTCTCACTATCTGCCATGATCTTTCCTGGGAAAACCACATTTCAAATCTGGCCTCCAAACCCAGTCGCCAACTGGGCATCCTCCGTCGTGCGAAGTCTTTCCTTGGCACACCTGAGCTCCTCACCACATACAAGGCTTTCATCCGCAGCTCAATGGAATACTGCTCTCCCCTCTGGGCTGGTGCTCCTGCCTCACACCTAGCTCGTCGTCACGCTGTTGAAACCAAAGCGTTCAGAATCATTGGAATCTCCCGTGATGAAGCTACCTCCGAGGGCCTTTCACTTACTCACCGCAGGCAGGTTGGTGGTCTTTCTGTCTTCTACCGACTCCTGTCGAGCCTTGCTCCTCCAGCTCTCTCTGGGCTCTGTCCCCCAAATATTCCTAAAGGTCGCACAAGATCTGCCTGCAACCCTCTTATGGTTAAACTGCCAAAATCAAGACTCTCTGCTCACCTTCACTCTTTCATTCCTCTTTTCTCCCACCTCTGGAACAAACTCCCTCACTCTCTTCAGTCCCACTCCTCCCTCCAGGTCTTTAAAACAGCTGTTCACCACCATCTCTTATCTTCCCCATCCAAAACCTTCATCTTTTCTACCCCCGCTAATTTCACCCCAAATCCTCTTTTTTGAAATACCAACTTCTTTCCTGGAAGTCCTTGGTGTCCTTGTGTTTATACTTCTCCCACCTCCCCTCCCCCCCCCTTCCCACGCCCCCTCCCCCCAAGCCCTCTCCCTCCCACACATTCCCGATGTCCCTCACAAATGTTGTGTTTATGTGCTTCCCCTTCTCGCCCCATCTTGTCTACCACTCCCCTTTTTATATGCTTTGTTTGTTTGTCTGTTTGATTTGTTTGTGTGATAAATGTTAGCTCTTTCACGAGCCTCGATTATGTACACAAAAAAAAGAGAAAAAAAAAGAAGGAATTATTTAAAATCGTTGATGTAATGGACACAGTCCCTTGGACTTACAAATTATATGATTTAAATGGAGAAGAAATCTTGGGATTATTTTATTCACAGGAATTACAAAAGACAAAGATAATAAAAAATAAGGTCTAAAATCTGTCTCCCCAAAAAATTGAAAAAAAGTGAAAAAACTAGAAAAAAAAGTTTGAAAAATGTTTTTTTGAAGTTCAAAAAAATTGAAATCATTTTGAATTTTTTTTCTGAAAATAAAAAAAAAAAATTGAAAAAAAAACGGGGAAAAAATGCCAAAATTTTTTTTTTTAAATGTGGAAAAAATGTGGGGAAAAATTTGAAAACATTTAGAAAAATTTTTTGGAAATAAAATTTTTGAAAATAAAAATTGAAAAAAAAGGTTCAAATACTTAAGCACTATCCCCAAGGATCCATACTAATTTGGATCTGTGCCAAGAACTGAGTTTTAATTTAAGCGAAAAAGTATCTATAAATTACGAGATTTTCATCAAGAAAATTTTATTTTAAGCGAAAAAGTATCTATAAATTACCACGAGATTTTTAGTTTAAGTAAAGTTTTACTATATAAACATGGTGAATAAAACGCATTGCGACGTTTGTAGTCGTGAATATCATAAGCGTGCTTTGACACATCATCTAAAAAAAAAAGGCATAGACGAAATGCGGGAGAACAACCTCCTGTGTCTAATGTTAAACACTGTGATGTCTGCTCGAAGGATGTCTCAAAGGGTTGTTATAACAAACACCTTACAACAAAAAGGCATCGACGAAATGTGGGAGAAATACCTCCTGTGTCTAATGTTGTACACTGTGATGTCTGCAATAAGGACATTAAAAAGGAAGGCTTTAAGTCTCACCTTAAATCACACAAACACAAGAATATGTTTGGATACTCCATTAAAAACTCTGATGGAGCATTTAAGGGACATCTCTATTATAATAGCCGTAGATGATTCTGTCTGTCTGTCTGTCTATCTGTTGGGTGTCTGTCCGGGGTGTGGCTTACTCGGTTTGCAGAGTAGCTCCACCCATAGCTCCACCCATTCTGGGAGTGGCTATAAACAAATATCCACCATTTTATTAACTCGCATAGCTTTGAGTCCTGTTTTGTAGGCCCGTGGTGTCTTGCTCTCCCCCAGTTTTATTTCAAATCAAATTCGATAAATCATTTCATTTTTCACAGTCGCTAACATAGTTTTAGACTCGGTTGAAAAAAAACGGGAAGAAAATCCGATGAAAGTTGCCGTTTATAGAACGAAATGAATTCTCAAAGGCCTGTAACTTCAAGGCCATTGAGTCTCTCTCACGCCTTTATCTCCAATCTAACTCACCATATGATTTCATTTTTATCGATGGTTTTACTTTTAGACTCGGTGTCAGCAATAATTGAGAACAATCCACACACGCGGGAAAATGCAGAGATATATTTTTTAAAATCGCGTCATGGTGTATCATACACCGCCCAACATGACACCGCCGGCAATGTGTCGATATATATTAAAAATTCGCTTTTGCTTTTCCGTTATGATATATTACTATTTCGTTTGATGATAGTCGTCACAAAAACGTCAACAATGATGCCGACATATATTTCTTCGTTTTTATTTCATTCAACATATTAGCCGGAAGTAAAATATGTTTCAGGAAATTACCGAGAGATATTTCTTCGTTTTTTTTATTAGTTATGTGCGCATACACTTTAAATAGGTTTATTTGAAATCTTTAATTTTCCACAAACATTCCACACACGCGGGAAAATGCAGAGATATATTTTTTAAAATCGCGTCATGGTGTATCATACACCGCCCAACATGACACCGACGGCAATGTGTCGATATCTATTTTAAATTCGATATATCATTTCATTTTTCACAGTCGCTAACATAGTTTTAGACTCGGTTGAAAAAAAACGAGAAGAAAATCCGATGAAAGTTGCCGTTTATAGAACGAAATGAATTCTCAAATGCCTGTAACTTCAAGGCCATTGAGTCTCTCTCACGCCTTTATCTCCAATCTAACTCACCATATGATTTCATTTTTATCGATGGTTTTAGAGTCGGTGTCAGCAATAATTGAGAACATTCCACACACGCGGGAAAATGCAGATATATTTTTTAAAATCGCGTCATGGTGTATCATACACCGCCTAACATGACACCGACGGCAACGTGTCGATACATATTAAAAATTCGATATATCATTTCATTTTTCACAGTCGCTAACATAGTTTTCGACTCGGTTGAAAAAAAACGGGAAGGAAATCCAATGAAAGTTGCCGTTTATAGAACGAAATGAATTCTCAAACGCCTGTAACTTCAACTTCAAGGCCATTGAGTCTCTCTCACGCCTTTATCTCCAATCTAACTCACCATATGATTTCATTTTTATCGATGGTTTTGGACTCGGTGTCAGCAATAATTGAGAACATTCCACACACGCGGGAAAATGCAGAGATATATTTTTAAAAATCGCGTCATGGTGTATCATACACCGCCCAACATGACACCGACGGCAACGTGTCGATATATATTAAAAATTCGCTTTTGCTTTTCCGTTAAGATATATTACTTTTTCGTTTGATGACAGTCGTCACAAAAACGTCAACAATGATGCCGACATATATTTCTTCGTTTTTATTTAATTCAACATTATTAGCCGGAAGTAAAATATGTTTCAGGAAATTACCGAGAGATATTTCTTCGTTTTTTAAAATTAGTTATGTGCGAATACACTTTAAATAGGTTTATTTGAAATCTTTAATTTTCCACAATATAATTTACTTGCCATTTATCATTTGATGATTACGAGACAAATTCCTCTTGAGGATCGTGACAATTCATGCGCTGCGTGGAAACTTCTATTTCCAAAATGAATGAGACGATCGATGAAGAACGCAGACTTGAACAGGATGCAGCAAGAAAACGAATGAGACGGGCGAACGAGTCCATCGACGAACGTCAATGCAAACTTGCGGGGTCACCCGTGGGAATCCCACGGGCATGGATGTGTGTGACATTTCGACATATTGAGTTAGATGCTGCACATTCATTTTTACAAAATGGTTACTGGCAAGTCATCAGATCCAGAAATGGTGTAAAAACCACCGTTTAGAGGCCATTTTTCCCCGCAAAGCGGGGGTTGGCCTTTTCGGGGACCGTGGTAGTTGTTGTTTTTTTGTCCCCTTTTTGAAGCAATGTTTTACGGCCGGCTGCCCTTCCTGACGCCAACCCTTTTTGCCGCCTTCAACGACAAACAGGGAATTACCAGTGAACTGGTACTCAATTAGCCGACCTCGGAAGGATGACAGGCTGAGTCAACCCCCCTGGCATTAATTCGGCGATCGACCGAGATTCGAACCCAGGATCCTAAGCCGGCACCCTAGCCGCTAGCCCAACACCAGAAATGGTGTCATGAACACAATTTATTTACGCACAAGCACAAAAGCAAGACGGGCCGATTTCCGATTCCGACGGGCCGACGGGCGAGACGGGCCGATTTCCGATTCCGACGGGCCGATTTGGAGCAAGAAAAAGAACGAGACGGGAGAAAAAGGAGAGAAACGAGACGGGGAAAGCCGATTGGAGAGGCGAGTGAGGCGCGATTGGAGAGGAGTGTGAGGCGCGATTGGAGAGGAGTGTGAGGCACGATTGGAGAGGAGTGTGAGGCGTGATTGGAGAGGAGTGTGAGGCACGATTGGAGAGGAGTGATTGGAGGGGAGTGTGAGGCACGATTGGAGAGGAGTGTGAGGCACGATTGGAGAGGAGTGTGAGGCGCGATTGGAGAGGAGTGTGAGGCGCGATTGGAGAGGAGTGTGAGGCGCGATTGGAGAGGCGTGTGAAGGATTGGAGAGGAGTGTGAGGGATTGGAGAGGTGAGGGATTGGAAAGGAGAGGGATGTGAGGGTTTGGAGAGGAGAGGAGTGCTAGGTGGAGAGAGGAGAGTGTCAGGTGGAGACAGGAGAGTGTCAGGTGGAGACAGGAGAGTGTCAGGTGGAGAGGAGTGAGGGGTCACATATTATGTGAAATAAATAAATTGTGTTCATCACACCATTTCTGGATCTGATGACTTGCCAGTAACCATTTTGTAAAAATGAATGTGCAGCATATAACTCAATATGTCGAAATGTCACACACATCCATGCCCGTGGGATTCCCACGGGTGACCCCGCTAGTATTAAGATAAGGTTTTTTGAGTTTGGAACTCCTGGACCAAAATCAATAGCTGAAGCGGTTGAGATGGTTAAACCTGCTGTTGAAACCCTTGTAAAAGATACGTTGACTGAGATGAATACTTTAAAGTTTTATATGGGAGTAAAAATGGGCATGGTAAAAGATGGTGTTGAAGAAACTCCCTATATGAGAACAGACCCTCACTTTATCACATCATTCCAAGATTTATCATCAGGTGTTTGTGGTGAACTTGTAAAACAGGAGCAGGATGTAGCTATTGGATGAGCGTGGTAGTGGATAGTGGTAGTGGATTGTAGGTAGTGTAGGTAGTGTAGTATGAGTAGTGGATGTAGGTATTGTAGGTAGTGGATATAGTATGAGTCAAATCATTTTCTGAGATATACACATTCTGAAATCAGACCCTCTTAAAGCTTCTTCTTACACTGATTTACCGAGGGTTAGAAAACTTTAAAAAGCGGTTGTTAATATTCAAAACAAAGATAATAAATGTTTCCTATGGTCTGTACTCGCTCACCTTCATCCCCCACATTGGAACCCTGAGAGAGTATCACATTATAATAAATATGAGAATATGTTAAATGTTAAAGGTTTAAAGTTTCCTATGTCATTGATGAATATTCTAAAATTTGAGAAAATGAATAATCTATCTATTAATGTATGTGGATTAACGGATACAAACAAAGTTCAGATATTACAAATTTCTGATAATATAAATAATGAAACATATTGACCTTCTCTACTTTGCTTCGAAAGAAAAATCACATTATGCTTACATCAAAAATTTATCAAGATTAATCACTTCACAAGTAATCAATAACAAGCGTTACGCCTAGGTCCCCCGTCGGTGAAGTGATGTGAGTTGACAAAGTGGAAGAAGCAAGGCGGCCATCTTGGATTTTGACATGGCGACCCAATTTTCAATAGCGTTCTTCCTTATGCCTAGATACACCCACACACCAGATTAGAAGTTGGCACTTCGCTTATTTTTCAAGATATTTCGCTCACAAGGTTCAGACATATATATGGTGGCGGCCATCTTGGATTTTGACGTGGCGACCCAATTTTCAATAGCGTTCTTCTTTATGCCTAGATACACCCACACACTTGATTAGAAGTTGGTACTTCGCTTATTTTTCAAGATATTCCGCTCACAAGGTTCAGACATACATGGTGGCAGCCATCTTGGATTTTGACGTGGCGACCCAATTTTCAATAGCGTTCTTCCTTATGCCTAGATACACCCACACACCAGATTAGAAGTTGGTACTTCGCTTATTTTTCAAGATATTCCACTCACAAGGTTCAGACATACATGGTGTCAGACATACATGGCGGCGGCCATCTTGGATTTTGACGTGGCGACCTAATTTTCAATAGGGTTCTTCCATATGCCCAGTTGCACCCACACCCCAAATTAGAATTCGGTCCTTCGCTTACGCACGCACGCACGCACGGACCGAGGGGAAAAGCATAGTCCCCCTTTCGCTCCGCGGTGCGACGGGGGACAAAAAATGTAAAACATATACATGTAAGCGACGTCTCAACTTCTTTCAAACAAAAAAACGATTCGATCAACATTCAAAATACTGTAGTGATCACAAGTCCACCGTAATTAATATGCCAAAAGTAGGTTCAAACATATCATTTAAAGATTTCATCAAGACTACAAAACATCCATTCATGATATATGCTGACTTTGAAAGTCTCCTTGAAAAAATAGATACTGCTTCTCCAGACCCTAAAGGGTCTTACATGAGTAAATATCAAAAACATACTCCTTGTGGTTTCTGTTATTATATCAAATCATCCGTTGTGATGAATACAACAAGTTAGAGGAGTATAGAGGAGAAGATGCCCCAGAGGAGTTTGTGAAACGACTAGAAAGAGACTGTGTTCGAATAACCAAGATAATGAGAGAAACCAACAAACCAATGTCCTTAACAAAAGAAGAAGAAACAGAATTTGGGCAGCCAAAGGCTGTCTGTCATATTTGTGAGGAGAAAATTGGTGAAGGTCTAAAGGTTAGAGATCATTGTCATCTCACTGGTAAATATAGAGGTCCGGCTCATCAAAGTTGTAATATTAATTATAAACTCCCCTCTTTCATTCCAGTCTTTCTTCACAAGAACGCACATCATGATACACATCTATTTATAAATGAACTTTCAAAGACTTCTGGAGACATTTCTGCAATTCCTAACACAGATCAGAAATACATTTCATTCACAAAAAAAATTCAAACATCTCCTATAACTAATATAAGATTTGTTGACTCATTCAAGTTTATGACGAGTTCATTATCTAACTTGGTATTAAATATTAAAAACTTTCCGAGTCTTTCAGAGTATTTCACAAATCAAGAAGAGATTGAACTCTTCTCACAAAAGGGGATATATCCGTATGATTATATGGATTCATATGAGAGATTTAAAGAAACACAACTTCCCTCAAAATAAAATTTCTATAATGAATTAAATAAAAGTCATATAACTGATAAAGATTATACTCAAGCAAACAATGTTTGGAAAAAGTTTAACATAAAGAACCTTGGAGAGTATCATGATTTGTATCTTAAAACTGATGTCCTACTATTGGCTGATGTATTTGAGACTTTTAGAACCGTCTGCCATAAAAAAAATTCCTATGGATTAGACCCCGCTCACTATTACACTGCTCCTGGTTTAGCTTGGAGTGCTATGTTAAAAATGACAAAACAGGATTTGGATTTGATCAGTGCTGTAGATATGCTTTTGATGATAGAAAAGGCTAAACGAGGAGGAATATCTCAGGTCTGTTCGAGTAGATATGCTAAAGCCAACAACAAATATCTTTCTAATTATGATGCTACAAAAGATAGTTCTTATTTGATGTATTATGATGCTAACAATTTGTATGGATGGGCTATGTCTCAAGCCCTACCTTATGGAGAACTTAGGTGGGTTAAAGAGAAAGATTATGAAAAGATTTTACAGGATATCGTTATCTCCACACAAAAATAATTGGATAAAGCTAAAATTGGATATTATTTTGAGGTTGATTTGAAATATCCTGAAGAACTTCACATTAACATAAAGATCTGCCTTATGCTCCTGATAAAGAAAGCCCAAGAAAAGAATGGTTAAGCGATGATCAACAATCATTTAATACAAAAGGTAAATCAACAGAAAAATTACTTACTACATTATATAATAAAGGAAATTATGTTTTACACCAAAGGAACTTGAGACAATGTTTATCAGCAGGGTTAAGAGTGAAGAAGATTCATAGAGTTTTAAAGTTTAATCAAAGTCATTGGTTGAAAGCATATATTGATTTTAATACAGAGAGAAGAACAGAGGCAAAGACAGATTTTGAGAAGGACTTTTATAAATTGATGAATAATGCTGCATTTGGAAAGAATGGAAAATGTTAGGAATAGACAAAACATAAGACTTGCTACATCTTGGAAACAAGCAACAAAATTAATTAATAGACCCAGTTTTCAAAGAGTAGAGGTGTTTTCAGAGAACTTTTGTGCTATCCATTTGGTTAAAGAAAGTATTGAAATGGATAAACCTATTTATATTGGAACATCAATTCTTGATTTATCAAAGTCATTAATGTATGATTACTTTTACAATAACTTAAGGAAGAAATATCAAAATGGTGTTAATCTCCTTTATATGGATACAGAATGTTTTAATTTTGAAAATTGATGCGGAAGATGTTTATTCAGATATGATTGATGATATTGATGTATACGATACAAGTAATTACAAGCCCGGTGATAAGTTGTTTTCTTCAAAAAATAAAAAGGTTATTGGAAAGTTTAAGGATGAATTGGGGGGTAAGGTAATGAGTGAATTTATAGGATTGAGGTCTAAGGCTTATGCTTATAAATATATTGATAATAATCTTGAAAAGAGTGATAAAAAGTTGAAAGGAATAAAGAAAAATGTTAATAAAGAAACAATAAACTTTGAAAATTATTATAATTGTTTAACTTTAAAGAAAGAAGAGTTCAGAAAAATGAATACGATAAGAAGTTATAAACATCAATTATATACAGAGGAGGTGAATAAGACGGCATTAGGAGCTTTTGATGATGAGAGGTTTATTTTGGAAAATGGAATTGATAGTGTCCCTTATGGGTATAAGTATTAAGATAAATATAAAAGTATAAGTGATAAGAGAAATATATAAGTATAAGTGATAAGCTAAATATATAAGTATAAGTGATAAGATAAATATATAAGTATAAGTGATAAGAGAAATATATAAGTATAAGTGATAAGATAAATATATAAGTATAAGTGATAAGAGAAATATATAAGTATAAGTGATAAGATAAATATATAAGTATAAGTGATAAGAGAAATATATAAGTATAAGTGATAAGATAAATATATAAGTATAAGTGATAAGAGAAATATATAAGTATAAGTGATAAGATAAATATATAAGTATAAGTGATAAGATAAATATATAAGTATAAGTGATAAGAGAAATATATAAGTATAAGTGATAAGATAAATATATAAGTATAAGTGATAAGATAAATATATAAGTATAAGTGATGACAAATATATAAGTATAAGTGATAAGATAAATATATAAGTATAAGTGATAAGACAAATATATAAGTGATAAGATAAATATATAAGTATATGTGATAAGATAAAAAGGGGGGTTAGGGATTTTAACAGGCTACCGTCGCCTTTTTTTTCGAATATATAAATGATAGAACCAAGCATTAACCAGACTAAAGAGTGGAGGTATATACAGCTTTGGTATATAAATGGAAAACATCATGAATGTGAGAAATATCAAATAAGTATTATTGAAGAAATAACAGGAGTAAGAGTAGATAAAACAAATAAGCGAATAAATTCAAATACGAATAAGTTAAAGTCTCTAAGAGGCAACATCCTTGAGTGGACTGAAAACTTTAATGGTTGCCAGGAGATTGAGGGGAAAATAATTTACTACAATCTCAAAATGATATGTGGCTCGGGAGGTGCTCAAACAAGAACATTAAGAGAAGTTTATCATTTCATATCAGCTCAACGGCGAAACCTGAACCGAGAGTTAAATTCTAATATAACATTTGTAAATATTCTAGATGGTGATTGTTCTTCGAAGATAATTAAGTTATTACCTAAAAATGAAACACAAATATTCGTTGAGCCTCTGCATGAGTAGAAATGAAAAATGGGGGGGGAGTTAATAAGTTCAATGCAGGGAGACAAAGGGTGTAATTTTTCAAGCCTGGCATGCCTGGCATTTCAAGCCATGGGCAAGGTTTAGGGAAAGTGGGCGGGGCTTAGTAAAAGTGGGTGGGGCTTAGTAAAAAGTGGGTGGGGCTTAGGAGGGAGAAAAGGGGTGTAATTTTTCAAGATAGGTGGTTTGAGCCAATAGGTTTCCATACTTTTCCCCATTGGCTTCAATGTTAAATTTGGGGTGAGCTAGAACCTATGAGTAGTAGTTAAGTCGATTGAGGATTTAATATTTGGAAATAGGTTTTCCCAAAAGAGGGTGAAATCTGGTTGAAAATCCAGTGAGTTATTAAGTTTTTTTTTAGCTCTTTCCCCATTGACTTCAATTTTAAATTCTATGTGTTTTAGTAGTTGGTAAATTAGCTTTGTAAAAAGTGGACGCAATTTTTTGAGAGAAAAAGGGGTGTAATTTTTCAAGAGAGGGGGTGTGAGTCAACAAGTTTCCTTAATTTTCCCCATTGACTTCAATGTTAAATTTAATGTGCCTCAGAACCCCCCTTTTCCCCCTACTGCTGGGGGAGCTTGGCCGGAGAGGAGTCGGTAGAAGACAGAAAGACCACCAACCTGCCTGTAGTGAGTGAGTGAAAGGCCCTCAGAAAGGGCTTCATCACGGGAGATTCCAATGATTCTGAAAGCTTTGGTTTCTACAGCGTGAAGCCGAGCTAGGTGTGAGGCAGGAGCACCAGCCCACAGGGGAGAGCAGTACTCCATCAACCTGTGGATGAAAGCTTTGTTTGTGGTGAGGAGCTCATGTGTGCCAAGGAAGGACGTCGCACGATGGAGGATGCCCAGTCGGTGACTGGCTTTGGAGGAGAGCTTGGAACTGTGGTTTTCCCAGGAAAGATCATGGCAGATAGAGAGACCCAAAAGCAAGAGTGACATAATTTATTGGAGAGGATTGTTTAGAAAGTAGATGGGAGGGTTATCCAGACGGTCTTTTCGGAGAGACATAGACAGAGTGAGAATGTGAGATTTGTTCGGATTGGAAGACATGTTCCACTTGTTTGACCAGTTTGTGATTTTTCCAGGTCTGTGGAGAGTGAGGAGGCTGCAGACTGCCGATCTGAGGGATGAGGTATGGAGCGGCAGAGAGTGGAGTCATCAGCAAAGAGACAGAGAGAATTTTCCAGAGAGTCAGAGAGATCGTTGAAGAAGACCACATAAAGCACAGGGTCCAGAACACTGCCTTGGGAGCTCAAGCCTGAACAGGAAGGGGAGATGAGAGAATTACATTCAGGGCCACACATTGACTGCGACCGATGAGGAAGTCTGCAAGCCATGCGTGGAGGTTTCCATGGATACCATAGGAGGAGAGTTTGGTGAGCAGGGCGAGGTGCCAGACCGTATCGAAGGCACGGGATATGTCAAGGGAGACAGCTCTGATTTCCTGTTTGGAATTGAGGACCTCCATCCATTGTTGAGACAGCAGAAGCAGCATGCCCAGAGTAGAGTGACCTGTTCTGAATCCAAATTGATGATCAGAGATCAAGCCATTGGAGAAGAGGAAGGATTTGATATCCAAAGCAATGATGAATTCCATGACTTTGCTGATAATTGGGAGCAGGCTGATTGGTCTGTAGTTGCAAGGATGTGTTTTTGCACCTTTTTTGTGTAAAGCGGTAATGTTTGCTGATTTCCAAGCAGATGGCAGATGACCTTGAGCAAAAGGAAGGGTGAAGAGAACAGAGAGAGGGTGAGATAGAGCGGCAGAGCAGGATTTTGGGACCCGTGGACTGATGCCGTCTGGTCCAGTTGCAGAATCAGTCGAGGTTTGACAGAAACTTCTCCACCTTGTTGGGAGAGAAGGACACAGAGTCCAGGAGCAGCTGTGTTCGACTGGGTAAGGTGGGTACAGAGAGAGACGGTTTTGGCACACGATATTTTCAGGCAAACACAGAGTTTAGGCATTCAGCTTTCATTAAAGTTGCTATTATAGTGTTGTAAAAATTTAATCATTATAGTGTTTACATGTGCACCTGTTATTAAAAAGATTGCTTTACACCGGTTTATTATAACACCCGTTTTCAGGACTTGAGTGAGTATGTTGCTTACACAATGCCGCGATTGAGTAATATGTTTTGTGAAGATAGAATGTTGAGGTCATATGTATGCATGATATTGGAAAATGTGTATTCCCTTTGTATGTTTCTCCCTTACCTCTTACCCTCCCATCTCAGTATGACCATCTGTTCCTCTTTTTTTTTCTTTTTTTTTTAACTTTAATCTACTACGTCCTTCAGAAAGAAAGCTACCACGTCCTTACAGTGCCTTGAGAAAGTATTCACAACCCTTGGCTTTATCACATTTTGTTGTGTTACAGCCTGAATTTAAAATGGATTAAATTGGGATTTTTTGTCACTGATCTACAGTGCATTCAGAAAGTATTCAGACCTCTTCACTTTTATTCAGACGTGGCCTCCATAATTCTTAAATGGAAGAGGTTTGGAACAACCAGGACTCTTCCCAGAGCTGGCCGTCCGGCCAAACTGAGCAATCGGGGGAGAAGGGCCTTGGTAAGAGAGGTGACCAAGAACCTGATGGTCACTCTGGCTGAGCTCCAGAGATCCTGTGTGGAGATGGGAGAAACTTCCAGAAGGACAACCATCATTGCAACACTCCACCGATCTGGGCTTTATGGCAGAGTGGCCAGACGGAAGCCTCTCCTCAGTGAAAGTCATATTCTGTCATATTCTGTATTCTGTCATTTTCTATAACACCTTTTTCTTCTTCTTCTATAAAAGGATGCTTTCGACTTGCTCACCAAATCCATTCATTCCAAAAAAAAATTCCATCTCTTATAGTGCATCTTTCATACATTCCCTAAACTCTCCAGCACTCCATCCTCCCTCCAGCGTCCTCAAACGTATTTTTGACTCGAATGTCTCAAGAAACTCATTTTGCAATAAATGTTCGTTTCCCATTAATCGTACATTTTTCAAAATCCCATTTGCCATCACCCCTCCCCTCTAAATCTACCCCCTTGCCCATCCCCTCCAAATCATCCCCATCACCCATCTCTTTCAAATCTTCCCCCTTGCCCCTCCCCTCCAAATCTTCCCAATCACCCATTCCTTTCAAATCTCCCCCCACACCCCTCCGCTCCGAGACTCTCCCTCGCTCCTCCCCTCCTAGACTCCCCTCTCACCCCTCCCCCTCAAAGCGTCTTCCCCGCTTCTTCCCCCTTCCAACTTTCACCTTCATCTCCCTCAACCTTCTGCCTCGCTCTTCCCCCTCGTCAAATAACACCTCACTGCGCCTCTCCCAATCACCATCAAACCTTTTGTCTGCCCCATTCTTCCCTTTCTCCAAGCTATTCTGTAATCTCCGACACACCTTCAACAGCTCTCCCTACCTCTTCCACATCTTACCCTTCCGCTCCCCCCCCCCCCCCTGTTCTGTATCCGATGCTCCCCCTTCCTCTTCCTTAACAGTATGGACCTCAAACATCCGGGGCCTTTGCTCAAACTTGTCTGATCTCTCCATACAGGTTGCTTCTGACAAACCAGACGTGATCTGCTTAACAGAAACTTTCCTCCTTCATGATGTCTCTGATTCCTTGGTATCTCTCCCAGGTTACTTCCTCCTCCGGTATGATAGACCTGAGCCTCGTCCTGGAGGTGGGGTTGCTATCTTTATAAAAAACTCTCTTCCTCACTCGCCCTGCACTGCCCTCTCTCCACCTCACCCCCAGGAATACCTTTGGCTACGGCTTCCCCTTCGCTCCCACCTTTTGTTCATATATGTGTTGTACCGTCCACCAAACAGTGATGACTCCATCTACATCTCGCTGTCTGAGAATATGGACCAACTTCTATCTACCCATCCCAACTCTCTCTTCCTCATATGTGGTGATTTCAACTGTCACCATGCCAGTTGGCTGGGTGTGGGTACCGCTCTCACCAGCCATGGCTCTTCAGCAAAGAACTTCTGTGACTCACTGGGACTGACACAATCTGTCAATTTCCCGACCCGGATTTCAGTCAACGGAGCATCTTCTCTTCTGGACTTGGTTATGACTAACTTCCCTGAAAATGTCTGCTGCTCTTCTTCTGCTCCAATCGGCTCTTCTGATCATGTGCTTGTTAAAGTGGACATCTCTCTGACCATTCTCAGAGAGCCTCCTCAGCGTCGACGAGTCTGGCATTTCACTCAGGCCAACTGGCATGGTCTTCAAGCAGCCATCAATCATCTGGACTGGTCTCCCATCTCTACTGCCTCTGACATAAATTCTCCCTGGGAATTCTTCCAAAGCAAACTGCTCTCTCTCATGCACAGATTTATCCCCATCTCGTCTTCTGTTGTCTTACCCTTCCTCCCGTCCATGGTACACGGAATCTTGTGGTGAGGCTATTGCCCAGAAACAACTTGCTTTCGTCTCCTGGAAAGCAAATCCAACGGAAGGAAATCTCATTTCCTTTCACAAAGCCCGAAACAAGTGTGTGTCCAGTCCACCCTCAGGAGAGCCAGGAAACAATATCTCTCCGTTCTCAGGACCGAACTCTCTTATCTGTCTCCCTCTTCCAAATCCTGGTGGCGTCTGGTCAAATCTGTTTCTGGTGTTTGTTCCCCCTCCATCCCCTCCCTCACCTCAAATGGCCACACGGCTGACTCCGCGCGTGAAAAAGCTGAATGCCTCAACTCTGTGTTTGCCTCTAAATCTTCTGTCCCACACCCATCCCTCTCTGTACCCACCGTACCCAGCTGCTCCTAGACTCTGTGTCCTTTCCTCCTGACAAGGTGGAAAAGTTTCTGTCAACCCTCGACTCGGATCCTGCAACTGGACCTGACGGCATCAGCCCACGGGTCCTAAAATCCTGTTCTTCCGCTCTTTCACTCCCTCTCTCTGTTCTCTTCACCCTCTCTTTTGCTCAAGGTCATCTTCCATCTGCTTGGAAATCTGCCAACATCACCGCTTTGCACAAAAAAGGTGCAAAAACAGATCCCAGCAACTACAGACCAATCAGCCTTCTCCCAATTATCAGCAAAGTCATGGAATCCATCATTGCTTCAGATATGAAATCTTTCCTCTTCTCCAATGGCTTGATCTCTGATCATCAATTTGGTTTCAGACCTGGACACTCTACTCTGGACACGCTGCTTCTGCTTTCTCAACAATGGATGGAGGTCCTCAATGCCAAACAGGAAACTAGAGCAGTCTCCCTTGACATATCACATGCCTTCGATACGGTCTGGCACCCCGCTCTGCTCACCAAACTCTCCTCTTTTGGTATCAATGGAAATCTCCACGCATGGCTGGCGGACTGCCTCTCTAGTCGTAGTCAACGTGTGGCCCTGAATGGGTTTCTCTCATCTCCTCTTCCTGTTCAGGCTGGAGTTCCACAAGGCAGTGTTCTGGGCCCTGTGCTTTTTCTGGTCTTCATCAATGATCTCTCTGACTCTCTTGAAAATCCTCTGTATCTCTTTGCTGATGACTCTACTCTCTGTCGCTCCATTCTTCATCCCTCAGATCGGCAGTCTGCTGCCTCCTCACTCTCTGCAGAGCTGGACAAAATCACAGACTGGGCAAACAAGTGGAACATGTCTTTCAATCCTGACAAATCTCACACTCTTACGATGTCTCTCCGAAAAGACCGACTGGACAACCCTCCCATCCACTTTCTGAATAATCCTCTCCAAGAAGTTCTGTCACTCAAGCTTTTGGGTCTCACTATCTGCCATGATCTTTCCTGGGAAAACCACATTTCAAATCTGGCCTCCAAAGCCAGTCGCCGACTGGGCATCCTCCGTCGTGCAAAGTCCTTCCTTGGCACACCTGAGCTCCTCACCACATACAAGGCTTTCATCCGCAGCTCAATGGAATACTGCTCTCCCCTCTGGGCTGGTGCTCCTGCCTCACACCTAGCTCGTCTTCACGCTGTTGAAACCAAAGCATTCAGAATCATTGGAATCTCCCGCGATGAAGCTAACTCCAAGGGCCTCTCACTCACTCACCGCAGGCAGGTTGGTGGTCTTTCCATCTTCTACCGACTCCTCTCTGGCCTTGCCCCCCCAGCTCTCTCTGGGCTCTGTCCCGCAAATATTCCTACAGGTCGCACAAGATCTGCCTGCAACCCTCTTATGGTCAAACTGCCAAAATCAAGACTCTCTGCTCACCTTCACTCCTTCATTCCTCTCTTCTCCCACCTCTGGAACAAACTCCCTCACTCTCTTCAATCCCACTCCACCCTCCAGGTCTTTAAAACTGCTGTTCACCACCATCTCTTATCTTCCCCCATCCAAAACCTTGATCTTTTCTACCCCCGCTAATTTCACCCCAATTCCACTTTTTTTAAATACCAACTTTTGTCCTGGAAGTCCTTGGTGTCCTTGTGTTTTATACTTCTCCCTCCACCCCCCCTCCCCCTTCCCACGCCTCCTCCCCCCAAGCCCTCTCCCTTCCACACATCTCCCTGCTCTCAAATGTGTTTGTGTGCTTCCCCTTCTCTCCCCATCTTGTTTTCCGCTCCCTCTTTTTGTGTGTTTTGTTTGTCTGGTTGATTTGTTTGTGAAGTAAATGTTAGCTCTTTCACGAGCCTCGATTCAGTATACAAAAAAAAAAAAAAAAAAAAAAAAGACATGAAAGCCCACAGAATCTTGTTTCTCACAGTCTGAGAGTCCTTTAGGTGCTTTTTTGCAAACTCCAAGCGGGTTTTCAACCAGGTTGTGCCTGCTCTTGTTCTCAGCTGTTTGCCCCTTTGTTACTCGGGTGACTCCAGTAATTTGGTGCCATTGGTTGGGGGTTAGCTTTTATAGCTTTCTTGTATAGTTTGAGGGTACTTCCAATTTATTCACTGTTCGGTTCTATCGCCCGCTTGATTGTTCCATTTATTTATTGGTGTCTTTTCTCTTCATTCCTCCCGCCATATTTATTGATTAAAAGAAACCTCTCGTTGCCACTCACCTTCACACGTGCTCAGACCAACTGCCAAATTAGGTTTGCTTATTGAACAATCCTTGGGGGATCATAACTTGTTAATGGAATGCACTTTCATATTTATTAAAATGGTCATTGTCAAGTACTCCCCATGGGGAATAAGATATGTTGATGCTGATGTCATCGGTGCCTTAATTATGACGTAATAATTCGACAAGTACAACGCTTGATCTGATCAATATGAGAAAAAAAAAATTCCTCTGCAACTTTTAGTCCGATTGGCATGGCATTTTCAGAATATGAGCGGCTCCTCCTGTGGGATTTAAAAAATGATAATGATGATGTCATAGGTCACGTGGTACAGGCGGCATCTTGGAAAATCGAAAAAAAGTTGCACCTGTATATCTCCGAAATCACTCCATGGGAAAAAATTGAAACATGGCTCATTGTCAAATACTCCGTTTGGGGAATAAGATATGTTAATGATGATGTCATCAGTACCGTAATTATGACGTCATAATTCGACAAGTACAACGCTTGATTCGATCAGTATGAATTTTTTTTCTCTGCAATTGTTGGTCCAATTGACATGAAATTTTCACCATAGGAACGCCTCCTCTTGTAGAATATTTTAATGATTATTATGACGTCATAGGTCATGTGGTACAGGCGCCATCTTGGAAAAACCGAAAAATGTTGCACCTCTATATCTCCAAAACTGCTGCATGGAAAAAATTGAGACCTGGCTCATTGTCAACTACTCCCCATGGGGAATAAGATATGTTAATGATGATGTCATTGGTGCCTTCATTATGATGTCATAATTCAACAAATACAACACATCCATCTGATCATTTTTTTTTTTTTTAATTGGCAACTGTTGGTCTGATGGACATAAAATTTTAACCAGAGGAGCGCCTCCTCCTTTAGAATAATTTAATGATAATCATGACATCATAGGTCATGTGGTACAGGCGCCATCTTGAAAAAACCGAAAAATGTTGCACCTCTATATCTCCAAAACTGCTGCATGGAAAAAATTGAAACATGGCTCATTGTAAAGAACTCCATATGGGGAATAGCTGTTAACGATGAAGTCATTGGTGCCCTAAGTATGACGTCATAATTCGACAGGAACAACACTTAGTCTGATCAGTTTGAAATTTAGTGAGCATGATCTATGCAACAATTATATTAGAGAATATAAATTTATGATGTCATCGCTCACGTGGTCCGGCAGCCATATTGGAACCAAAAAAAAAAAACGCTACAAAACAGAAGAGTTGGCTCACACCAAGTTGACTGTGCAGGGTAAGTATTTTATGAATAACCATTGAGTTTTTTTTAAAGTGACCTAGCAGATTTTTGTCAGACGGCCAGATTCAGATCCCTGAGACATTCTTACCCGAGAAGCAACCCTCAAAATCATTCAGGAGATAAAAGTCAAATAAAAGCGTGTCAGCTCTTGGGCCTATATTATACATGTGTCAGACTAATAATTGTTGTAAATTTGGAGCAGTTCCATGCATGGTGAAAGGAGTTATGTAAATTGTCAAATGCTGTAGGCTTTCTTGAACGTGAATTTTTTATGTGAAATGATAAAATGAAATGGTCGGGTGAAATGCAACTTTGGCTTCCCTTCCTTGTATGTTATGTCAGCATGTTTGTTCGGTGATGCATTGTCGCTGCAAGGTTGGATTTCTTGGCAGCTAGCGGTTTCCCCTTACAGTATTACAAAGATCTGCTTATTTAACCATAGAACAGGTGTGTGAGGTTGATGTAGAAATGCAAATTCAAAAGAGCAACATCCATTTTGATTCACGGCAGAATTTTGAACAGTCTGAAGTCCTCCTTACCCCCAAACAGCTCTCTTCGTTTCCGTGCATTCATGCCACTCTTCCTGAAGCATACTTTGCAATTACTTTTTTTTTTTAATTTAACTTAGTTTTTTAAATGCTAGTTATCTTGGGAATTGCATTTAACCCAAAACCCCCCAAAAATGCATTATGAAAACAAAACATTTTTTTGGAATGTTTGTAAATTCTCACTTCAATATAATCTCGAAACGATATTAAAAATATAAAACATGGTCCCTTATCCTACGGCAGGCAGGATGGCCTTGATACACACACTCGCTTCTCAGCTGCCTAACCTGGGTTTGAATCCTGACCCTGCTATAAAGGGTCATCCCAGTGTTTCACAGGCAGGGTGATTCGTCAATCTGTGCGATGTCCCTTGGATGGACGTTAAACTGGACACGAGCTATCGCAAGCGAGTAGGCGAGCTATCGCCAGCACCTTGGCCAAATTCCAAATTCCTGTTCTTACTGCCTGTGCCAGAGTGCACCATCAATCTATGCACCGACACTGTATAGATCATGATTCATGATCTGATCTCCTTCTCCTGCATTATGGGCATTGCACCATTCTTTGGAAGGCCATCAAGTCCCATGTTTCATCTGCTGACTCTCGCTGGTGGATGGTGCAGATCCCAAAGTAACATTCGTAAACGAATAGGCCATTATGTCTGTACCCTGATAAATTACAAATTCCTGCCCAGACTATTACTAGGAAGAGCTATGATAAAGCATTCAGTGCATTCACTGTTGAGTGAATTTTTCCGCACTGCCGCGGAGTCCGATTACTCAATACCGCTGTGGAGAGCTACCACAGTTCCACATACTCCAGTTATCCACTCAGGACTGCAATCTGCCCTCTCACTAAATAATTTGTCTTCAATCTACCCTGCATCCAATATTTCCTCCACCTGGGTGAGCTTTCACAAATGCCTGCTCGGTCTCACTCTCACACAGGATTATGTCAGCTCATCTGTAGCTACGAGTTTATGGCTAGCAGTGAAGTAAAAGATAGAAGGAAAGTGGTAAATGGCCACAGAGTCTGTGTGGCAAAGGTGTTGGGGGCAACTTCAATTCAGTGCTCTGTTGTGTGAAAGATGTTGTCACTACATGAGAGTGAAACTTGGCCCATGGGCATTGAAGATGAAAGAAGAATAGGAAGAACAGACATCAAGAGGTTAAGATGGATGTGTGGTGCTTCATTGAAAGATAACAGCAGAGTGAAGATATTGGAAAATTTGCAGTATAGAGATCAAATTGAGAAAGAAGGCTCAGATGGTTCGATCACGAAACTAGATGTGTGGAGGATGAAACTATAAAGGAAGACTAAGTTTTGAGGCAAATGGAAAAAAGACCAAGAAAAAGGCCAAATAAAACATGGCAGGAATGTGTAAACAACGACATTAAAAGATTACGTCTGAAGAAAGATGATGCAAATCTAAATGAAAGAACCAAATGGTGGCATGCTGTCAATGGACCAACCCGAATCGACCAAAAAGTCATTAAATGAAGATTATGATGCTATGATCTGCAGCTATGATATTCATCATCTAGGCTCTGGTACACCAAATCCTCTGGTAGCTGAAACATAGCAAGACGAGGAAGGGAAAGTGGGGATGAACCAGAAAGGGAACAGATCAACCGACAACCAACACACAAAAGGAGGTGAGGGGAAAAAATATCACAATAACCTGGAAAAAGAGAGTGCTTGGGAATGGGGTCATTTCGGGGAGGTCGAAGATGTCATGAGTATGGATGGTGGTGACCCGAAGTAGTGGTGAAGCACTGGAGGGAAGAATGGGACTGAACAGACTGGGGAAGTTGGTTCCATAAGTAAGAGAAAAGAGGAACAAATGAGTTGAGGTGAGCATTGAGCTTGGAATTTGGGAGTTTAATAAGACGAGGGTACTGGCAGACCGTGTGTGCCCCATCAAAACCTGGGAAGGACAGAGCCAATACATGGCAGAGTGTGCAAGACCTAAAAGGAAGTGGCAGAATACAGAAAGGCCACCTCCGCCAGACGGTGCTTTTCGCCAGCCGATCCTTTCGGAGAGACAGGGTGAATGTATGGGAATTGTCGTGCTTGAAAGGCATTCAAAGTGTTGGACCGGCTCCCGATTCTATCAAGGTCTGCGGAGAGGGAAGAGGCTGCTGCTTGGCTGTCTGAAGTTTGAGAAATTATACAGCAGAGAGTGTAATCATCAGCAAAGAGATGGGCAGAAATTTCCAGGGAATCAGCAAGATCATTGATATAGATGAGGAACAACGGTGTGCCCAAGACCGTTGGGGTACTCCAGTTTTGATGGGGAAAGGAGATGACAGGATCCTGATAAGAGCTATATGCTGAATACCGGAGTGGAGGAAGTCAGTGATCCATGAAAGGAGGTGGACTTGGATGTCATAAGCAGGTTAGAGATTAAGGAGGGGGGGATGCTAGACGGTATCAAAAAGTCCAGAAAGATGGCCCTGATCTCACATCCGAGATTCAGGTCCTCCATCCGTTGTTAGGCGAGTAGAAGCAGCATGTCCAGGGTGGAATGACCGGGTCTTAAACCGAACTGATCTGAGATCAGTCCATTGGAGAAAAGGCAACATTTGATGTCGACGGCAGTGACAGATTCCATGACCTTGTTTAAAATTAATTAATTGAGCTAATAGGCCTGTAGTTAAGTTTTTGGTTTTTTTTGCACCATTTTTGTGTATTGCAATGATGCTGGCCAACTTCCAGGCAGATGGAAAGTGACCCAGAGAGAATGATGGAGTGAACAAACAGCGAGAGCAGCAGAGCAGGTTTTAAGGACACGTATACTTGCGCCGTCCGGGCCTGTCGAGGTTTGCCTCGATTTCAAAGTTTCCTTACAAAGCACAACGTGTACAGAGCTGTATTGGAGTGAGGAGCCCATTCCACACCAGGATGAAGGGTGAAGACCCACACTAATGTGTAACGTCACCGCAGGTTTTCATTCGCCTTCGCTTGGGTACCTGTTCATTCATTAATTTGTCACAGCGTGCAAAACCATCATGGTACGAAGTAGAGATTATAATGAGAACAGCATTTTGCAAAAAAACCCATAGATATAAAGTGTGTGCACTGGAGTGGCGGGGAAACCTCAGCACGCGCACAACGCAACTTTCAAAAAAAAACTACGATTTATCCGTTCACCTGGAAACGGCCTAAACAACAGGTAAACAAAGGCACACGCACTCCTAAGTTGCAGCTGCCGAGTTACAGGTGGGAAGAGTAAAGGTAACGACAATGAACCCCAAAGGCACGGAAGGAAGTTTGGGGAGAGGGGTTGTTGGAGGGGGTTCAAGGGCTTACTGCTGCACTCCTCGTCTGCGCACACTTTGAAGTCCGAGAGGACTCTCGTATCCGCGGGGAAGGGCCGCAGGCTCGAGAGCGCAGCGAAGGCGATGGAGAGGCGCGGAAACGCCATGGCGAGCGAGCGCCGGGGACCCAGGCCACGTCACCGGAGGGGGAACGTGATCGCGAGAAAGGGTAGACGGACGTGGGACATGGAGGGGTGTGGCCAAGGAGGAGTTCGTGAGGGGAAAGGAGGAGCATTAGGCTCGGAAGGAACGATGAGCGTGGGGATGGAGTACAAGCAATCAGTAAGAAACCACCGAAGGACGAATGGTAAGTTCAAAGGAAGAAGAGGAAGAGTGAACGGGAGGAATGAGCGTTTGAACTTTGAAGCAACTCAAGTCAAGATGAAAGCATTACGAGTTCGACGTGAACAAACACCCGATAAAACTAAAAGTGACGATAATAACAATACAAGCACCGCTGTAGTTATACTGTAGTGTACAACTTAACTTTTATTATATAATCATAACAAGCATGCAACAAAGTTCAGTTAAAAAAAAAAAAAACATCACTCAAAATATCCCATAAGATTATTCATAAACCTTAAAACTTTGCCGACACAACGAGGGCATTGTCACACCATCTACATAGTACGTATGCAAAGCGGGGATAAACTGAAGACGAGGACATGGAAAGTGGGAATAAAGATGTGTAAAAAGCGATATGAGCAAATGGTGGATGAATGTCAGCAAAGAGTGGTCAACGTCCAGCTGCAGTTTTGCATACGTTATATGTAGATGACCTTTTCATTACCACTTCAAATTCGATTAATCAAAACCATATTATAGCAGAGGTAGGATCGTTACTCATGCTACACTGTTGGTGGACGTCATCACTCATCGGGTACCAACAGTTTACCACAATGTGAACATGTGCAGCAAACCATTTACATATTTACAGACATTTAAGAAGAATTATGACTCGTGTGGCGATCTGATATTATGGACAAGACGGGTAACAAGTAGGGTGTTCAACACGAAGCCCAGGTCAGACTAGCGATGGGTATTTGAGGGATTCATGACAACATTTCTCTCCTTTTGGCAAAGCATCATGCTTTTCACTCGACAGGTAGTACGACCGTAGTCTTCACCTCGCAGGTGCAACAACGAAGCATTCGCTTAAATGTGTAGGTGAAGGCAAACCATACCAACAGGCCAAAGTTGAAATTAATATTCAAATGCTTGCACATACAAATGGCCAACTTAAGTATTGCTTTGAGAAGATACAAACTGAATTGATGTCATATATCCAATAAAATGAATAAAGTACACCATTTTGAAAACCCAAAATAGCTTGGACCACATTATCCCGGCAGTCACTTCCAGGGTCCCGGCAGTCACTTCCAGGGTCCCGGCAGTCACTTCCAGGGTCCCGGCAGTCACTTCCAGGGTCCCGGCAGTCACTTCCAGGGTCCCGGCAGTCACTTCCAGGGTCCCGGCAGTCACTTCCAGGGTCCCGGCAGTCACTTCCAGGGTCCCGGCAGTCACTTCCAGGGTCCCGGCAGTCACTTCCAGGGTCCCGGCAGTCACTTCCAGGGTCCCGGCAGTCACTTCCAGGGTCCCGGCAGTCACTTCCAGGGTCCCGGCAGTCACTTCCAGGGTCCCGGCAGTCACTTCCAGGGCCCCGGCAGTCACTTCCAGGGTCCCGGCAGTCACTTCCAGGGTCCCGGCAGTCACTTCCAGGGTCCCGGCAGACACTTCCAGGGTCCCGGCAGACACTTCCAGGGTCCCGGCAGACACTTCCAGGGTCCCGGCAGACACTTCCAGGGTCCCGGCAGACACTTCCAGGGTCCCGGCAGACACTTCCAGGGTCCCGGCAGACACTTCCAGGGTCCCGGCAGACACTTCCAGGGTCCCGGCAGACACTTCCAGGGTCCCGGCAGACACTTCCAGGGTCCCGGCAGACACTTCCAGGGTCCCGGCAGACACTTCCAGGGTCCCGGCAGACACTTCCAGGGTCCCGGCAGACACTTCCAGGGTCCCGGCAGACACTTCCAGGGTCCCGGCAGACACTTCCAGGGTCCCGGCAGACATTTCCAGGGTCCCGGCAGACACTTCCAATGTCCCTGCGGTCACTTACAGGATCCCAGAGGTTTTCCTGCATGCTCTGAGGAAATGATTGTCCTGCTATTACAAGTCAACGGATAACAGCTGACAAATCTTAGGGACTGTACTTCCCTTTGAAGTCAAATTGACTTCACATTGAATTGTTTCCTGAGAGTTAAATCTCAAATATACAAAGAAGCTGTGAGTTGTTGAGCAGAACGTGCAAAACGTGCTCAAAGCAGCAACCTTTGAACAGTCAATGATCTCAAATGGTTGCAGGTTAAACGCTGGGGAGAGATTCTAGTGCAATCATGAAGACAGGCTGGGACATGGCTACTGCCACCACCAGATATATCCGTAGACGCCAATGCTTTCCTGCAGCTTCAGCATCACCAGGCACATCGACGAGGATGCGAAGCCTAAGAGTGCGAACCTGCACATCCGGCACAATGCACATCATAACCACAGATCAGATTTCATATATGACAGCACTTTAGATTGAAGAGAAAAACTTCAAAGAACCTTGCAACGACAAAGAGGTAAGAGAATAAGGCAAAGGCTAAGACAAAGCACCTGTGAAATACAAGGAAATAAGACAGAAAAATAAACCTATACCCAGTACACCTGTGTCATGCGTCTGCGTCAACAATGACCTTTCCCTGCTTCACAATGCCAATACTTTTTATGACGCAACTGGGATTAAAAGGATATACTTCACGGTAATATTACCAGCCTACTCACCCTAGGCAATTCTATCCATCAATATTTTAATAACTCCAAGTATTTGCCCAATCAGAGTATTCCAAATCTTGCTCAATCCATCTAATGTAGTTTTGAGAAAAAGGCATTTATTCACGGCAATGAAAACAAATGAATTTTGAAAACAGACTTCACTCGATGCAAAATTTAGGAGTGTAGGTTGAATTTCAAGGCATAAAACAGTCACTGCTTCGAAGATGTAAAGTCCGAATCAATTTTACAGAATTCCTGTCTCAAACTTTCAAAATCTTTCTTCCTTAAAAATAACATCCTTGCCTTACCAATTCCAGCATCTACTCTCATGTTCATTGTACCCATATGTCAATGGTCGTGGCAAAACACTCAACCAGTTTGTTCAATATCAGGCAGCAATAAATCAAGGTCCGTGCAATATCAGGCAGCAATAAAGCAAGGCGTGTGCAATGTCAGGCAGCAATAAAAGCAAGGCGTGTGCAATATCAGGCAGCAATAAAGCAAGGCGTGTGCAATATCAGGCAGCAATAAAGCGAGGTCTGTGCAATGTCAGGCAGCAATAAAGCGAGGTGTGTGCAATGTCAGGCAGCAATAAAAGCAAGGTCAGTGCAATGTCAGGCAGCAATAAAGCGAGGTGTGTGCAATGTCAGGCAGCAATAAAGCGAGGTCTGTGCAATGTCAGGCAGCAATAAAGCGAGGTGTGTGCAATGTCAGGCAGCAATAAAGCGAGGTCTGTGCAATGTCAGGCAGCAATAAAGCGAGGTGTGTGCAATGTCAGGCAGCAATAAAAGCAAGGTCAGTGCATTGTCAGGCAGCAATAAAAGCAAAGTCAGTGCAATGTGAGGCAGCAATAAAGCGAGGTCTGTGCAATGTCAGGCAGCAATAAAGCAAGGTCAGTGCAATGTCAGGCAGAAATAAAGCAAGGTCAGTGCAATGTGAGGCAGCAATAAAGTGAGGGCTGTGCAATGTCAGGCAGCAATAAAGCAAAGTCAGTGCAATGTCAGGCAGAAATAAAAGCAAGGTCAGTGCAATGTCAGGCAGAAATAAAAGCAAGCTCCGTGCAATGTCAGGCAGCAATAAAAGCAAGGTCAGTGCAGTGTCAGGAAGCAATAAAGCAAGGTCAGTGCATGTCAGGTAGCAATAAGGCAAGGTCTGTGCAATGTCAGGCAGCAATAAAGCAAGGTCAGTGCATGTCAGACAGCAACAAAGCAAGGTCTGTGCAATGTCAGGCACCAATAAGGCAAGGTCTGTGCAATGTCAGGCAGCAATAAAGCAAGGTCAGTGCATGTCAGGCAGCAATAAAGCAAGGTCTGTGCAATGTCAGGCAGCAATAAAGCGAGGTCAGTGCATGTCAGGCAGCAATAAAGCAAGGTCTGTGCAATGTCAGGCAGCAATAAAGCAAGGTCAGTGCAATGTCAGGCAGCAATAAAAGCAAGGTCAGTGCATGTCAGGCAGCAATAAAGCAAGGTCTGTGCAATGTCAGGCACCAATAAGGCAAGGTCTGTGCAATGTCAGGCAGCAATAAAGCAAGGTCAGTGCATGTCAGGCAGCAATAAAGCAAGGTCTGTGCAATGTCAGGCAGCAATAAAGCGAGGTCAGTGCATGTCAGGCAGCAATAAAGCAAGGTCTGTGCAATGTCAGGCAGCAATAAAGCGAGGTCTGTGCAATGTCAGGCAGCAATAAAGCAAGGTCCGTGCAATGTCAGGCAGAAATAAAGCAAGGTCAGTGCAATGTGAGGCAGCAATAAAGCGAGGGCTGTGCAATGTCAGGCAGCAATAAAGCAAAGTCAGTGCAATGTCAGGCAGAAATAAAAGCAAAGTCGGTGCAATGTCAGGCAGAAATAAAAGGAAGCTCCATGCAATGTCAGGCAGCAATAAAAGCAAGGTCAGTGCAGTGTCAGGAAGCAATAAAGCAAGGTCAGTGCATGTCAGGTAGCAATAAGGCAAGGTCTGTGCAATGTCAGGCAGCAATAAAGCAAGGTCAGTGCATGTCAGACAGCAACAAAGCAAGGTCTGTGCAATGTCAGGCACCAATAAGGCAAGGTCTGTGCAATGTCAGGCAGCAATAAAGCAAGGTCAGTGCATGTCAGGCAGCAATAAAGCAAGGTCTGTGCAATGTCAGTGCATGTCAGGCAGCAATAAAGCAAGGTCTGTGCAATGTCAGGCAGCAATAAAGCAAGGTCTGTGCAATGTCAGGCAGCAATAAAGCAAGGTCAGTGCATGTCAGGCTGCAATAAAGCAAGGTCAGTGCATGTCAGGCACCAATAAAGAAAGGTCTGTGCAATGTCAGGCAGCAATAAAGCAAGGTCAGTGCATGTCAGGCAGCAATAAAGCAAGGTCAGCGCCTGTCAGGCAGCAATAAAGGAAGCTCACTGCAATGTCAGGCAGCAATAAATCAATGATGATATATGTCTGTTTACGAGTTATAACCAACCGTCAACTACAATATGATTGCAGCACCACAAAGAAATGTACACACATGGGACTACAACTTGGCTTCTGGCATCTGCAGAGAATCTATACATTTTGAAACCCTTCTCTGATAGCCTGGTGTTGGTGTAGCGGCTAGGGTGCCAGCTTAGGATCCGAGGATCCTGGGTTCGAATCCCGGTCGATCGCTGAATTAACACCAGGGGGGTTGACTCAGCCTGTCATCCTTCCGAGGTCGGCTAACTGAGTACCAGTTCACTGGTAATTCCCTGTGTGTCGTAAAAAGTCGACAAACAGGGTTGGCAGCAGGAAGGGCATCCGGCTGTAAAACATTGCTTCAAAAAGGAGACAAACAAAAACAACAACAACCACGGTGCCCGAAAAAGGCCAACCCCCGCTTCGCGGGGAAAAATGGCCGTTAAAGGTGTTTTTTTTTCTTTTTTCTCTGATTGATTGGTGCATCCAATGGCACAACATGCTAGTCATTTGAAAAAGACCCACTCACTGGCATGGGCCCGGCCTTGCGCCCATACTGAGCAGGCTCACCCGCCGCCCCAAGTCGCAGCCTCGGAGCCCTGGCTCACCGGCTCAGGCTCGGCCACCTGTGCCTACTCCAGAGTTGGTGGTGTGTCGCACCCTTTTGAACCCAGGCATGCCAGGACCTCTCCTGGGTCGAAATGCGCACCCATGAAGCTGCACCTCAAATCACAGAGGTTGCTTCACACACCACATGGACTAATCCCCCACTCTAAAAACTTGATGTCGTCCGTGACCTGGACGGTATCCTCCCACCAGAGCAGGGTGATATCCATACTGCCGCAATGTCCTTCCAGGCCATTATTCCAAAAGCATGTCCATGTGGAATTTTCCTTTACCATTCTAAATCAACCCACCATTCCACTTTTTACGTATACATCTGTGCCCACATCTGTGTCCCTAAAATTTCATTTTCCATTTAAGTTTGTTTCCAGGTTATTAATTTCCCCCTTCATTTGTTCGCCCAAATCACTTTCTTTTTTTTGTTTTGTGTACAAGATTGAGGCTCGTGTAAGAGCTTGCACATTAAACACAAAAAACAAACGGACACATAAATCAAATAATAAAGGGAGTGGGAGACAAGATAGGGAGAGAGGGAAGCACACAAGCACAACAGTAGAGAACAAGGAGATCTGTGGAAGGGAGGTAGCTGTGAGGGAGAAGGGGTGGCTGGGAGTGGGGGGGACACGGTTGTAAACGGTATAAAACAAACTGACACTACCAGGAGTTTCATGAATGAAGTCGGGGAATGAAAGAGGTGGATTTGGGGTGTGTATTAACAGGGGTAGAAAATGTCAAGGTTTTGGATGGGGGAAGGTAAGAGATTGTGGTGAACAGCTGTATTAAATACCTGGAGGAAGGAGTGGGATTGAAGAGAATGTGGGAGTTTGTTCCAAAGGTGGGAGAAAAGAGGAATGAAAGCCTTGATTGCTTGATTGAAGGTGAGCAGAGAGCCTTGATTTTGGCAGTTTCACCAGATGAGGGTTGCTGGCAGTTCTTTTGCGACCTGAAGGAATATTTGCGGGACAAGCACAGACAGAGCTGGGGAAGCTAGGCCAGAGCGGAGTCGGTAGAAGACAGAAAGACAACCAACCTGCCTGCAGTGAGAGAGAGAAAGGTCCTCAGAATCCGCTTCATCACGAGAGATTCCAATGATTCTGAAAGCTTTGGTTTCTACAGCGTAAAGCCGAGCTAGGTGTGAGGCAGGAGCACCAGCCCAGAGGGGAGAGCAGTATTCCATCAAGCTGCGGATGAAAGCTTTGTATGTGGTGAGGAGCTCAGAGGTGCCAATGAAGGACTTCGCACGATGGAGGATGCCCAGTCAGCGACTGGCTTTGGAGGCCAGCTTGGAAATGTGGTTTTCCCAGGAAAGATCATGGCTGATAGTGAGACCCAAAAGCTTGAGTGACAGAACTTCTTGGAGAGGATTGTTCAGAAAGTAGATGGGAGGGTTTTCCAGATGGTCTTTTCGGAGAGACATAGTGAGTGTGAGATTTTGTTAGGATTGAAAGACATGTTCCACTTGTTTGACTAGTTTGTGATTTTGTCCAGTTCCGCAGAGAGTGAGGAGGCTGCAGACTGCCAATCTGAGGGATGAGGAATGGAGCGGCAGAGAGTGGAGTCATCAGCAAAGAGATAGAGGATTTTCCAGAGATTCGAAGAGATCATTGATGAAGACCAGAAATAGCACAGGGCCCAGAACTCTGCCTTAAGGAACACCAGCCTGAACAGGGAGGGGAGATGAGAGAATTCCATTCAGGGCCACACGTTGACTGCGACCGGAGAGAAAGTCCGCAAGCCATGCACGGAGATTTGCATGAATACCATAAGACAAGAGCTTGGTGAGCAGAGTGGGGTGCCAGGCCGTATCGCGAGAGGCACCCACACCCAGCCAGCTAGCATGATGTCAATTGAAGTCGCCACATATGAGGAAGAGAGAGTTGGGATGAGTGTATAGAAGTTGGTCCATGTTGTCAGACAGGGAGATGTAAATGGAGTAATTTGTTCATTTGTTCTCTGAATTTATTAATCCCCCCCTTCATTTGTGCATATTTTCATTTATTTCCTGTCCCATGTTTTTTATCAGTTCAATTAAGGCCTGCAAGTCCGCCATGCCAGCTTCATGATCAGACCGACCACTCAGGAGTGAATGAGGTTCCTACCCTAGGATCCTCCCCACTAGGCCCACCCCCGGCTCACCTCCAAGCACATGTTGCACACGATCCGATCCACCATTTCATGGACATCCACCATATTGTCCATTATTCCCAGACAGGCTAAAATTTGAAAATACAATCTCTCAAATTTTGGATGCCCAAATCATGCTATTGGCACACAATCCTGATTTCAAAATTTCCTTGGGGAAATTAAATGGGTTAATTTCCCAATCCTGAGCATCAAATGTTGACAGGATGGGATTCGTACCCAGGTCCAATATCTCATGACATTACTTCCAAATGTCGCATTAGACAGCCTACGTTAACACGGGCTGTCTGCTTCGGGATCCTTGATTCTGCGAGCAGCCGAAAGGTAGTAAGCTAAACCCTGGTCAAACACGAATTACCCTGCACTCAGATTCACCATATCACTCCCCAAGATTATTCCAAATGAAGCCAATCTTGGCAGCAGACCGCACACACGAGGCAAAAGATGGGGGAAATGTCTCTTACCTTCATAAGGGTTTAATTACAACGAAATAAATTAAATACAGGGATAAGGGTACCTTGGGCAATCAATAAGTACAGAACAAACCAAGCAACATGACAGACACGTATGGCAGGAGGGGAATATGCAAACTTGCTACAATGATATGGAAATAAACAATCCTAACCCACTATGGCACCTCGCACCACAGTCTTAAGGACAAAGGTAGCCGGATCCGAATTCTAGTAGCCGGAGCCGAATCCGGATCTTCACCAAAATCTTGTCATTTCGTCTTTGTGACATACGCTACATCTCTGCCAAATTTCGACCGAATCCGTCCACAACATTTTGAGATATTTTGTTCACAAACAAACAAACAGACAGGGGTGAAAACATAACCTCCATCCACCTTTGGTGGCGGAGGTAATAAAGCCAGCAATTTTCCTTGCAGACTACACTCACATACAAATGGGACTCCCATAAACAGCTTTGCATATATATTTTTTCTATTTAGGCTAAGGCTCGTAATAGAGCTAACACACACACACACACACACACACACACACACACACACACACACACACACACACACACACACACACACACACACACACACACACACACACACACACACACACACACTCGCAAGAGCGCGAGATATTGGAGACAACGGCAGGGATTTTTGAAGCTGCACACGTTCTCCACTTTTTCAAAGTTGTCATGGTTCACAATTGTATTTTGTCGAAACTGTATTTATCTTTCGGTGTGTGAACCTATAGTGTGTGTCCCTTGGAAGTTTCTCGGTGTTAAGCTTTCATAAATTAATCATTTCTGTTTGCTGCGTGTGTTGCGGCCTTGCCTCAGGCTTCCCCTGTCCCCGGTCGAAGTTTGTTTCTTCCTTCGCTGTTTTTTCTAGGTTTTTAGATTTCCCTTTCTCCCCCATACATCTACTCTTTGTCTAACGTTTTAACCGCCCCCCCCGCCCCCCCCAATATTTTTTTTTTTTTAAACAACAACATTTATTTCCCATTCTCCACGTGTGAAGTTGGCCCATCGTGTGATTCTGCCCACGTGCGCTGTCTCGCCCCGCCCCCATTATCTCCTTGCCTTCCACCTTTTCCCCTGTTCACGTGACTCGTGGTTGTACCTCTCGGCTCCCTCTCCCTGTTGGTATTTTTGTGAATATAAGATTGTTCTTCACGGTTCTGTTTAAATATGTTTAAACTTTCCCCTGCAGTGTTTTATTCAGTGGTATATTACAAAATGCTGTTTTTCTTCCTATTTAAAAGGCTTTTTTCAATTTCCTCTCCAACTCAATCCATTTCAAAAAAAAATTCAATCTCTTATAATTCTAAATCACGACATGCTCTAAATTCACATTCATTCCACCCCTCCTCCATCGTTCTTAAACGGATCGCGAACTTGAAAATCACAATAAACCCAAATTGTTATAAATGTTCGTCTTTCATTAATCATCCACTTTCTAAACTCCCCCCTTGTCCATCCCCTCCAAATCTCCACCCTTGCCTCTCCCCTCCTAAACTCCCCCCTTGTCCCTCCCATTCAAAACTCCCCCCCCCAACCCCTCCCCTTCAAATCTCCCCCCCAACCATCCCTCCCAAATTCTCCCCCCTTCCACCTCCTACTCAAAGCTGCCTCCTCCCCACTTCATCTCCCTTCTATCTCATACCTCCACCTCCCCCAACCTTCTACTTTCCTCTGCCCCCCCCCCCCCCCCTCAAACAACTCCTCACTGTGCCTCATCCCATCACCATCAAACCTTTCGTCCTCCTCATCCTTCCCTCTCTTGTAACTCTTCAGTAATCTCTGACACACTATCAACTGCTCTCCCTACATCCCCCTCTCATCCTTCATCTGACCCTACCCCCCCCTCCCCTTCCCCTGTCCTGCACCCGATGCTCCTCCTCTCTCCTCATTAACGGTATGGACCTCAAACATCCAGGGCCTTCGCTCAAACCTGATTGATCTCTCCATTCAGGGTTGCTTCTGACAATCCAGACTTGATCTGCTTAACAGAAACTTTCCTTCTTCAAGATGTCTCCGATTCCTTAATATCTCTTCCTGGTTACTCCCTCCTCCGGTATGATAGACCTGAGCCTCACCCTGGTGGTGGGGCGGTATGATAGACCTGAGCCTCGTCCTGGTGGTGGGGTTGCTATCTTTATCAAAAACTCTCTTCCTCACTCTCCCTGCACTGCCCTCTCTCCCCCTCACCCCCAGGAGTACCTCTGGCTATGGCTTCCTCTCCACTCCCACCTTTTGTTCATATGTGTTCTGTACTGTCCTCCAAACAGTGATGACTCCATTTACATTTCGCCGTCTGACAACATGGACCAACTTCATTCAACTCATCCAAACTCTCTCTTCCTCATATGTGGCGACTTCAACTGTCATCATGCCAGCTGGCTGGGTGTGGGTTCCTCTCTCACCAGCCATGGCACCTCAGCAAAGGACTTCTGCGACTCATTGGGACTGACACAATCTGTCAATTTCCCGACCCGGATCTCAGTCAATGGAGTATCTTCTCTTCTCGACTTGGTTATGACAAACTTCCCTGCAAATGTCTGCTGCTCTTCTTCTGCTCCAATCGGTTCTTCTGATCATGTGCTTGTTAAAGTGGACATCTCTCTGGCCATTCGCAGAGCCTCCTCAGTGTCGACGAGTCTAGCATTTCACTCAGGCCGACTGGCATGGGCTGCAAGCAGCCAACAATCATCTGGACTGGTCTCCCATCTCTACTGCCTCTGACATAAATTCTTGCTGGGAATTCTTCCAAAGCAAACTGCTCTCTCTCATGCACAGATTTATCCCATCTCGTCTTCAGTTGTCTTACCCTTCCTCCCATCCATGGTACACTGAATCTTGTGGCGAGGCAGTTGCCCTAAAACAACTTGCCTTTGCCTCTTGGAAGGCAAATCCAACTGAAGGCAATCTCAGTTCCTTCCACTAAGCTCGAAACAAGTGTGTGTCTACCCCCAGGAGTGCCAGGAAGCACTTTCTCTCCACACTCAAGATTGAACTCTCAAACCTGTCTCCTTCCTCCAAATCCTGGTGGCGTCTGGTCAAATCCGTTTCTGGTGTTTGTTCCCCCTCCATCCCCTCCCTTACCCCAAATGGCTACACAGTTGACACCGCACGTGACAAAGCCGAATGCCTCAACTCTGTGTTTGCCTCAAAATCTTGTGTCCAAACACATCTCTCTCTGTTCCCACCTTTCCCAGTCAAACCCAACTGCTCCTGGACTCTGTGTCCTAGATCCTGACAAGGTGGAGAAGTTTTTGTCAAACCTCGACTCTGATTCTGCAACTGGACCAGACGGCATCAGCCCACAGGTCCTAAAATCCTGCTCTGCCACTCTATCTCACACTCTACTCTGTTCTTCTCACCCTCTCTTTTGCTCAAAGTCATCTGCCAGCATCTTGGAAATCAGCAAACATTACCGCTTTACACAAAAAAGGTGCAAAAACAGATCCTTGCAACTACAGACCAATCAGCCTGCTCCCAATTATCAGCAAAGTCATGGGATCCATCATTGCTTCGGATATCAAATCCTTCCTCTTCTCCAATGGCTTGATCTCTGATCATCAATTTGGATTCAGACCAGGCCATTCAACTCTGGACGTGCTGCTTCTGCTGTCTCAACAATGGAAGGAGGTCCTCAATGCGAAACAGGAAATCAGAGCTGTCTCCCTTGACATATCGCGTGCTTTCGATACGGTCTGGCACCCTGCTCTGCTCACCAAACTCTCCTCTTATGGTATCCATGGAAATCTCCACCCATGGCTTGCAGACTTCCTCTCTGGTCGTAGGCAACGTGTAGCCCTGAATGAATTTCTCTCATCTCCCCTTCCTGTTCTGGCTGGAGCTCCCCAAGGTCGTGTTCTGGGCCCTGTGCTATTTCTGGTCTTCATCAATGATCTCTCCGACTCTCTGGAAAATCCTCTCTATCTCTTTGCTGATGACTCCACTATCTGCCGCTCCATTCCTCATCCCTCAGATCGGCAGTCTGCAGCCTCCTCACTCTCTGCAGACCTGGACAAAATCACAGACTTGTCAAACAAGTGGAACATGTCTTTCAATCCTGACAAATCCCACACTCTTACTGTGTCTCTCCGAAAAGCCCGACAGGAAAACCCTCCCATCTAGTTTCTCAACAATCCTCTCCAAGAAGTTCTGTCGCTCAAGCTTTTGGGTCTCACTGTCTGTCATGATCTTTCTTGGAATAACCACATTTCCAAGCTGGCCTCCAAAGCCAGTCGCTGACTGGGCATCCTCCGTCGTGCGAAGTGCTTCCTTGGCACACCTGAGCTCCTCACCGCATGCAAGGCTTTCATCCGCAGCTCAATGGAATACTGATAGTCGAACTCTATCTTGTCCTTCAATTCTGCGATTGGTGTTCCCTGCCCCCTCTCTACAGTTGCTTTTGTTCTATCGCATCCTGATCCGTGCAATGTTCTTCCTCTTCCATGAGCCTCGACTCTGTATCCAAAAAAAACGAATCTATCTCTCTCATTGCAACTCAGCAATACAAACAGACCCTACAAAAGGCCTCGAAAGTAAATAAACAACATTTGCATTGTTTGCTTAACTTAAATCGTTACCAATCTGTAGAAGGAAGTTTGTGATTTTACATGCGCTGGGGCAGAGAGCATTCCCTCCACAATAGGCAGAACGGAAGTAGACATCCGTTTTAATTATTCACAGGGCTGCTGATAACACAGCAAGTCAAACTAACACCAGTGAGACTTGATAACAATGTTGTGATAACATTTTGTTTGCTACCTGGTATTGCTGTAGATAAGAAAAGCAAACACATTACAGTATTGGTTCATCATTTAAAGGCATTTGTCCATTGTCGGAAAACCCAATTAAAAATTGTACCTATTTGGGACATTGGGCAGTATAGATGATGCGCACATTTTATGAAGCCCGTTGAAAAGCGTTACAACTATTTCCATACACTGCACATAATAGCCGACTGTACTCATGGTGTTCCTGCAAGACCAACAGGTATTGCGAAAAGCACTAAAATAAATTCAAGTAAGAAAATTATGAATCAATGTGCGAGTAGAGGATACACACCATGAACGTAATTATAGCGCAAATATTCCATGTTGCCATCAGACGGTATCCATGCTTTCCAAGCAGCAGCAAAGCCAGAACATTGAAGGACATTCTGGAAGACACAAAGTACCAAGCCCTGTTTAGTCTACTTCAAAAAAGTAGTAATGCAGACACAGGAAAACGGAAATCAAGCTATGCGGCACTCGGCAGGGCGCATGCCACCGGTAGAGCGCATACCTCCGCCAGGCTCAACAGTTTACGTTTTGTATCCCACTGATAGGCCGGATCTGGATTCGGACCTGAACCAAAATCTAATCGGCTTGTTCTTGCCACCTACTCAACACATCCACCTAGTTTCATCATAATACATCCACAACTTCTTGAAATATCATGCTATATATCGTTTTTGGCCACATCGCTCAATGGTGAAGAATCACTTGGGGTAGAAAAAAGAAAATGCTCAGACAAAAATCACTCAAAATAATGCTCGTACTCGTATTCACCAAAATCAAATCGATTCATCGTCACACACGCAACCTGTCCACCAAATTTGTCTGAATCCGACCTGAGCTTTTTGCTATATCCTACAAACAGGCAGAGTTGAAAACATAACCTGATACTTTCGGTGGTGGAGGTAATGGAAAACTCTTCTGTGCCACACAAAAGTACTGGTAGCATTTGAGGTGGCAGGCAACTTGGTACTAGTATACTGAACGGACGAGGATGCAACAGGACAAAAGGGACAGCAAAGAGAGAGAGAGAGTGTGAAAACACCAACAGCAGAGCCGAAGGCTAAGACAGGGGGAGGTGGACAAACAATGGATGTGGGGAGGAATGGGGACCAGAATAAGATGCATGGATGAAGGAAAACTCTCAAGACCAGAAAGGAGGCGGTAGAAGACAGAGAACACTGACCTGTCTGCAATGGTGAAGTGATTGGCCCATGGAGTCACCTTCGTCGTGGGAGATCCCCATAATCTTGAAAGCCTTGGTTTCCACGGCATCTAGCTGAGCAAGAGGTGAGGCAGGGGAGCCAGCTCATAGGGAAGAACAGTACTCCATCAATGTGCAGATAAATGCCTTGTAGGTGGATAGGAGTTCAGTTATGAAGGACTTTGTACGACGGAGGATGCCCAGGCAGCAGCTGGCTTTGGAGGCCAACTTTGAAATGTGGTTTGCCCAAGAAAAATCATGGCTGATTGTGGGACCCAGCACTTTGAATGACAACTTCCTCAAGAGGATTGTTAAGAAAGTAGATGAGGTTTTGCCAGATTGTCCTTTCGGAGAGAAATTGTGAGAATGGGAGGTAGCCATGCTTCAGTTAAACAAAACAAATCTATATCCATATCTGACATTTCCTCATAAAAAGGCCTGAGACTTGCTGGTGGTAAGTGAATGTGTTTTAAAATAATAGTAAGAAACCATTTAAGTGTGAGAAGCCAATGGTAATGATTGCAAGATAAACGGTCAATAAGCTTTGTCGTACAATCAATTCTGATGAGAGTTGGAATTATTTGACCAAAGCAGTGGAAAGTGGAGCGTACGGATAACAGACCAAGGCTGTGGTTTGCCAAGAAGGTAAATGCATAAAATACTGAGCATCTTACACCTGGTATAAGCAGGTTTTTGTGAAAGTTCCTTGTTTTACTTTATTTAGCATGTCTTGGACTGTTGTGAATAAAGAGGGAGGGAGGGAAAGAGGGGGAGGGAGAGTAAGAGGAAGAGGGCGAGGGCAAGGAAGAGGGAGAAGAGGGAGAGGGAGAAGAGAGAGGGAGAAGAGAGAGAGGGAGAAGAGAGAGAGGGAGAAGAGAGAGAGGGAGAAGAGAGAGAGAGGGAGAAGAGAGAGGAGGAGAAGAGAGAGAGAGAGAGAGAGAGAGAGAGAGAGAGAGAGAGAGAGAGAGAGAGAGATATACAGCCACGTGAAAAAGTAAGTACACCCCATGTAAAGTTTTGACTTTTTCAACATATTTCAACATACAGCTATTTGATCTTCATTTCAACAATATTGATAGATAAAGGTGATATAATACAACAAATATCATGAAACATTTACATTTTGTAGTCCATTGTATAATTTAAATAAACATTCATGCAAATTTCGCATGTGGAAAAAGTAAGTACACCCTTGGCTCTAATAGGTGGCATTGCCCCCTTTGGCAGAAACAACCTCAAGTAGATGTTTCTTAGAACTGTCTACCAGTCTCTGACATCGACCGGGAGAAATTTTTACCCACTGCTCCATGCAGAATTCTTTCAGCTGTGCGATGTTTGAGGGGTTTCTTGCATGCACAGCTCGTTTCAAATCCCCCCAAAACATCTCGATGGGATTTAGATCCGGGCTTTGACTTGGCCATTCCAGAACCCTCCATTTCTTTCTTTTCAGCCATTCCTTGGTGGATTTACTGGTATGTTTAGGGTCATTGTCATGTTGCAAGGTCCACCTTCGGTTGAGCTTCAACTTTCCGACCGATGGCCTCACATTATCCTCAAGCACCCTCTGGTACAATGAAGAATTCATCGTGGATTCTATGATGGTGAGCAGCCCAGGCCCTGATGCAGCAAAGCTGCCCCAAACCATAATATTTCCACCACCATGCTTTGCAGTTGGTATCACGTTCTTGTGGCCAAATGCTGTCGTAGGTTTTCGCCAAACATGTCTTCTGGCACTGTGGCCAAATAGCTCTACCTTTGACTCATCTGTCCAGAGCACATTGTTCCAGAAGTGCTGGTCTTTGCCTCGGTGTTCATTGACAAACTTTAGTCTTGCCCTGATGTTCTTTCTGGACAGCAAAGGTTCCCTCCTGGCACACCTCCCATGTAGATCAAATTTGTGCAGCCTCTTTCTAATGGTAGACTCGTGCACTTTGACATCAACAGTGGCAAGAGCTACCTGTAGGTCCCGTGATGACATTCTGGGGTTCTTAGAGACTTCTTTCTGCATCTTGCGGTCTGCTCTTGGGCTGAACTTGCCGGGGTGGCCTGGCCTGAACAAGTTGGCAGTTGTTTGGAATCTTCTCCACCTGTAAAAGATCTTCCGGACAGTCGAATGATCGATTTCAAATGGTTTAGAGATCTTTTTCAATCCCTTCCCAGACTCGTCGGCATTTATAACCTTCTTTCTGAAGGCCTCAGAGAGCTCTTTTGATCTCGGCATGGTGACGCCGCACACTTCAACAACAAAGAGCAAACCAAACTATATGTCTGAGGTTTAAATAGGACAGGTTCCTCCAAGATCCTCTCTCATGATGTTCTAATCATTTGCACCTGAGCTGGTGCACCTGATTCTAATTTTAGGTATTTGAAGTAGTGATAAAGGTAGGGGTGTACTTACTTTTTCCACATGCGAAATTTGCATTTATGTTTATTTAAATTATACAATGGAGTACAAAATGTCAATGTTTCATGATATTTGTTATATTATATCACCTTTATCTATCAATATGATGATATCTATCTATCAATATGATGTTAAATATGGACTAACCAAATAATACTTTTTAAAAAGGCTATCAATTAAGACCAATAAATTAATCCCTACCTCAAACAATTGTTGTGTTTAAATGCATGTACAATGTACATGTATAACACACATAATCCTGTCATCTAAGAAACTCGGTTTGTGCTTGGATGGGAGATGTGTGCATGGAAGGCTGAGTGTTGTTCGCTTGGCGCGGCAGAGACAGACACACACGTGTCAAGAGACAGACACAGACTGGCACGGATCGACAGACACATACACAGACTCGCACGGCAGACACAGACACAGACCGGCGCAACAGAGACAGACCGGTGCAACAGAGTCAGAAGACACAGACAGACCGGCCGGCTTGGCAGACAGACACCCACAGGCACGGCAGAGACAGTGTATGTATGCATGTGTGTGTGTATGCCTGTGTTTGTGTGTGTGTGTGTGTGTGTGTGTGTGTGTGTTTATGTGTGTATGTGTGTGCTTATGTGTGTGTCTGTGTGTGTGTGTGTGTGTGTGTGTGTGTGTGTGTGTGTGTGTGTGCATGTCTGTGTGCGTTTATGTGTGTGTATATGTGTGCCTGTGTGTATGTGTGTGTGTGTATATGGCTGTGTTTATGCATGTGTGTGTGTGTGTTCATGTGTGTGTGTGTGTATGTGTGTGTGTGTATGTGTCTGTGTTTTTGTGGGGTAAAATGAGCGTATCTTTCATTAAAACAGCTGTTCACTACCATCTCTTATCTTCCCCCATCCAAAACCGTGATCTTTTCTACCCCCGTTAATACATCCCAAATCCACCTCTTTGAATCTCCGACTTCATTCCGGAAATTCCTAGCAATGTCCATTTGTTATATTCTGTGTACCACTCGCCCCCCCCCCCCCCCCTCCAACAACCTCCAGCTCTCTCCCTTCCATAGATCTCCCGATGTCCCTGCTCTCTACTGTTGTGTTTGTGTGTTTCCCTATCTCTGCCCCTCTTGTCTCCCGCTCCCTTCATTTTATGTTTTATGTGTCCGTTTGTCTTTTTTTGTGTTTAATGCGTTAGGTCTTACACGAGCCTCGACTTTGCATACAAAAAAAAAACAAAAAAAAAAAACGCTGTGTGTGTGTGTGTGTTTTTTTTTGTTTGTTTGTTTTTTTTTTGTTTTGTTTTTTTTGTTTTTGTTTTTGTATACAAAATTGAGGCTCGTGAAAGAGCGAACATTTATCACACAGAAAGACAAACAGACACACAAAACAAATAACATCGGGAGCGGTAGACAAGATGGGGAGAGAGGGGGAAGGACACAAACACAACATTTGAGAGCAGGGACCGAGAGACATGGAGACATCGAGAGAACTGTGGGAGGGAGAGGGCTTTGGGGGGGAGGCATGGGAAGGGGGGGGGGGGGTGGGAGAGGTATAAAACATATGGACACTTCCAAGACTTCCAGGAAAGAAGTTGGAATTTCAAACAAGGTGGATCTGGGGTGAATTGGTGGGGGTAGAAAAGTTCAACGTTTTGGATGGGGGAAGATAAGAGATGGTGGTGAACAGCTGTTTTAAAGACCTGGAGGGAGGAGTGGGATTGAAGGGAGTGTGGGAGTTTGTTCCAGAGGCGGGAGAAAAGAGGAATGAAAGAGTGAAGGTGAGCAGAGAGCCGAGATTTCGGCAGTTTAACCATCAGAGGGTGGCTGGCAGATCTTGTGCGACCTGTAGGAATATTTGGGGGACAGAGCATAGAGAGAGCTGGGGAGCACGGCCGGAGAGGAGTCGGTAGAAGACAGAAAGACCACCTACCTGCCTGCGGTGAGTGAGTGAAAGGCCCTCAGAGATAGCTTCATCGCGGGAGATTCCAATGATTCTGAAAGCTTTGGATTCAACAGCGTGAAGCCGAGCCAGGTGTGAGGCAGGAGCACCAGCCCATAGGGGAGAACAGTATTCCATTGAGCTGTGGATGAAAGCCTTGTATGTGGTGAGGAGCTCAGGTGTGCCTAGGAAGGACTTCGCACGACGGAGGATGCCCAGTCGGCGACTGGCTTTGGAGGCCAGCTTGGAAATGTGGTTTTCCCAAGAAAGATCATGGCAGATGGTGAGACCCAAAAGCTTGAGCGACAGAACTTCTTGGAGAGGATTGTTGAGAAAGTAGATGGGAGGGTTGTCCAGTCGATCTTTTCGGAGAGACATAGTAAGAGTGTGAGATTTGTCAGGATTGAAAGACATGTTTGACCAGTCTGTGATTTTGTCCAGGTCTTCAGAGAGTGAGGAGGCTGCAGACTGCCGATCTGAGGGAAGAGTAATGGAGCGGCAGAGAGTGGAGTCATCAGCAAAGAGATACAGAGGATTTTCCAGAGAGTCGGAGAGATCATTGATAAAGACCAGAAAAAGCACAGGGCCCAGCACACTGCCTTGGGGAACTCCAGCCTGAACGGGAAGGGGAGATGAGAGAAATCCATTCAGGGCCACACGTTGACTACGACCAGAGAGGAAGTCCGCAAGCCATGCATGGAGATTTCCATGGATACCATAGGAGGACAGTTTGGTGAGCAGAGCTGGGTGCCAGACCGTATCGAAGGCACGTGATATGTCAAGGGAGACAGCTCTGATTTCCTGTTTGGCATTGAGGACCTCCATCCATTGTTGAGACAGCAAAAGCAGCATGTCCAGAGTAGAGTGACCTGGTCTGAAACCAAATTGATGATCAGAGATCAAGCCATTGGAGAAGAGGAAAGATTTCATATCCGAAGCAATGATGGATTGCATGACTTTGCTGATAATTGGGAGCAGGCTGATTGGTCTGTAGTTGCAAGGATCTGTTTTTGCACCTTTTTTGTGTAAAGCGGTAATGTTTGCTGATTTCCAGGATGCTGGCAGATGACCTTGAGCAAAAGATAGGGTGAAAAGAACAGAGAGAGGGTGAGATAGAGCGGCAGAGCAGGATTTTAGGACCCGTGGGCTGAGGCCATCTGGTCCAGTTGCAGAATCAGAGTCGAGGTTTGATAAAAACTCCTCCACCTTGTCAGGAGAGAAGGTCACAGAGTCCAGGAGCAGTTTGGTTCGACTGGGAAAGGTGGGAACAGAGAGAGATGGGTTTGGGACTAAGGATTTTGAGGCAAACACAGAGTTGAGGCATTCGGCTTTGTCACGTGCGATGTCAACTGTGTGGCCATTTGAGGTAAGGGAGGGGATGGAGGGGGAACAAACACCAGAAACGGATTTGACCAGACGCCACCATGATTTGGAGGAAGGAGACAGGTTTGAGAGTTCATTCTTGAGTGAGGAGAGATAGTGCTTCCTGGCACTCCTGAGGGTAGACACACACTTGTTCCGAGCTTGGTGGAAGGAACTGAGATTTCCTTCAGTTGGATTAGCCTTCCAAGAGGCAAAGGCAAGTTGTTTCAGGGCAACTGCCTCACCACAAGATTCAGTGTACCATGGACAGGAGGAAGGGTAAGACAACTGAAGGCGAGATGGGATAAATCTGTGCATGAGAGAGATCAGTTTGCTTTGGAAGAATTCCCAGGAAGAATTGATGTCAGAGGCAGTGGAGATGGGAGACCAATCCAGACGATTGATGGCTGCTTGAAGACCGTCCCAGTCGGCCTGAGTGAAATGCCAGACTCGTCGATGCTGAGGAGGCTCTCTGAGAATGGCCAGAGAGATGTCCACTTTGACAAGCACATGATCAGAAGAACCGATTGGAGCAGAAGAAGAGCAGCAGACATTAGCAGGGAAGTTAGTCATAACCAAGTCTAGAAGAGAAGATACTCCATTGGCTGAGATCCGGGTCGGGAAATTGACAGACTGTGTCAATCCCAGTGAGTCACAGAAGTCCTTTGCTGAGGTGCCATGACTGGTGAGAGAGGAACCCACACCCAACCAGGTGGCATGATGACAATTGAAGTCACCACATATGAGGAAGAGAGAGTTGGGATGAGTGGATAGTAGTTGGTCCATGTTGTCAGACAGTGAAATGTAGATGGAGTCATCACTGTTTGGGGGACGGTACAGAACACATATGAACAAAAGGTGGGAGCGGAGAGGAAGCCGTAGCCAGAGGTACTCCTGGGGGTGAGGAGGAGAGAGGGCAGTGCAAGGAGAGTGAGGAAGAGAGTTTTTGATAAAGATAGCCACCCCACCACCAGGCCGAGGCTCAGGTCTATCATACCGGAGGAGGGAGTAACCAGGAAGAGATATTAAGGAATCAGCGACATCTTGAAGGAGGAAAGTCTCTGTTAAGCAGATGAAGTCTGGATTGTCAGAAGGAACCTGTATGGAGAGATCAGTCAGGTTTGAGCGAAGGCCCCGGATGTTTGAGGTCCATACCGTTAATGAAGAGAGAGGGGGAGCATCGGGTACAGGACAGGGGAGGAGAGGAGTAGGGTAAGATGAAGGATGAGAGGGGGAGGTAGGGAGAGCAGTTGTTAGTGTGTCAGCGATTGCAGAAGAGTTCCAAGAAAGGGAAGGATGAGGAGGATGAAAGGTTTGAAGGTGAAGGGATGAGGCACAGAGAGGGGTTGTTTGAGGGGGGGCAGAGGAAAGAAGAAGGTTGGGGGGGGGGGTGGAGGTATGAGATAGAAGGGAGACGAAGTGGGGAGGAGGCAGCTTTGAGGAGGAGGGGGGAGGAGGGAGAATTGGAGAGGAATGGTATGGGGGGAGATTTGAATGGGAGGGGTTGGGGGGGAGTTTTGAAGGGGAGGAGTGAGGGGGGAGTTTAGGAGGGGAAGGGCAAGGGGGGAGTTCAGGAGTGGAAGGGCAAGGGGGGAGTTCAGGAGTGAAGGGGTAGGGGGGGAGTTTAGGAGTGTAGGTGCAAGGGGAGGGATTTGGATGGGAGGGGCAAGAGGGGAGTTTAGAAAGTGGATGATTAATGAAAGACGAACATTGAAAACAAATTGGGTTTGTTGTGATTTTCAAGTTAGCAATCCGGTTCAGAATGATGGAGGAGGGATGGAATGAATGTGAATTTAGACCATGTAGTGAGGGAGACGTATAAGATATTGAATTTCTTTTTTTTGAGGTGGAATGAGTTGGAGAGGAAATTGAGAAAAGCCTTTTAAATAGGAAGAAAAACAGCGTGTTGTAAAATACCACTGAGTAAAACACTGAAGGGGAAAGGTTATACATATTTAAATAATATTTAAACAGAACCGTGAACAATCTTATGTGCACAAAAATACCAACGGGGGGAGAGCCGAGAGGGACCACCACGAGTCACGTGAAGGGCAAACGGTGGATGGCAAGGAGTTAATGGGGGCGGGGCGAACAGCACACCTGGACAGAAAATACAGGATGAGTCAACAGTACACGTGGAGAAAGGAAAATAAATGTTTTTGGTTTTTTTTTTGTTTGTTTGGTTTTTGGGGGTGGGGGGGGGGGGGGAGGTGGGGATTTAGAACGTTAGACAGAGTATTATGTTCGGGGTAGAAGGGAAAAAAACTAAGAGCCAAGCAAAACACGATTAAGATAACAAACACCGACGGGGGTACAACTACAAGGCCGCACACGAGGAGCAGAACACGATTAAATAATTACAAGTTACAGGAAATTCAAACCAAAAGTAACTATAATCAAAACAATAACGCATGGACGATAAAATAACGAGTTGAAATTTGACAATCTATCTGGGGAAATGGGGGAGAAACACGTGGTCGAAGAACGAACGAACGAACGAATAAGCAACAAAATTATATGTTGAAATGAAGATCAAATAGCTGTTTGTTGAAATATGTTGAAAAAGTCAAAACTTTACATGGGGTGTACCTACTTTTTCACGTGACTGTATATATATATATATATAAAATCGTGGAGTCTATAAATTCCTTGTAATTAAAATAAAGACGCAATACTTTCAGACAGACAATCATACAGCACATGCAACGATACCAATGTCCAATATGCATCATTGAAACTAATAAACTGAGCAAGCGACCTATTTAATGACTTTCTGGAGACTATTTAATGACCTGATCTTCATTCCTTGATCAAGTTTTGCTCTCTCAGCTCAGTGTTTCTGAATGGTGTGTCTACAACCTCAGTTGTGTGCAAGTGTCACTCAATCAAAAAAAGCTGCATTTATTGAAGCTTTTTATTAGTCCCCTACCCGGAGGGTACTATAGGTCTATATTAACTATAGACATCAAGACGCTACCACATCAAACAGACAAGTATATGAATAGCAGGGGAATACCTTGATAATCAAATTGGTTGTTTACAGAACTTCCCTGTACTTTTGATGTTATATTAGGTCCATATCAACCTTGAACTGCCCTCAGTTTGCCCATCTCAATTTTTCTGAGACCCCTTGTCAACAGCCTATAGTGCTGCCATGGTTACAAAATGAAGCAAAAAAACTTCAGTGGTGCAAGAGGAACAATACCAAAAAAAATAATAATAATAATAAAATAAAAAATAAAAAATAAAATTAAACTTACCCGACATACTTGTAGCCAGTGTAAGCGATCAGTTCAGGAATATCCAACCTCGTCTTGGGTGCTGTTATGTAGAGTGCAACATAGATGGTGAGCATCTCCAATGCCTGCCAGCCAAGACACACGACAGCTTGACTGCCCAATGCCTCTGGACGAAACCTGAGGGCCAGGGAATTCCAAAGTAGGAATCAGTACATCCTGGGCTGTAAGTTCTAGGATCAAAGGTCAAGTCATTTGAAGACCTTCCATTCAACAAACATTTCTAATATCTTCAAACGCATAAAGCAGTGGTCATGCGATCAACAGGCATGCCAGCGGTGAATGAAAAAAAATAATTCAAAAACCCTCTTCAGAGTCATATTTGAAACATGGATCCATGCCGAAAAAAATTGCTTACATGAGTTCTTCACAAGCCAAAATATTGATTTCTACATGTTCGTCATGAAATATCGGGCTGACGGGATAGCCGAGAGGTATGCACATTCTCCTTTCAAGTCGACAGCTTGAGTTTGAATCTTAGCCCAGCTATCCCCTACCATCCTTCTGGCGTATCACATGCAGGGCAATTTGTTGATAAAATGGGTGTTTCCACCTACTGGCATTAATTTGTGGAGGTTGAAGATCCCCAAGGTCTCTTTAGTGAAGAGGAGGAGAGTTATCACCAACACTCTGGCTACACTGAAAACAATTGAGTATTTTACATCTGAGCGGTGACCCATCCTCACCGTCAATCATGGTTCCCTGTTTGAGGCAATGTTTTTATGGCCGGATGCCTTTCCTGACGCCAACCCTTGGTCGCCTCTTACGATGTGCAGGGATACGGTGTACCAATTCTAAATCGGGGTACACACCGTGATCATTCATCCCAGCAAGCTTGTACTCAATTTGCCGACCACGGAAGGATGACAGGCTGAGTCAACCCCCCTGGCGTTAATTCAGCGATCGACCGGGATTCGAACCCAGGATCCTAGGATCCCAAGCCTGCACCCTAACCGCTAAGCCAACACCAGGTGTGTTGTTGACCAATAAATCAGATCATGTCTGTCAATGACTTTACACATCTTAGATATGTAATTACAGCTTAAGGCAAACTAGAACCCAAATATTGGCAGGCAGGTTGTGCAGGCCTCTGAAGCTTTAGGAGCCCTGCACAAGGCAGTATGTATTGATAAAAAGCTGGTTTGTAAATAACAAATGCAACGTACTGGGCCTGCGTGCAGTCAGTGCTCTTATATGGTTCTGAATACTGGACACCACTCAGGAAACATCAAAAGAAAGTGAACACTTTTCACTACAGGTACATCCACAGCATTCTGGACAACTGCAACATAACCCAATGGTCAGAGAGCATAACGTCGCAATAACCGAGGCAATGTTGGGGATACAAAAAAAAAATCACAGCGATGAAGAGAACCAAAAAATGCCTGGAGTGGCTCGGCCATCTTGTCCAAACGCCCAACCATCGCACCCCAAATGCGAGTCTGTTTATCTGGATGCATGAGTCTCGTCCATGCGGCCGGCCAGTGGAGGGATGTGAGGACTTAAATTATGGCAGAAGACAAGTGGTACAACATGGCAACCACTTCTAAAGGAGGATGGCGCACCAATTGCCACACAGCTGAGAGGAATATGCAGCAAAGTCAATTAGCTGATCAGCTACCAAACAAGGTATCATGTTGGTGGTGTAGGCTTACCTTCAAGAGGGAGAGTGACTTGAAGATGCACAAGTGTATCACAGAAAGACAAAGATGTATCGGTGATCAGCGAGGAGCTGCCCTATGTCCAGAATGCCAAATATGGCTTGCTAACATTTGTGGGCTTGAGGTGTGGGCCAATCCAACAATGACCAAATAGACACTCTGCAGATCTCATTTCAATCTTTGTTCCCCCAAATGGGGATAGCACGACTGTGTGAACCACCTTTAGAGGCCATTTTTCCCCGCAGAGCAAGGGTTGGCCTTTTTTGGGCACAGTGGTCCCCTTTTTGAAGCAAAGTTTTACGGCTGGATGCCCTTCCTCCCACCAACCCTGTTAGTCACCTCTTGCGACACACAGGGAATTACCAGTGAACTGGTACTCAATTTGCCGACCTCAGAAGGATGACAGGCTGAGTCAACCACCCTGGCGTTAATTCAGGGATCGACCGGGATTCGAACCCAAGAGCCTAGGATCCCAAGCTGGCACCCTAACCACTAAGCCAACACCAGATAGCACGACTGTGTAACAGCAGCAACTCAAGACGAAAGGACACGGGGATGGGAGTGTGTGCGTGTGCATGTGCGTATATATATATATATTTCAGTCCTGGATGTCAAAGTCTTCTACAACTGGGTAAAGTATGACTGGACAAGCATACAGATTATTGAGGCTTTAGACTGGTGTTACACTTTTTTTCATTGTAATTCTTTGTTGCCCAACCAATCAGTGAAAACAAGACAGGGCATTTCATAATGCAAAACCTCGCTGAAGTATTTAATTATGTGATGCGAGCTTTTACACAAGAAGCCTATAAAAACACATTTATATTGTCTTCTTTAGGGGCAGGTTAACACTGCCCCGTGAATGGATGGACCGAAACAGGCTTTACCTCCAAAGCTCTGTTCAATTTGTTCGTGGTACATTCTCACGTGCATGAGCTGAGGAGAATCACGAGGACCTTATAGCTTCTTTACAACCAAACAGGTTTATTTCCAAAAACACAATCAGAGAAAATTAATTTAATAACAACTATTAGGTGCACCGGAAAGTAATGTGGTTTTTCAAAGAGGAATACACAGCTTAAAAAAACGATATTACTTTCCGGTACACCTAATATATACAATGAGGTCAAATAAATCCTATAAAATGTAAGGCGCCTCTCTCCAGTCACAAGTACAGATGGGGTGAGGGACACAACCGGACGACTTATCTCTGGTGGCAGCAGGGGTTGGGGGGAAGGGCACGGAGCAGGTGATGAGCAAGGTGATGAGAAGACAGCGGGACAATGAAGAGGTGATGAGACAAACAGGACCATCAACAGGATATGGGGGGAGGATGAGAAAAGCACCAGGGCCAAAGCAGGCAGGCAGGACGACCTCCTTAAAGCTCTCCTCAGTCATAGCAAGACCAATCTCCTCAGAACACCACAATTCTCCTCACCAAAAACACAAGCTCCTCAGGACACTGTTACTTCTCCTCACTGAACCGAGAGCTCGTCAGCACACTGTTCCCACTCCTCCTGGCTCCTCCCCCTTCTCCTCAGATCTCTCACAATCCCTACCCACCTTTATCAGTTCCTCGATCTTCTCCTCAAATCTACCGCAAATCCTCTTGCGCCTTTTGGTCAACTCCTCCCTCGTCTCCTGGCTACCCACTGCCCTCCGGGCGTTGGGCTAGACCTCCTTCCAGGGGAAGATCATAGCTCCACCCATACTCCCTCCTCCTTGCCTGGCAGAGGTGTCACCCAGCACACCCAGTGGATGTTTACATGAGGTTTAACACGTTTCCTTAACCTTAATCCCTCTCTATCATTATCACAAGCATGACCCTCGTATCGTGCACATTCAAATACAATCCTTATGCGAACAGGTCCCTACATCCTTACATCGAGATTTGCTTCCTACTCCAGGCATTTTTACTCATCAGTTTTATTAATTCAATCAGAAGATGGCCTGTTGTACATCACAAATTTATTGCATATCTATCTGTCTCAATGAGAATGTAAAATGAAGTGAAACACGAGAAAAAAAGGATCTTTCATAACACGTAGTTATTTTTACCTTCGCAAAAGCGGAAGGTTATGTTTTGATCGCTGTGTATTTATTTGTATGTCTGTGTGTGTGTGTATGTTATTCGCATAACTCAAAAAGTATTCAACCGAATTGCATGAAATTTGGTGGGATGATTGGTTATTATACGGGACACATTTGATTAGATTTTGGGAGCAATCGGGTCAAAGGTCAAGGTCACGAAAAGGTCAAAATCGTATTTTTGTTGTTCTGTTCCCTACACTCCCATGCCAAGTACAGAACAGTAGCTGCGGCGAAGGTATGCGCTCTACCGAGTGCCCGTTCTAGTTGTTGTTGTTGTGGTATAGCCCGTGAACGTTCCCTCAAACAGACCCATGGCATGGAGATCGCCAATCAATCTCCCAGGAGCAACCTAGAGATCCCCACAACCAAGATGGTGTACCCCGCCTTTACATGTTGTGGTTGTTGTTGTTGCTGCTGTCGTGGTGGCTGTGGTTGCTATTGCCTCCGCCACTGAAGGTGGACAGAGGTTATATTTTCACCCATGTCTGTCTGTGAGCAAGATATCTCAAAAAGTTGTGTACAGGTTTGGCTGAAACTTGGTTGATAGGTTGGCTGTGTGACAAGGACAAATTGATTAGATTTTGGTGAAGATCTTTTCTGGATATTAGATATTCTGGATCCGGCCCATCAGTGGGATACAAAATGCAAACTGTTCAGCCTGGCGGAGGAATGCGCTCTACCAAGTGCCGTTGTAGTTGTTTGTGTTCCTTCGGCGTACTTTTATATATTTTTTCTATTGCATCGAGAAGTGTTACTATACAGTCACGTGAAAAAGTAAGTACACCCCATGTAAAGTTTTGACTTTTTCAACATATTTCAACATACAGCTATTTGATCTTCATTTCAACAATATTGATAGATAAAGGTGATATAATATAACAAATATCATGAAACATTTACATTTTGTAGTCCATTGTATAATTTAAATAAACATAAATGCAAATTTCGCATGTGGAAAAAGTAAGTACACCCTTGACTCTAATAGGTGGTATTTCTCCCTTTGGCAGAAACAACCTCAAGTAGGCGTTTCTCATAACTGTCTATCAGTCTCTGACATCGACTGGGAGAATTTTTTTTGCCACTCCTCCATGCAGAATTCTTTCAGCTATGCGATGCTTGAGGGGTTTATTGCATGCACAGCTTGTTTCAAATCCCCCCACAACATCTCGATAGGATTTAGATCCGGGCTTTGACTTGGCCATTCCAGAACCCTCCATTTCTTTCTTTTCAGCCATTCCTTGGTGGATTTACTGGTATGTTTAGGGTCATTGTCATGTTGCAAGGTCCACCTTCGGCTGAGCTTCAACTTTCTGACAGATGGCCTCACATTATCCTCAAGCACCCTCTAGTACAATGAAGAATTCATAGTGGATTCTATGATGGTGAGCTGCCCAGGCCCTGATGCAGCAAAGCTGCCCCAAACCATAATATTTCCACCACCATGCTTTACAGTTGGTGTCAGGTTCTTGTGGTCAAATGCTGTCTTTGGTTTTCGCCAAACATGTCTCTGGTACTGTGGCCAAATATCTCTACCTTTGACTCATCTGTCCAGAGCACATTGTTCCAGAAGTGCTGGTCTTTGCCTAAGTGTTCATTGGCAAACTTTAGTCTTGCCCTGATGTTCTTTCTGGACAGCAAAGGTTTCCTCCTGGCACACCTCCCATGTAGATCAAATTTGTGCAGCCTCTTTCTAATGGTAGACCCGTGCACTTTGACATCAACAGTGGCAAGAGCTACCTGTAGGTCCCGTGATGACATTCTGGGGTTCTTAGAGACTTCTTTCAGCATCTTGCGGTCTGCTCTCGGGCTGAACTTGCTGGGGCGGCCTGGCCTGAATAAGTTGGCAGTTGTTTGGAATCTTCTCCACCTGTAGATGATCTTCCAGACAGTCGAATGATTGATTTCAAATTGTTTGGAGATCTTTTTAAACCCCTTCCCAGACTCGTAGGCATCTATAACCTTCTTTCTGAAGGCCTCAGAGAGCTCTTTTGATCTAGGCATAGTGATGCCGCACACTTCAACAACAAAGAGCAAACCAAACGAAATGTCTGAGGTTTAAATAAGACAGGTTCCTCCAAGATCCTTTCTAACAATGTTCTAATCATTTGCACCTGAGCTGGTGCACCCGATTCTAATTTTAGGTATTTGAAGTAGTGATAAATGTAGGGGTGTACTTACTTTTTACACATGCGAAATTTGCATTTATGTTTATTTAAATTTTACAATGGACTACAAAATGTAAATGTTTCATGATATTTGTTATATTATATCACCTTTATCTATCAATATTGTTGAAATGAAGATCAAATAGCTGTACGTTGAAATATGTTGAAAAAGTCAAAACTTTACATGGGGTGTACTTACTTTTTCACGTGACTGTATGTCATCCTGTGTGTTCCTTCCGTGTCGTCACACTATTTTCTAAAGGGTTCCTCCTGTCGTATCATTAGAACCGCTGCATGAAAGCTCCAATTCCAGATATTATTTTTCCCTCCCACAAAGACGGGCTTTTAAAACAGGCATTCCTTATAATTAAACAGACATTAATGTTTGTTTGAAGCAAGTCTATTATGAGCTTTCCAACAGCATCATTTTTATTATTCTACAACAGCAGGAACCCTTTAGAATAAAACGTTAAGGGCACACAGAGGCTTCTCCTTTTAATAATAAATTAATATTAGAAACTGAACAAAAGTGAAGTGGTTTGACATTTACCATAAAGACAAGAATGTCGGTTGGAACTTACTTGAAAGTCCCTCCCCCCTCTCCAGCTAGCTCCCACATTTTTTTTATTTCACTCAAATAAATTCACAGTTTTTTGTAAGAGGGTGGAAATCTTCCTGTTCCATGAGGCTCAATATTGTACATGTATGCAAAAAATTTGAATCCCAACAAATTTTAAAAGTGTGGAGTATTCGTTTTATGAATATTGTGAAAAAACTGTTATGCAAGCAATCGGAGTTATAAAAGGAGATATAGCTTCGGAATACTGCGACATTTAAATCGATATAACTGAATACTCGATTATGATACTCGACGGAAGATGGGAGGAATTGGAAATTGGCCAAGATGCCGGGATAGCTCCCCTACTCTTCGTGATCGATACCGTGAGATCTTTAACATCCACCACCCAATGTCGGCAGACGGAACATGCAGTTTAATGTCCATCTGAGGGACAGTGCACACACACCCGACCTGTGAGGAAAAACAGGGTGGCAGTTTGTAGCAGTCAAGATTCAAACCCAGACTAGACAACTGGGAGACAAGTGCACATACTACTACACTATCCTGCAAGCTCACTCTCTTCAATCCCACTCCTCCCTCCAGGTCTTTAAAACGGCTGTTCACCACCATCTCTTATCTTCCCCAATCCAAAACCTTGATCTTTTCTACCCCCGCTAATTTCACCCCAAATCCACTTTTTGAGGTGCCGACTTCTTTCCTGGAAGTCCTTGGTGTCCTTGCGTTTTATACCTATCCTGCCTCCCCCCAGGCCCTCTCCCTCCCACACATCTCCCGATGTCCCTGCTCTCAAATGTTGTGTTTGTGTGCTACCTCCTCTTCTCTCCCCATCTTGTCGACCGCTCCCCTTTTTATATACGTACTTTGTTTGCTTGTTTGATTTGTTTGTTTGATAAATGTTAGCTCTTTCACGAGCCTCGACTCTGTATACAAATAAATAAATAAATAAAATAAAAAAAGATTGTATATAATGAAAGCAAGCCATAATAATAGTTATTGTGTGAAAGCTCTTTGGAAGATGTTGATGCCTATTTTGAATATAAATTGTATGCTAAATTTTTGGTTCGAATGCCAAGTGGCTTGTTTGTTCCACAAACTAAAGTAATCACAAATAAGTGATAAAGTATCAAGTCCTCACACATATTATATGCCAATGTAAATGTGAAGAAAGGAAGAATACAAACATCCGGGGCCTTCGCTCAAACCTGATTGATCTCTCCATACAGGTTGATTCTGACAAACCAGACAAACCAGACAAATTCTGCTTAACATAAACTTTCCTCCTTCAAGATGTCTCTGATTCCTTAATATCTTTTCCTGGTTACTCCCTGTCAGAAGCAACCGGTATGATAGACCTGAGCCTCGTCCTGGTGGTGGGGTTGCTATCTTTATCAAAAACTCTCTTCCTCACTCTCCTTGCACTGCCCTCTCTCTCTCTCCAGCTCACCTTCACTCTTTCATTTCTCTTTACTCCCACCTCTGGAACAAACTCCCTTACAAACTCCCTCTCTTCAATCCCACTCCTCCCTCCAGGTCTTTGAAACAGCTGTTTTTAACCACCATCTCTTATCTTCCCCCATCCAAATCCTTGATCTTTTCTACCTCCGTCAATTTCACCCCAGATACACTTTTTTGAAATACCAACTTCTTTCCTGGAAGTCCGAGCAGTGTCCATGTGTTTTATCCTAGCAGTGTCCCTCCTCCCCCCCCCCCCCCCCCACTCCCAAGCCCCCCTCCCCAAGCCCTCTCCATCTCCCGATGTCCCTGTTCTCTGCTGTTGTACTTGTGTGCTTCCCTCTCTCTCCCCATGTTGTTTCCCGCTCCCTTTATTAGTCCCCTACCGGTGTACACCGGAGGGGACTATAGGTTTGCACTCCGTCTGTCCGTCCATCATGCAAAGAACAGTTTTCCGGACTTTTTTTCTAAACTCTTAATGCTAATGATTTCAAACTTAGCACATGGTTTCCTCATGATAAGTTACAAATCAAGTTCGAACTTCACGACGTTTCGATCATTTTTGACAAAGTTATGGCACTTTGAACTTTGGTAATTTTCCCAACAGTTTTCCGGACGACAAACTGCCGGTAGGCGACATGTATTGCAGCGCAATACTCAGAATGCTTGTTGTGTTGTGTGTCCGTTTGTTTTTCTGTGATTAATGTTAGCTCTTGCACGAGCCTCCATCTTGTGTACAAAAAAAAAAAAAAATACACCACGAAAGATGCAACACAAGGAAGGAAAAGATGGATGTATAAAAAAATTAATTGGTAATGGTGCAGAAGTGTTCTACTGTTTCCACCTGCTATGGACACCCAGAGACCATCCTTCCACCAAGATGAATGTGAGCAGGGCCATTGCTGCAAAAGTGAAGGATGGGTGAACAGTCATAACATTAATTTCAGACATTGTATTGTTCATAAGAAAAGTCTCAATAAAATAAATATGTGATACAACAGATTCAAAATTATAGATATCAAGTGTCAGTGAACTCGTGTTAACTTGGCCAAACTTGGTGGACAAGTTGGGTGCGTGACAAGGACAAATCGATGAGATTTGGGTAACAACCCGGACTTAGTGGATGAGTTGGGTAGGTGACAATAACAAGCCGATTAGATTTTGGTTAAAATCCAGATGTGGGTGTGATACAAAACAAACTGTTCAGCCTAGCGAAGGTATGAGCTCTACTGCGAGCCATTCTAGTTTGTCATGAGACTCTCATCATATATCGAAAAAGGTAAGAAGTGAAATCATGATACTTTCTCTCTGTATTGCTGAAGGGAAGCAGACGATGCTAGCTAGTATGGTGTGGTTGTAGCACGTTTAAGTATACAATTATCAATCTTTTTCATTTTGTGAAACGTTCAATGTTTCTGTCAAATGCCTGGGATTACAAGAAAACATCACAAGAAAAAAAAAAAAGTTTGGATTACACTGGACAACAAAGATTTTGCTACGGGGGTAGAAAGTTTCAATAAAGTATGCTGATTCTGAATCTGAAGTCAGAATTATCTGAGCAAGTCAGGATTTTGAGTTACACATATTGGTCCAATTACAGTAGCATGCCCTGGTGGACAATTCTGAGTGATCATAAATTATTATTTTCAGTATTTTTGTTTCAATTATAGCAATACAACTGTTGTAGAATATTATTTCTCATAAAAAGAGCTTTAGAATGCACTTTAAATTATTAAAAACGGATGAAAACTGACCAAGCTATGAATTTTTAAGTACAATTTTCCACGCGGCATTACAATTTTGCGTGCCGCTTCCGTGCTGAGAGGAGTTAATAACTTGATACTAAAATGTTTAAATGCAATGTATATATTTTAAGAATGTATCAAGTTTGGAATTCATATCATGCTAATATTATCGATATATTTTCAGGTTATAACCTAATATATTTTTACCTCTGCCACCAAAGGTGGATGGAGGTTATGTTTTCACCCCTGTCTGTTTGTCTGTTTATCTGTCTGTTTACCAAATATCTCAAAAAGTTGTGGACGGATTCGGACGAAATTTAGCAGAGATGCAGTGTATGTCACAAGGACGAAATGATAAGATATTGGTGAAGATCCGGATTCGGATCCGGCTACTTGAATTTTTAAGTGATTCTTCACCTTTGGGAGATAGGGCCAAAAACTATACAAAGCAGGATATCTCAAAAAGTTGAGGATGAATTTGGATGAAACTTGGTGGACCAGTTGTGTGGCTGACGAGGACAAATAGATTCGATGTTGGTGAAGATCTGAATATGGATTCGGATATAAGAATTATTTAATTTTTTAAGTGATTCTTCACCATTGAGTGATATGGCCAACCAGGCGGAGATATGCTCTCTACTGAGTGCCGTTCTAGCTCTGTATATTTTCAAGTTAGGCATATGTTATGACAGGCATCACATACCATACTGTGTGAATCACCCTGATAACTTTTGTGATATCTGTGGGAAATACACTCCACGTAGCCAGCGCAAGAACCTTACCAAGAGGGTAAAAGCTGCTTACAAGTATTATTTTGAATGTAAAATTGGAGACCAAGACAAGAGCTGGGAACCTCATGCTTGCTGCACCGTGTGTAACTCAGGGCTTACGCAGTGGTTGAGTGACAAAAGGAAGGGAATGCCATTTGCTGTGCCAATGATATGCTGCGAGCCAACGAATCATCACTCTGACTGCTACTTTTGTATGACAAATATTGCATGTTTCTCAACGAAAAACAAGTCAAAAATTGTATATCCAGATTGTGAGTCTGCTATAAAGCCGGTCTCCCATGACTTTGATTCTCCTGTGCCAGTTCCACCAGAAGCTGCTGCCGATTAAAGTGATGAAAACTCTGACGATGCTATGGGTGATATGGATGAACTGTACGAACCTGAGTCTGAAGAAAAGAAGCCACACTTGCTAAATCAAGAAGAATTAAACGATCTGGTGAGAGATCTGTCATTGTCAAAGGAGAAGGCTGAAGTGGTGGGCTCCAGACTACAGCAATGGAATGTCCTAGAGGAAGGAACCAAAATTTCCCACTTCCGTGATCATCACACAAACTTACCTGCCTTTTTAAGATAGAAAATGATGTTTGTTTCTGTGCTGATGTTAATGGCCTAATGCATGAGCTAGGAAACAAACATGTGACTGATGAATGGAGACTCTTCATAGACTCCAGCAAAGTGAGCCTCAAAGCTGTTTTGTTGCACAATGGTAACAAAAAACCTTCTGTTCCTGTAGCTCATGCTGTCGGCATGAAGGAGACGTGCGAGTACATGAAAATCGTTCTAAAAGTGATTAATTACTCATATCACAAGTGGAACATTTGCGGTGATCTAAAAGTGATTTCTCTCCTCCTAGGACTGCAGCTGGGGTACACAAAATCCATGTGCTTCTTGTGCCTATGGAACAGCCACAATCACAGCAATCATTATGTTGTAAAAGACTGACCTGCAAGGCATGAACACATAGTTGGCAGGTACAATATGCATCATAAGCCATTGATAGACCCACAAAACGTCTACCTTCCACCGCTACACATCAAACTTGGCCTTATGAAAAACTTTGTAAAGGCATTGGATCACGACGGTAATGGCTTCCAATATCTCAGAAAGAAGTTTGGCGCAGAGAAAACTGATGCTAAACTCAAAGCAGGCATCTTCGTTGGGCCCCAGATCCGAGAACTGATGAGTGATCCCGAGTTCAAAAATAAACTGAACCCACTTGAGTTTGCAGCAAGGCAAGCATTTGTGTTGGTTGTGCAGAACTTTCTTGGGAACCATAGAGCTGAATTAGTGGACAACATGCTGAAGGCCTAACAGCGAATGGGCTGTAGGATGTCTCTTAAAATGCACTTCTTGCATTCTCATCTTGATTTCTTCCCACCTAATCTGGGTGAGGTAAGTGATGAGCATGGTGAAAGGTTCCACCAAGACATTCCGGTCATGGAAACTAGGTATCAAGGCCGGTTCAACCCAAACATGATGGGTGATTACTGCTGGTTCCTACAACGGGAGACCAATTCCACACACAAGCGCAAGAGCAAGTGTCTCACACTTCTGAACACGTCTGAACAGTGCCTACGCTGACTATATTGCAAGGAAGAGTGTAAACTTGGAGTGTTGTTTCTGAATCACTCACAATGGAGCAGATTTCCCTATGAAGAGGGTGAAAGCCTTCCGAAGATTACCATGTTTTAATTTTTTATTAACTTCTTTTTCTGCAACCTGTTTATGTTCTTGGTTTGTATACTACACATTATACACGGAGACCAATAATCGTTATCTAAATATGACGTGAAAGTAATTACGAAGCACTGATATTAGATTAGAATGTGGCGATCTGCAATAATAAAGTATCTAATATAGCATGCCGTGGATCATTAATACATATACATATTTTGAAAACCTGACATGCTTCGTGCTAAATTCTGCCTACAGATTTGAAATCAGCGGCCCAGATTTAACCAAGAACACCTGCATTTCCCTGAGTAGCAGACGAAAAGTTTTTTTTGTTGCCGAGTGTTATCAGTGATCGATACCGCAGGCATTAGAGAACACTCTTGGTGTTCAATTCAGGCCGTGCCATTCCTATTTTTATTTGGTGACCAAAAATAATGAATAAATGATAACCCATCTGGCACATCATATTGCAGACTATCAAGATACTTTCTGTAATCCTCACCTATTTTGAAGATGTTGAACATAATTATTCCTACATGTGCAGAATAAGGAAACCGTCAGAAAGGTTCCAACCAATCATCTTTGATAAAATGCCATTGTTAGCAGTGGTACATTTTTCTTTGACAACGTGGACAATAAGGAACCAACTATTAATCTTGGCGTCTATATATTTACATTTATGTATGAGTCGTGGTATCACAATTTATTAATACGAGTCTGTGGAGTGTATCTTTTTCTTACAATGGGATTCCATGCTATTAAAAATACTGGGAAAACACAAAAGCAAACTAGAAAGGCACTCAGTAGAACTCATACCTCCACCAGGCTGAATGTTTTACGTTTTGTATCCCACCGATAGGCCAGATCTGCATTCGGACATGAACCAAAATCAAACTAGTTCTTGTCACATACACCAAGTGTTGTCCGAATCCGTCCTTAACTTTTTGAGATAATGTGCTGTATGATGTCCTCGGGAATTGTCCTGATAATTCTGGGGAGTTTCGGTTTCAGTTCTGGGGAGAATCTCATTAACCTAACAATTTTGAAACAGAACGATAATCACCACCACTCATGTCTACCTTCAATGTTATTATGTAACCCATGGTCTCTCAACATCAAGGATGATGAATTAAGCCTCATCATGAACCTGATTCATAGTAATGATCTTGTGGCTATCACAGAAACTTGGATTTCCCCTGATCAGCCTGTGGACTTATTAACTATCCCTGGCTTCAAATTGTTTTTGTGCCCAAGGACAGAGCGAAGAGGAGGAGGCGTTGCTATCTACACAAAGCTTCACCTCCAAACTAAACCTCTTAACGTTTCAGTCCCTGAAAATCTCAGTGATTTGGGTGAGGGTCCGACCTCGTAGTCTGCCACGATCAATCGCAAGCATAGTCATTGCCGCTGTCTATTACCCCCCAGAGTCCATTAGCAGACAAGCTGTTAGAACATATTAGCTCGACGATAGATCAGATCCCCACCCTTCGGCCAGATACTGGAATCACCATTCTTGGTGCTTTTAATCGACTTGAACTTTTCACTTTACTTTCATACTCAATGGTGCAGATAGTGAACGAGCCCACTCACAACGATATTACTCTGGACAAGATTGTAACGAATCTTGCCTAACATAATCACCCGGTTGAGATCATTTCACCCCTGGGACTCAGTGACCATCAGTGAGTTATTGCAAGACCAAGGATCCCCTCTTCCATGCAGGAACATTGTTCGCAAACGAGTTGTAAGTTGTAAGGCCAATTTCACCATGCCAGTTGGCTGGGTGTGGGTACCTCTCTCACCAGCCATGGCTCTTCAGCAAAGGACTTCTGTGACTCACTGGGACTGACACAATCTGTCAATTTCCCGACCCGGATCTCAATCAATGGAGCATCTTCTCTTCTGGACTTGGTTATGACTAACTTCCCTGAAAATGTCTGCTGCTCTTCTTCTGCTCCAATCGGCTCATCTGATCATGTGCTTGTTAAAGTGGACATCTCTCTGACCATTCTCAGAGAGCCTCCTCAGCGTCGACGAGTCTGGCATTTCACTCAGGCAAACTGGCATGGTCTTCAAGCAGCCATCAATCATCTGGACTGGTCTCCCATCTCTACCGCCTCTGACATCAACTCATCCTGTGAATTCTTCCAAAGTAAACTGCTCTCTCTCATGCACAGATTTATCCCATCTCGTCTTCAGTTGTCATACCCTTCCTCCCGTCCATGGTACACGGAATCTTGTGGTGAGGCTATTGCCCAGAAACAACTTGCTTTCGTCTCCTGGAAAGCAAATCCAACGGAAGGAAATCTCATTTCCTTTCACAAAGCCCGAAACAAGTGTGTGTCCACCCTCAGGAGAGCCAGGAAACAATATCTATCCGTTCTCAGGACAGAACTCTCTTATCTGTCTCCCTCTTCCAAATCCTGGTGGCGTCTGGTCAAATCTGTTTCTGGTGTTTGTTCCCCCTCCATCCCCTCCCTCACCTCAAACGGCCACACGGCTGACTCCGCGCGTGAAAAAGCTGAATGCCTCAACTCTGTGTTTGCCTCTAAATCTTGTGTCCCAACCCCATCCCTCTCTGTACCCACCGTACCCAGTCGTACCCAGCTGCTCCTGGACTCTGTGTCCTTTCCTCCTGACAAGGTGGAAAAGTTTCTGTCAACCCTCGACTCTGATTCTGCAACTGGACCTGACGGCATCAGCCCACGGGTCCTAAAATCTTGTTCTTCCGCTCTTTCACTCCCTCTCTCTGTTTTCTTCACACTCTCTTTTGCTCAAGGTCATCTGCCATCTGCTTGGAAATCTGCCATCATCACCGCTTTGCACAAAAAAGGTGCAAAAACAGATACTAGCAACTACAGACCAATCAGCCTTCTCTCAATTATCAGTAAAGTCATGGAATCCATCATTGCTTCAGATATGAAATCTTTCCTCTTCTCCAATGGCTTGATCTCTGATCATCAATTTGGTTTCAGACCTGGTCACTCTACTCTGGACATGCTGCTTCTGCTTTCTCAGCAATGGATGGAGGTCCTCAATGCCAAACAGGAAATTCGAGCTGTCTCCCTTGACATATCACGTGCCTTCGATACGGTCTGGCACCCCGCCCTGCTCACCAAACTCTCCTCTGTTGGTATCCATGGAAATCTCCACGCATGGCTGGCGGACTTCCTCTCTAGTCGTAGTCAACGTGTGGCGCTGAATGGGTTTCTCTCATCTCCTCTTCCTGTTCAGGCTGGAGTTCCCCAAGGCAGTGTTCTGGGCCCTGTGCTTTTTCTGGTCTTCATCAATGATCTCCCCGACTCTCTTGAAAATCCTCTCTATCTCTTTGCTGATGACTCTACTCTCTGTCGCTCCATTCTTCATCCCTCAGATCGACAGTCTGCAGCCTCCTCACTCTCTGCAGACCTGGACAAAATCACAGACTGGGCAAACAAGTGGAACATGTCTTTCAATCCTGACAAATCTCACACTCTTACAATGTCTCTCCGAAAAGACCGACTGGACAACCCTCCCATCTACTTTCTGAATAATCCTCTCCAAGAAGTTCTGTCACTCAAACTTTTGGGTCTCACTATCTGCCATGATCTTTCCTGGGAAAACCACATTTCAAATCTGGCCTCCAAAGCCAGTCGCCGACTGGGCATCCTCCGTCGTGCGAAGTCCTTCCTTGGCACACCTGAGCTCCTCACCACGTACAAGGCTTTCATCCGCAGCTCAATGGAATACTGCTCTCCCCTCTGGGCTGGTGCTCCTGCCTCACACCTAGCTTGTCTTCACGCTGTTGAAAGCAAAGCATTCAGAATCATTGGAATCTCCCGCGATGAAGCTAACTCCAAGGGCCTTTCACTCACTCACCGCAGGCAGGTTGGTGGTCTTTCCGTCTTCTACCGACTCCTCTCTGGCCTTGCCCCCCCAGCTCTCTCTGGGCTGTGTCCCGCAAATATTCCTACAGGTCGCACAAGATCTGCCTGCAACCCTCTTATGGTTAAACTGCCAAAATCAAGACTCTCTGCTCACCTTCGCTCCTTCATTCCTCTTTTCTCCCGCCTCTGGAACAAACTCCCTCACTCTCTTCAATCCCACTCCACCCTCCAGGTCTTTAAAACAGCTGTTCACCACCATCTCTTATCTTCCCCCATCCAAAACCTTGATCTTTTCTATCCCCGATAATTTCACCCCAATTCCACTTTTTGAAATACCAACTTCTGACCTGGAAGTCCTTGGTGTCCTTGTGTTTTATACTTCTCCCACCCCCCACCCCCCCCCCCCCCCCACGCCTCCTCCCCCCGAGCCCTCTCCCTCCCACACATCTCCCTGCTCTCAAATGTTGTGTGCTCTCAAGTGTTTGTGTGCTTCCCATTCTCTTGTCTTCCGCTCCCTCTTTTTATATATTTTGTTTGTCTGGTTGTTTTGTTTGTGAAGTAAATGTCAGCTCTTTCACGAGCCTCGATTCAGTATACAAAAAAAAAAAAAAAAAAAAAAAAAAATGAAAGAGCGATGCACAGGAATTTGGAGCATGGTTGGGCAGCTACGGTTGGTCTGAGGTTATGTCTACCGAGAACGTGAACAATAAGTGCAATGTGTTTTACCACATGCTTCATCAGGCAATCGACACCGACTTTCCACAATGATGTGTTCACCAACATGAGCAGGATAAAGCATGGATAACGCCGTTCATAAAGACCCTTGAACAAACACGTCAGCAAGCTTTCCACCTCAGCGGAAAATGTCCACGATGGAGATATTATCGCAATAAGGTCATATGTGAAATGAAGGCAGCAAAGCGGAATTGCTCCACCTTCAAGATAAAACGTTTAAAATGTTCCAACCCAGCAGCATGGTATCGTGAGATTCGTGTAATGACAGCTGGCAGCAGCAACTCTCATAGCAATATCGCAGTTGAGAATATCGAGCAATCAGATCAATATACTCTTACTTTACATAAGTTGGAGGAGATTTACAACTGCTGAACCCTTCTTTGCTCCCAGCACATTTGCCATCTCTCCCAATCTGTCAAATCCAGGCATGGGAGGTGTGTTGAGAACTTGGGAAAATCGAAACTCGCAAAGCAAGCGGTCCTGACAATACAATATCGATGTCAGACTTATCCGTCGGTTCTCTTAGGAACTAGCTGAACCTCTGACGGACATAATTAATGCGTCATACAAGCAACAGACAGTTCCAGCACAGTGGAAAAGGGCACAAGTTGTTCCCATTCAAAAATCGGAACTTGCCACCATCGACAACTTGCGTCCAGTTGCTCTAACTGCCCATTTCTCAAAAATTGCAGAACACTTTAGCCCAGCAACAGATGGAAGCATTGAAGAAGAACCTTGACCCTAAACAGTTGGGAAACATTAAAGGTGCATCAACTACACAATGCCTGATTGACATTCTGCACACACTTCATGAACATGCAGAAACTCCAGGCTCAATCTCGTCAATGATGCTCACAGACTTCTCCAAAGCTTTCGATCACATTGCTCACATAATTGCTATTTCAAAACTACTACAAATAGGAGTCGATTCATCTCGTGGTTTCCTGGATGAGCGACTTTATTTAAAATCGTGAACAGTGCGTTAAGTACGCTGACAAGGTTTCTGAGTGGTCACGCATTCATGCCGGAGTTTCCCAGGGAACAAAGCTGCGACCTGTTGTATTTCTTGCTTTGATCAATGATGCTGGCCACAACAAAATTGCCAAAATTGCATTGTCAGTATTCATTGTTTCAAATATGTTGATGATCTTGCATTTATTGAAAAGCGCAACACTCAAACTGAATCTGGAATGCCTGCTGTTCTTGAACAACTTCATAACTGGTCTGTCGAGAATGGAATATGTCGTACCCCCAAAGAGTGTGCGAGTGTTGACATCTGTTTCGCTCGAAACAAACCACCCCCTTTCAACCTGTCAGTGAATGACGTTGTGATTCAAAATTGTAATATCATTATATTGCTGGGTATCTTCATTCAGGAAAATTTGAAATGGGAGGCACATGTCAGTTCCATTGTTAAAAGAGCTAAGTCGCTTACACATGATTCGGAAGTTGAAATACCATTCCCTCCCAAGCAATGATCTTGTAACTATTTTTACATCTTTTGTTTGTCCCATCTATATAAATAAAACACAGTTTGTGTGTGTGTGTGTTACCTATAGACTCCTAAACAGAGAGGCTCACGTACTTGATATTTGGCATAGACATGGCCATTGGGCCTGGGAAGGACATGGCCTACCTAAAAATGACCTCTGATGACGAGATCCATATTTTTCATTGATATTTAACTTAGCGCATTTCAGCGAGGAACATTATACACTGAATCTCAGCCTGTGCCAGAGCAGCTCGCTGATTCGCTCAGAGCGATCACGTGATGTTCCATCCTCGCAGCCAGACTCGCTCACGTACTTGATTTTTGGCATAGACATGGCCATTGGGCCTGGGAAGGACATGGCCTACCTAAAAATGACCTCCGATGACGAGATCCATATTTTTTATTGATATTTAACTTAGCGCATTTCAGCGAGGAACATTATACGCTGAATCTCAGCCTGTGCCAGAGCAGCTCGCTGATTCGCTCAGAGTGATCACGTGATGTTCCATCCTCACCGCCAGACCCCCCTTCTTCCCCCCCTCCTTAACCCCTCCACCCCCCCCCCATTCCCGCTGCCCCCCTCCATCTCCTCCTCCCCCTCTCTCCCCTTCCCCTTCCCCTCTCCCCTCCCTCCCCCCTCCCCTTCCCCTTCCCCTCTCCCCTCCCTCCTCCCCCCCTTTCCCCCCCCCCCATTCCCCACCACCCCCCCTTCCCCCCCCCTCTTCCTCTTCCCCTCTCCCCCTCCACCCCTCCACCCCTCCCCTACCCAGCAATGCCGGGTACTTCTGCTCGTATTGAAATACTAGCTGAAACCCATGGAACATCCACGGAAGGGAGGATGTGGTGTATGGATAGAGTGTACCATTATGGATGGCATAGGGGATTTGCTTGTCCGAGTAAGAGTTAGGAAGAAAGATGAGAATGAAGAGTGCGTATATGAACAACGATTGCCGACACCGGCACAAATGCATGCTCTGGATTGTCCACTCAGTGGACGGCTTGCTGTCGCCTTCGACTGTCCAATCAGATGAGACAGCTGGCTTAACGTCCTCTGATGCGACGTCACACCTGCGAGGTATCAGGAGGCGGGAACCGAATCCAAAACAGAAGCTAAAGTAAAGACCATCGGAGATCTCCTGCGGCAGCGTTTCTAACCGATGTGGTAAAGTACAGTATGTACAGTAAAGGACATTCTCATTGATCCGTTGATTAACTATAACTGACCTGCGCCGCCCTGCTGTAGCTTGACATGTTAGCAGGTACTCTGACCTTTTTCACAACTTCAAATGGCGTTTCATAAAATCCTGCTGTGACTCGACATGCGCCGCACCATAATCATTGGCTCATAAAACCCTACACTGCTACAGAGGATTATACTACCACCGGACGTCGGCACTTGGTTGTCCACAGAGGGAGGGAAGAAACACACCATGTGGAATGAAAAACAAAATGCTTTAAAATATTCAAGAAAGAAACATTTTTTTTCATTTAATATTCCGTAAGTATTTATTGTATGACTAACGATTGTCAAAATAAGAACATGCTTTGGGCAATCGCACACTATACCGTCGAGGCCGCTTTTACAGAATAAGAAGGAAATAATTAAATTAATGCTTTCCTATTTTTATCGTTGAGTCAATACGTCAAAAAATCATTTTTTAAACCTGTAATCACTGGTTGTAGGGAATGCAGATTTGACGATCAGCTGATTTATGTGTGTGTGTGGGTGTGTATTTTAGACTTGGACAATATAAGGAAAATTGCTTTGCAATACATGCCCATTTGCAAGTTTCAGATCAATATCAGTAAGCACGGCCCATTATTTAATGACACCACTCGACTGTCCAATCAGCGGACGGCTCGCATCGCCTTCGCCCAGCAGAAGCCAATACGATGGTGTCGTAAGATGGCGTCGTATCGGCCGATAATCGGATGCTTTTGGGTCCCAAAGTCGGCGAATTCAGATTTTTTGAGTATGGCTGTACGTGATAAACAAAGAGCGCGGTTCGTAGATGGAAAATGCATTAGTGCCGTGGGAATCGGGTCACTGGGTGCGGTGTAAAAGGGATAACAAAGTCGAGTCCTTACGGTATTATTATTGAAATATGGGACTCCTGTGTGGTCGAGCAGAATCACAAAACAGCAGTGTAAAGTGGTTGGATTTGTGCAGAAAAGGGCTTGTCGAATTATTATTGGCCTAAGCTACCACAGTTATTTGGATGCTTTACGTGATTGTGGTCTGGAGTCACTTGAGAAGAGACTTGAGCAAATCTGCTGTTCTTTCACAAGATTGCTTCCACATTCCAGAATTCACCACTCGTTACCTGCAGACAGATCTCACAGTAGCTATTTGCTACGAAACTCAAAACAACTAACAGAGTTGAAATGCAGAACTACAAGATTCAAGAATAGCCCAATGGCATCCCTCATCCGTACAATGAACAAATTGCAGTGTTTGCTAAACTTTGAACTTTGATGCAATGTGAATAGTCAAATTACTGCAAAATTGTTTTTTCTTGATGGTGTTCTTTTTTTTCTTTTTCTGTATACAAGATCGAGGCTCGTGTAAGAGCTAACATTAATCACAAAAAAAAAACCGGACACACAAAACATACAACAAAGGGAGTGGGAGATGATGGGGAGAGAGGGGGAAGCACACACGTGCAATAGCAGAGAACAGGGACTCGGGAGGTCTGTGAGAGGGAGAGGGCTTGGGGAGAGGATGCATGGGAAGGGGGGGGGGGGGTGGGAGGGAGAGGTATAAAACACATGGACTGCTCGGACTTCCAGGAAAGAAGTTGGTATTTCAAAAAAGTGGATCTGGGGTGAATTCACAGGGGTAGAAAAGATCAAGGTTTTGGATGGGGGGGGGGGGGGGCGAAGATAAGATATGGTGGTGAACAGCTGTTTTAAAGACCTGGAGGGAGGAGTGGGATTAGAGGGAGGAGTGGGATTGAGGAGTGAGGGAGTTTATTCCAGAGGCAGGAGTAAAGAGGAATGAAAGAGTGAAGGTGAGTAGAGAGTCTTGATTTTGGCAATTTCACCAGAAGAGGGTTGCTGGCAGATCTTGCTTCAAGACCTGGAGGGAGGCGACCTGTAGGAATATTTGGGGGACAGAGCACAGATAGAGCTGGGGGAGCTTGGCCAGATAGGAGTCGGTAGAAGACAGAAAGACCACCTACTGCCAGCGGTGAGTGAGTGAAAGGCCCTCACAATCAGCTTCATCATGGGAGATTCCAATGATTCTGAAAGCTTTGGTTTCCACAGCGTGAAGCCGAACTAGGTGTGAGGCAGGAGCAGCAGCCCAGAGGGGAGAGCAGTATTCCATTGAGCTGCGGATGAAAGCCTCATATGGGGTGAGGAGCTCAGGTGTGCCAAGGAAGGACTTCGCACGACGATGGTTGCCCAGTCGGCGACTGGCTTTGGAGGCCAGCTTGGAAATGTGGTTTTCCCAGGAAAGATCATGGCAGATAGTGAGACCCAAAAGCTTGAGTGACAGAACTTATTGGAGAGGATTGTTGAGAAAGTAGATGGGAGGGTTGTCCAGTTGGTCTTTTCGGAGAGACATTGTAAGAGTGTGAGATTTGTCAGGATTGAAAGACATGTTCCACTTGTTTGACTACTCTGTGATTTTGTCCAGGTCTGCAGAGAGTGAGGAGGCTGCAGACTGCCGATCTGAGGGAAGAGGAATGGAGCGGCAGAGAGTGGAATCATCAGCAAAGAGATAGAGAGGATTTTCCAAAGAGTCGGAGAGATCATTGATGAAGACCAGAAAAAGCACAGGGCTCAGAACACTGCCATGGGGAACTCCAGCCTGAACAGGAAGGGGAGATGAGAGAAACCCATTCAGGGCCACACGTTGACTTCGACCAGAGATGAAGTCCGCAAGCTATGCGTGGAGATTTCTATGGATACCATAGGAGGAGAGTTTGGTGAGCAGAGCGAGGTGCCAAGCCATATCGAAGGCACGTGATATGTCAAATGTCAAGGGAAACAGCTCTGATTTCCTGTTTGGCATTGAGGACCTCCTGTTTGACATTTCCTGTTTGGCATTTTGGCATTGAGAGTTCAGTCTTGATAGTAGAGAGAAATCGTTTCCTGGCTCTCCTGAGGGTAGACACACACTTGTTCCGAGCTTGGTGGAAGGAACTGAGATTGCCTCCAGTTGGATTAGCCTTCCAAGAGGCAAAGGCATGTTGTTTCAGGGCAAATGCCTCACCACAAGATTCAGTGTACTATGGATGGGAGGAAGGGTATGACAATATGAAGACGAGATGGGATCAATCTGTGCATGAGAGAGAGCAATTTACTTTGGAAGAATTCCAAGGAAGAGTTGATGTCCGAGGCAGTAGGGATGGGAGACCAGTCCAGATGATTGATGGCTGCTAGAAGACCATGTCAGTCGGCCTGAGTGAAATGCCAGACTCGTCGACGCTGAGGAGAATGGCCAGAGAGATGTCCACTTTAACAAGCACATGATCAGAAGAACCGATTGGAGCAGAAGAAGAGCAGCAGACATTTGCAGGGAAGTTTGTCATAACCAAGTCTAGAAGAGAAGATGCTCCGTTGACTGAGATACGGGTTGGAAAATTGACTGTGTCAGTCCCAATGAGTCGCAGAAGTCCTTTACTGAGATGCCATAGCTGGTGAGAGAGGTACCCACACCTAGCCAACTGGCATGATGACAGTTGAAGTCGCCACATATGAGGACGAGAGAGTTGGGATGAGTGGATAGAAGTTGGTCATGTTGTCAGACAGCGAAATGTAAATTGAATCATCACTGTTTGGAGGACGGTACAAAACACATATGAACAATAGTTGGGAGCGGAGAGGGAGCCATAGCCAAAGGTACTCCTGGGGCTGGGGTGGAGAGAGGGCAGTGCAAGGAGAGTGAGGAAGAGAGTTTTTGATAAAGATAGCAACCCCACCATCAGGACGAGGCTCAGGTCTATCATACCGGAGGACGGAGTAACCAGGACGAGATATTAAGGAATCAGAGACATCTTGAAGGAGGAAAGTTTCTGTTAAGCAGATCACGTCTGGTTGGTCAGAAGCAACCTGTATGGAGAGATCAATCAGGTTTGAGCGAAGTCCCAGGATGTTTGAGGTCCATACCGTTAAGGAAAAGGGAGGAGAGCATCAGGTGCAGGACAGGGGAGGAGAGGGGTTGGGTAAAATGAAGGGTGAGAGGGGGAGGTAGGGAGAGCTGTTGATAGTGTGTCAGAGATTGCAGAAGAGTTCGGAGAAAGGGAAGGATGAGGAGGACAAAAGCATTGATGGTGATGGGATGAGGAACAGTGAGGAGTTGTTTGAGGAGGGGGGGGGGGCAGAGCAAATTAGAAGGTTGGAGGAGGTGGAGGTATGAGATAAAAGGGAGACAAAGTGGGGAGGAGGCAGCTTTGAGGAGTGGGGGAGTGGGGAGAATTGAAGATTGTAGGGGGAGGGAGATTTGAAAGGGAGGGGCTGGGGGGAGTTTTGAAGGGGAGGGGTAAGGGGGGAGTTTTTAAACGGAGAGGGGAGGATGGAGAATTGAAGGAGGGGAGAGGTGAGGGGAGTTTTGAAGGGGAGGGGAGAGGTGAGGGGGAGTTTTGAAGGGTAGGGTGAGGGGTGAGGGGAGTTCAGGAGGGGAGGGGTGAGGGGGGAGAATTGTAGGGAGGAGTGAGGGGGGAGATTTGGAGGGGAGGGGTGAGGGGGGAGTTTAGGAGGGGAGGGGTGAGGAAGGAGTTTAGGAGGAGAAGGGTGAGGGGAGAATTGAAAGGGAGGTGTGAGGGGGGAGTTTAGGAGGGGATGTGTGAGGAGGGAGTTTAGAAAGTGGATGTTTAATTATTACAAACTTATGCTTTTTATTACAAAATTATTGCAAACCAACATTTATTACAAACTAACATTTATTACGAATTAACATTTATTACGAACGAACATATATTACGAACTAGGTTTATTGTGATTTAGAGTCAGAGATCTGTTTAAAAATGATAGAGGAGGGGTGGAATGCAGGTGAGTTCAGGGAATGTGGAGGAAGAATTGTAAGAGATTGCATTTTTTTTTTTTTTTTTTTTAAGTGTAATGAATGGAAGTGGAAATTGAAAAAAGCCTTTTAAATTGGAAGAAAAACAGCGTGTTGTAATAAACCACTGAATAAAACACTGCATGGGGAAAGTGTATAAACATATTTAAATAAGATTTAAACAAAACCGTGAAAAACAATCTGGGAAAAGTCCCTAAGTGAGGACGTGGATTTGAGAAGGAAGGAGAAAGGGTTGAATGAGTGTGGAGGAAACTAGAGTTGGAAAGGCTGGAGAGGTGGAAGGAAAAGGATATAAAGGGGGCAGGGCACAAGGCGAGACAAGGGGGCGAGAGAAAAAGCACGTGTCCACGAGGAGAGAAATAATCAATAAAGATTTATTTATTTTTGGTATTTAAAACGTTAGACAAAGGGTAAGATGTTCGTGGGAGGTCGGGGGAGAAAAGAAAATCAAAGAAACAAACAGATACAGCAAAGGAAAGAACTTATATTCACAAAATACCGATGGGACGAGGAAGCCTAGAGAGACCTAGGCTCCCTCCCCCCGTCCTTTATTTTTATTCTACATTGGTGCTCCTTTTACTGTCATTTTTGTATTAGTTTTCGTTTTATTGTATTTTATATTTTATAATTGGTTGCCATTTTATTGCATCATTGTATTTTACTTGTTGAATTCATCAATTGTGAAACCTGCCTCAATTTGGCCTCTGGCCACAATGGAAGTGGAATTGAAATAAACCTTTATTATTCTTATTATATGTTGTTTTTGGCCCTCTCAATGGTGAATAATTACTTTAAAATTTATTGTAGCCAGATACGGATTCGGATCTTCACCAAAATAGAATCAGTGCGTCCTTGTCACAACACCCAACCTGTCCACAAAGTTTCTTGAGTCTGTCCATACACTTTTTTGAGAAATCATGCTCACAGACAAACTGACAGACAGACAAACAGGGGTGAAAACGTAACATCCGTTCAACTTTCGGTGACGGAGGAAAAAATAGAAATGATCAAAATGGTCTTCAACCTACTTGGGATGTAGAGATCAGGAATATTTATGTTGGTCCTTGGTGTCGTCCCTCTTCCGTTTTGATGATCAATTTCCCAGCTCTGTGGATACACAATGGTCCAAAACACGAGAGGTCAGGGAATTGAGCTTTTCACTATTTCTCCCATAAATATATTTTAGAAGCGTGAAGTTCAAGTTTTACTTCAATGGGCATATCAAGCTCACTCGTGCTTGTAACCAATAAATGATTGGAAACAAATCAGTCAAGTGAATTGTGCAATACCTTGTGGAAATAAGGAAATAACAGCAATGCCAACTTTCTTTGGACATAGTCTGTGTCCACTGCAAAACAACAGCGAAGCTTCCTCAGGGGAAAGTACTTTGCAATCTGAAAACACAATTGTTCATCTCAGTTGTAGTTCAGAATGACAATGCCATAATCTTACTGTAATTCACCAAATGTCCATCCGTCTGTCTGTCTGTCTGTCTGCCCGTTTGAAGGTACCGCAAAAACAGATGAACCGATCGCAACGATATTTTGGGTGGGTAATCCTGGGATCTCCAGGAGTAAAATAGGCTATTTAGTTTTTCCAATTTCAGCTTTGGTCTCCAGCATTCTCAGGTTTGGACTCACGCATAACATTCGCGTTCGCATAACGTTCATTGTGACGATGTTTTCATTGTGACGATGTTTTCATTGTGACAATGTTGATTTCCCGGGTGCCACACAAACGGCTGCACCGATCGCTGCACAGCTGCACCGATCGGACTCGGTGGCCTCGGACAAAGACCTTTTATAAGGACACGGGTTGAATCCCTGCTTGAGAGAATTCCAACCCCCTCCCCGCCATCACGGCTGTCTCTCCAACTCACAATCCCATGAGATATGCGGAAAGGATGACCCAAAACCAATTATCTTCTTTTCGATTCGTATATAAACGTCATTAAAAGTAAATAATGACCTCGGCCAAAGTTCAAATGACGTTTAATCTCCACATGAGAGAATTCCACATAGCTATTTGGGCGGTGTATACGCTAACAGAACGCTGTCTTCATCGATCTTGCCAAGGCCGTAACAGCTATCGGCTCAAAATCCTTTTAACCGTTGATTTGGTAGTTTTCACAATGAAGGAAACACGTATCGGGAGTACATACGACATCGCGATTGTGAATGTGACAGCTCTGAGGCATCTTTCGCTTCGCATCGCAGTGACGGTGAGCACCAATATGGTGGTAAGATTAAAATCTGGCTTCAAACCCCCTCACAGCCCAAAGCCTTCAACCAGACATATTAACACGCTTCTCCCCCTTCATTCCCGTTCTTCAAAGCAAAGCGGTAAAAATTGTTGTATCGCCATTATGCACGACGAGCAATGGTACCCGCCCTCAGGGCGGGGCTTTAATTTGGAGGCGCGACTTATATAAACATCCGTTAAATATCACACGCAAATCATCAAAATCTAAACAGTATTTTTAGAATTTCAATTTTAAAAAACCACATCACTGTTCATATCGGTAAATATTATTCCATCGTGTTTCAAATCGTGATATCAACTGTTGATATCACGATTTGAAACATGATGGAATAATATTTGCCGATATGAACAGTGATGTGGCTTTTATTGAAATTCTAAAGATATTGTTTAGATTTTGATGATTTGCGTGTGATATTATTTAACGGATGTTTATATAAATCGTTTAAAAAAAATTTTTAAACCTTAAATTTCTGATATTTAACCTTTACATTTGGGCCTCCCAATTGAAGCCCCGCCCGTAGAGCTAGTAACCTGTAAAAAGATTTTAAAAAGTGGTACTGATCAAATTAGCCAATGATGATCTTGAAGGCATTAAGACCCTGTTGGTACCAATCTCCTCTCTGAGTCGGAGAGATTTTGGCCACTGTAGCCAACAAAAAGAAAATAATAAATAAATGAAAACTTTTGTCAAACATTCCATGGGTTTTTTTTTTTTACTTTTTTCATCGACAATGAAACCAAGACAGCCGGCATGTCTCTTCCGAAAAACAGCGTGCTCGAAATTTTATATTTGCTGCTGGTATTGCACTAGGTGGCAGTATTCGACAGATACACTTCTGGTACCTTCGAGGTGAGAAAGATATATGGCCATCAAGTTGTTTGTGAGTCCACAAAGTTTTTTTTTTTCTCTATCGTTTTTGGCCCCATCTCTCAATAGTGCTTGAAATTTTATATTTGGCGCTGGTATAGCTCCAGGTGGCAGTAGTCGACGGATACACTTCTGACACCTTCGAGGTGCGAAAGTTATATGGCTATTTAATTTGCTTGTGAAGTACAAGATGTGGCCATGGGTAAGGATGGAAGTAGCTGCATTTGACTGTTGTATATGCAAGGCCTATGGGTGGGAAGGGTAGGATTTGTATAGATCCCCGATCCGAAATCGAAAAACCTCAGATCGAGCAATCCTGCAGACCATCAAGAAGAAGGGCTGTATTGGGTTTCAGAGCAATCGGTTGGTAACCTCTCCCCTTCCCTTCCGTTCCCCCTCCCCTCCCCTCCTATCTCCCTCCTTGGTCCGAAATCGAAAAGTCAAAGCCTGAGCGATTGAGCGGGCTACTGTCTTGTATTCATAATGTCAGGTTACAGAACAATCAGCCGGGTGACAAGGGAGGAGTCGCAAAAATAGCAAAAAAGTTAACGGACGGATGAATATCATGATTCATTTTATAAGTTCATGCCTTTGAGAACTAAGATGAGATGACCTATCCAGAGAAGTTCATGGTGCGCCATCACAAATCCCCACACTTCCCATCTAAAGCAAAGTTGAAATATGGCGAAAAGTTCCACCAGGAATGACCCAAAATCAAATTTTCAGTTAAAATGTATTTTCCCATTTTGACCACAGTAAAAACCCTAAGTCCCAAACCACCGGGACATGCACCGGGAGTCAAAGCCAAAAACTCATTACATATTGTATGCATCCCAATGTCGATTGCATATACACAGTTTAATTCAAAAATGTTTTAAAATGTGCCCGTAAATGCATTTTTAGTATTTGATCTTTTGACTCTCCCCCAGGAAGCACGGCCAAAAATGACACTGCTCTTGCACCTCCGTGCCATGTGGTGATCATTCCTACCAGGTTTGGTGAATTTCTGCCCAATCGTTTAAAACGTGACAGACGGATGAAGCAGATTACAATATCCCCCCTTATTTTTTTTTTCAAAACGTGCGGGGATAATTACGGGCATAGGAAGGGGCTAAAATGTAGGGTGTGGAAGGGGTAAATGTGAATGTTTACAATTGAAAAGTAATCATATCTAAGAATGAGCGCTTTAAGGCCATTTTCCCTGCTATAGCGAGGGTTAGCCTTGCTAGCCCCATGACAATCACGGTTCCCTGTTTGAGGCAATGTTTTTATGGCCGGATGCCCTTCCTGACGCCAACCCTTAGTCGCCTCTTACGGTGCGCAGGGATACGGTGTACCTATTCTAAGCCGGGGTACACACCGGGATCATTCATCCCAGCAAGCTGGTACTCAATTTGCCGACCTCGGAAGGATGACAGGCTGAGTCAACCCCCCTGGTGTTAAATTAGCGATCGACCGGGATTCGAACCCAGGATCCTAGGATCCCAAGCCGGCACCCTAACCGCTAAGCCAACACCAGGCTAAACACCAAGCTTATCTAAGGACATCACAATTTTATGAAACATTGTTACCTGAAAGGAACAAAAAATAAAAGTCAAAATTAGTTTTCACGTCATCGAAGGCTAACATTTATTGCAAAAAGTAGATTCGAACCCCTTGATCGAGGAGAGCAAAGCCCTGCATGGCCAGGGGCTGCCCGTATGTCATGGCCACATCAGCAATTGGTTGGTCCCAGACAGCCTGGGTGCTTTGCATGGATGGGTGATCACCGTTCTTGTTCTGCAAAGACTGAACCTTCATCTGAACTGCTGCTCGAACCTGATGTGCTTGAACCCCTGCAAGACATATTGGCTTTTGTTAAACTGTTTGTCAGCAATATACCGTGCCACCACAAGAAAGCAAAATCGACCAATTAAAGCAGACCAAGAAATCTTCTTAAAGAGCTGCAAAAATAGTGACAAATGGATGTTGTTAATGATCAGTGATCACTTACTCAATATTAAATTGAAACACTATTGGTCAGAAAACAAATTAAGTAAGCAATAATAATCAGAATCAATACCAGACTCTGTGGGGTAATGGTTAGTGTCCATTCTGAGGTAGGCGGTTCGAAGCAGATTCCATCCGAATCATACCAAAGACTACATGATACGTGCTTGTTCCTTGCTTGATGCTCAGCATTTAAATCACAGACCATCAACCATAGGTTGGCAACCATTGTACAGGCTTAATGGGCCTAATGGCCTCTTCTTGCCTTGTAAAGAAACGCAAATAAAATAGAGTTAATTCTGTATATCATTCGCTCTCCTAAAGAAGAATCGTCAACAAGACAAATTTTCACTTACAATCAATCTCCTACTTTGAAACAAAAACAAATTTAACCAGATAAACCTCCGGAGGCAAAGGAGCTTATACACATATAAAAGTAGGGCAAGGACATACCGCCACCGAGACCACTAAAAGTTACATCCTAACCAAGACCGGATATTTCTCAGCAGTTATAAATGAGGAGGGTTACCATTAAGCGCCAATGTTATCTTTGGAACTTGTGATCATGCTTTAACTGGGATTGATACTTTTTACAGCGTAGCCTACAGGGCAAAGCCGTCTAGAACAGTGTTTGGCTGTCTGTATGTCACCTCAAACGTATACCAATCAGAGCTGAGGATATGGTCACATGACAGGGCTATGCGATTACGTCTGATGTCATAACGGCGGTACGGCGGCTGACTCTCCAGTCTCCACACTGACATTTTAATTCCGATTTCGTTCAGTCCGAACCAGGCCTGCGGATTTCACGGAAACGATCGTTACCGGTAGCGTGTCGGTAGCATGATAGCAAAAACACGGAACCGAAAGTACGTTTCCCATCGCAGAAAGGCAGTGTAAGGCAAAAAGATGTAGTATTTACCTTCACGTGTGATTTTCAGCTAACTATTTTAGAAGTTGTTTTATTTCCAACAAAATTAGGCCGGCAAAGCAGATAGGATGTAGTTTCCCACATTCAGGTTCAAGATATGACTGACATGTGCATCGGTCTAAATCACAGACTTCCTTTTCAAAATGGCATCCGCTGCTAAGCGAAAAAGCCCCGAAAATGTCGCCTTAAAAACATTACGAAAATACGAAGACTACATTTTTAATTTTGTATTACAAATGTTTTCCTTTACAAATTCTAAAGGAAAAAAAATCGTTTCCCATTAGGTTTGGGCACGGAACCGTAATTTTGTTTCCCATCGGTTCCCATAAACGAAAATCACGGAACCGATAAACGGTTACCGATGAGATCTGAAATCCCCAGGCCTGCCGAACACATCGTCGAACGGGTAATATATCACAATCGCCATGCTCTACCTTTACGTTTTTCATTTAGTGTGAAACACAAACAAACTGATTGTTAAAATGACCATAAAATACCGAAAGCATAAGCGTTACGGCTCTTGCAATACGGTACGTATAGGCCTTAGCTTTCATTCCTCACCTTCGGACAAATTAAGCCCAGGTTTCTTAATACAGTAGTGTATCGTTTCAGTAGTATCGTTTTTGTAACAGTAATAATAATTATAATAATAATACAGTAAATATGACCATAACACTTTAATCCCAATGGCATGAATGCAAAGTTAATGGATTGAAGTGGTGTATGGTTCATGAATCAATGATAAGCGGTGTACGGTACTAACAACCACGGAAGTAAGGAATTCGCCTCGGTTTTTTGAGAGCATGTTATTCACCCAACCCATGTGGGGTATATAGAGTACCGTAGATCTTCACTCAGTTCTGTTAGTAAAACCTACCTCACGGATGTCGGTATTCCTCCAAATTTCTTTGTTTAATGTTATAAACAGCATCAGCGACTGTTTAAAAAGCTAATCATATGTTCGTGGTTTATAATATTTTACAAGCCCGACTATGCCACTGTTAGACTTTCGGTCTTGTTACTAGTCATGTGGTCCTGACTCAATAGTTGGCTTTTGGTTAAACAACACACTGAGAGTGGTCACTGTCACGGTAAAACCTGAATATTTTTATTTGATGAATTTTCAGCTTAAAAAAATATTGGGTCAAAATTTGATGTAAAGAACAGTTAATTTAACACAGTGTGAATTTACATGACTAGCATGCGGCCAACGGTGTGACGAGTGCATATTGCAAGCTCACGGCCTTGATTCTATATCCTGAGGCAGCGTTAGGGGCATGCAAGCCAAGCTCGGTCTCACACACGTGCTGGGGTGTGTTCACCAAGCTGTATATACAACTGGAGTGCAGCTGTAGCACATGCTCGCAGAGCAAGCAGCCGCCATGTTGGAATACCCTTTCCGGTCAAGTTGAGTTGGTCTGCGAGAATAACTGAGTCTCAGTGCCCCAATAAAATCGAATGGAAGTGTGGTGGGGGACAAACCACAAATTGACAATCGTCTAGAAACAATTTCCGCTGTGATTAGACCCTTGGCAAGATTAGTTGGTTGAGATTTCATTGTTGAGATTTCATGATGACAAGTAACGACCGAATACATCGACTATTTTGACAAGTGGCCTGGGCCACCTTGCACCAGGTTTTGGTGGCCAAACGGAGTTTTTGGTGGCATTTGGCACCCGGGCCAGCGCTTATTTCAAACCCTGCAAGGTAACAAAAACCTAACACTGATGGATGCACGGACAGGCGGACAACCGGAAAACATAATGCGTCCGGCGACTTCATTGGCAGAGGCATAAAAATTATATTAACTACAAATGGAAAAGAAAACTATCATCGCATTGTAATCTCTCCTTGTAATGCTGCCCTCAGAGTTTACAACTATTCAAGGCCCTCTTTCACCATCAAGAGCACAAACTGTGAAACCAATACGAAAATGAAATATCAAATGATGGAAAACAAAGCAGCCAATGATGGACATCAGACAGTATGTTAAGCAATTGCATATCATGTCACAGATAACCAAACATCTCGACGTCTTCATCTTACTATAATTCACCAAATGTCCGTCCGTCCGTTCGAAGTTACCGCAAAAACGGCTCAACCAATCGCAATGATATTTTGGGTGGGTATTTCTGGGACCCCTGGGAGTAAAATTGGCTATATTGTTTTTCCAATTTTTCCAAGTTTTCCAATTTTCCAGTTTTTCCAAACACGATGGAATAGTTTTTACCGATATGAACAGTGATGTAGCTTTTGTTGAAATTCTACAAATATTGTTTATTCTACGTAAGAGGAGAGTAGATCGACTCCTGACGAACTCTTCCTATATAAATGTGCGGCTCCGAAGTAACACGGCAGCGTGTGCAAAGCGACTGAGAAACAGGTGTAGCGGCCGCTTCCGTGTTACAGATTCGGCGCGCACTCTTCACACATAAACGTGCGACTGAGAAAGACGTGTAGCGGCCGCTTCCGTTTTGCAGAATTCAATCTTTTTTCAAAATGGGCGCCATGTACTGTTTAGATTTTGATGATTTGCATGTGATATGATTCAACGGATGTTTATATGAATCGTTTAAAATAAAAAAGCCTTCAATTTCTGATCTTTTGCCTTTTCATTTGGGCCTCCCAATTGAAGCCCCGCCCATAGGACGGGTACCGTTGCTAGTTTGTAATAATACAACAGCTTTCTACCTGGAAAGACAGTATCTAAGACAAGATTGGATTAATTATTGAAGAGCATTTAAATCTCCAAAGAATAACTTCAAGGCAAACTGGGCTGGATCGAGCCATATTGCACACAGGACACGTTTGCCAGGTTCAACTACAAACCAAAATGTCCACAAGACTTCTTTTTTTTTTTCCGCAATTTCATCCACATGTGCGAACGTACACATTAAGATGACGTAGCAACACTGGCCTGAGGTGTAAAACTAAGCCTGGGAGGCTTGGGAGGCCTGGCAGGATGGCCTAGAGGGGACACACTCTCCTCTAAGCTGTTTAGCCAAGGTTTGAATCCCAACCCAGCTATAAACTGCCATCCTGGTGTTTCACATGTAAGGTGGTTCATTAATGTGTGCGCAGTCTCCTGGATGGACGTTAAACAGACATTCCGTCAGCCAGCATTCGTTGGTAGACATTAAAGATCCCACGGTGTCCTTCGTGAAGTGTTGGTGAGCTATCATGGGCGCACTGGCCAAATTACAAAAATCTTGCTATAACTGACTGCTGGGAAGGCAATCATCAATGGCAAACTACCCAGGATAACCCTCACCCTAACATTTGGAAAAGAACTGCTTTGGCAGCCCAGACGCTCTGCAAGGATAAATTGATGTTGATGATTATGATGATGATGATGATCACGATGACCTAATTGCATGAAGTTGTGGCCAAGACTAGAATACAGGTGGCTGATGATTGATGATAATGATGACAATAATTGTTGTGTAAACAATTGTTTGATGGCTGGTGTAAACCCAGAATGTTAAATTAGAACGGTACTCAGTAGAGGGTATACCTCTGCCTGGTTGGCAACATCACTCAATGGTGAAGAATCACTTTTAAAATCCTACTAGCTGGTCCGGATCGTTACCAAAATTGAATCGATTCTTCCTTGTCACACATCCAACCTGTCCAAAAAGTTTCGTCCAAATCCGTCCATAACTTTTTGGGATACCCTGCTATGTATCGTTTTTGGTCCAATCTACCAATGGTGAAGAATCACTTTAAAAATTAAATAATTCTCATATCCGAATCCATATTCAGATCTTCACCAAAATCGAATCTATTTGTCCTTGTCAGACACCCAACCGGTCCACCAAGTTTCGTCCAAATCCGTCCATAACTTTTTGAGATATCCTGCTATATATCGTTTTTGGCCCTTTCTCCCAATGGTGAAGAATCACTTTAAAAATTATAGTAACCGAATCCGGATGTTCACCAAAATCTAATCATTTCGTCCTTGTCACATACGCTACATATCTGACAAATTTCGTCCGAATCCGTCCACAACTTTTTGAGATATTTTGTTCACAAAAAAAACGGACAAACAGGTGAAAACATAACCTCCATCCACCTTTGGTGGTGGAGGTAATGAATGAAAGATCACCTGTAATAGCAGATTCCATCTGAGCAACTCAGGCATTTGTTAATAGGCTGGAAACCTACATACTCTATACCTGATTCATCTGTATACCTGATGCACACCTGTTGTCCGTCTCCACTATTGTGCGTGGACAGGTGCAGACATTTTTTTAATGAACCAGTCTCGCAAGTCGGCTTCAGGTAGCGCTTGGTCTTAGCTTCACGTAGTCATTTTTAAACAGGACATTGTGGCGGACACGATGGCTCGCTGGCGCAGCGACATAATTCCGCCCACCAGTGGGTGTCAGCCACGCCCCAGGTGAGGCGTGGCCTCCGGATATACACGCGGGCTCGCACTCGCAGCCCGGAGCGGGAGCACGGGAGTGCTGACGAGTGAGCAACCAATAAAGAGCTCGACTTAACCCAAAGCGTTGTGGCCTACCTTTGTTTACGTGTGTGCCCAGCACCCACAACATATTTAAAATGTGTTTTATTTTATAAACTGCGTGGTGTTCAGAGGAACTGACTGCAGACGAGGGTCACGTGAGTTATAGAGCCCCGCGGATAAGCAATGTGTGAAAACAGCGACCAAACATACAATGGCACAGGGAAGGGAACAGGGAGGACAAAACATGTGATGCACGACAAGAACGTTGGTACTCACGCTGTCGCAGAGCGCCGTTGCCGTCAATAACGGCTTAACGGGGGTGAGGAGGAGCGAAGTGCCGGAGAGGCGGGAATAATGAGTCGGGTTACGTTAATCAGCGTGGTATTCAGGAATGAGAGTAACAGGAAACCGAAACCGTTAAATGTCAATAAAATTGAACTGAAATGAAATTTTGAAATAATTGAAATGAAAGTGAACCTGTGGCCACAAAACTGACGAAATTGTAACGGCTCAGGAAATAACACCAATGTAGCAACATTTTACAAAGCCACAAATAATCAATAAAGCACCAAGATTCAAAATGTTAGCTATCACTCACTGAGGAAGATTAACAATCATGACCCACGTCCGGCGGTGTAGCAGGCGATAAATGGTTCGGCGACGAACACTAACGATTGCTGTGTTTTCAAAACATCTGATAGTTGTTGCAGCTCTTGTTTCGTTAGTATCAACTTTAATCTGTACCTGAGTTGTTTTTTATTGATTTAACTCTGAGCACTTTTTGAACGATTGATACAAATGACAGTTCACATCAAGTGGTGTATTGGTACATTGTAGCTGTGTGGGCTCTTCCTCTCCCTTGTTTTTTTTGCTATACCTTTTCCTGTACATAGTACTTTGTAGAAACAATAACGACCGCACTGTGTTCACAACCACCGACACAAATATATATTTTTGTTTGCCTCCATCCATTCAACTTTCTCATCCTTGCTGTAAAATATATTATGCAATTCATCTCCAAGGGTCTTCATGGTTTGGTTTAATATCAATTACGAATCTGACGGACAGCTGGGTCTGATTTCAGAAAATTCGTACACCGACTCCGCACAGGACTGGCAGGAAGGGTTGTTGTTATCATCTGTGGGGTATATAGATTACAGTAGATCTAGGCTCAGGCCTCAAATGTTGAGGTGTGTTCAGTTGCTAAGTTTCTTATAGAGCGCTCGCCAAGTGGCTTAAGCATTCAAGCAAGCACCGACACGGAAGGAAGGCAGACAAGATTCATAATATGATTCCGAACAGGGAATCAAACATCAAAGGGAGGTGCAAAGCGCCCTCTACATCTATCTATAATTCCAGTAATCTCTGTGTGTATGTTTGTATGTTTGTATGTTTGTATGTTTGTATGTTTGTATGTCTGTATGTCTGTGACCGCTGTTTCTCGACAACCACGGGTCCGATATACTTGAAACTTGCCAGGTATATTGCTGGGGACCCGAGGATGTGCCTTTTCAAGGTTTCATATTAATCGGAGAAGTAGTTACCGAGCTATGTCCAAAAAACGATTCAACCAATCAGAGAGCAGCGAGCTATCACGTGTGCCGAACATGGCGAACAGACTCTGCCTCGGACGGCACATTTGAGAGCGTATTCATTTATTTCACGTTGGAAAACTATGTTGCCGTTAAACTATGTTTTAAAACTAATTAAAACTAATTTGCGATTCATCGTAACTGCGATTTGCGACCTTCCGGACAGTGAAGACTGCACTTCCGGCAGCCAATCACAGAACGCGTTATTGCGTAGGCGTGGCCGATGTGAGAGCGAGCCGAGCGCGTGCGCCATTACGGTTCGTAATTCGATTTCTTCCGGAGAAAATAATAATTTCTCGATTTCTTATGCGCATTATTTCTCCCAATTCAGTCAGAGCGAAGGGCGGAAGCGAAGAGCGTTGTTTTTTTTGTTTACGGGCGTACGGGCGTACGGGCGGGGTAGAGCGTACGGGTAGCGTTATTTATTTTTTTTGGCAAGGAACGGGCACCCACGTACGGGCATGCCCTAGTTCTCTAAAATGCCAGGAGCAGAGAAAAGGGCTCTTTATATGGTTGGCCTATGTGTCATGCGGAAAAGTATAGAAGAGAAGGGACATTCAAAAAAATATTTCGTGTGCATGTGAAGAAGCGGCTCTTCGTTTGCAAAAGAAGTCCACAAACAGTTTGAAAATGACGCAGCTTTATTAAAAACCAACTTATACAGATCCGGAGGAGACAGACATCTACAGCAAGAACCAGCTTCATGCCACGTCTAGCCTTCCTGAAGCACATTGATTCGCAGTCCGTATAAATAGGGACAAGTTTATCAGAAAATCTCCGAGAGAACAAAGCGACTGGCGAGAGTCCCTCACCGTCATCCCTAGCCCCCACCGTCATCCGTCCCTTATCTGGACCAGATGTTTCTCTGGGCTCCGAGGAGACAGAAAATATAACTCATTAAAGGGAGGGTGCATTCTTTGGCTTCGATAAGGCCATAAAATATATGGGTTTGTTCAAATGAGTAATTCAAAGCATGTTTATACAGAGTCAAGCGTCGCTGTGATTAATACAAAATATATATGGTTTTAACGATAGGTTTATGTCTGCAATCTAATCATTCTACTAGCGTTACACAAAATCACGCGCATGTGAGCGTGATTTTACGACCGGCCTTATCTAGCCTCGAAAAAGCACACGTATACAATTGTCCAGCACGACCCAAGCGAGCCTTTCCTCATTTTAAACTAAAACGAAGCAAAAACCTTTTATTAACTTTATGAAAATAGCATATAAGCAACATTAAAATCATAACATATTATTCAAGACGTCTTATACAGAATTCTTAGCAATAACGAATCTACGACTTGACATTCCTTCCTCTTGTCTCGTCGAGACAAAGTATCTTAAGAGACAACGTGCCACATCGGGCTTTATTGAAAGACAATCGTGTAATGCGGGTATCTCCCGAGGGCATACCGTGCGCCCATAGCGCCTCGCCCGTGCATTTGGGGAACGTGTCGTGTGGTGCGTGCTTTGAACCTGAGGGCTCAGAACATGAAAGTCCATTAACGTTTCGGATCCACAACGAAGACGTCTGGTCCAGATGAGGTTCTGCCCCGCCAGAGGGCCCACAACCTCCCCTGTGGAACTTGCTCCCCCCACCCTTTGCAGACGCAGTCCTTGCAGATCTTCGAAGTTAATCAACGGTCATGCCCATGAGGTCCCTCACGTGCTGCTGTTCTGGGGAATACAAAATGTCGTCAGTATCTTGTGTCTCAATTTCCTGATCAGGGTACAGAGTGTAAAAATCCGATTCACTTGAAGCATTTGAACTTAAAACATTTGGAGAAAAGAGGGGGACTTCCTTTATGTCAAAGTCTCCCATGGGCGCCTGGTCGGCTTGCGGGTCTAGGACATCCGCGTCGGGTCCCTCGACCGCCAGACCCAGTGTCGCAATCAGATCCATAGTTGGGTCGGAGGGGGGCGTGCAGCTGTCAGCTTGTAATACATAAGAGGCGTTAGCCAGTACACGCAAGGGGTTTTCAGCACAAGTATCACAGTCATCACAAACACCGTTACAGGCAGCAGCCAGTTCCCACATGGGATCCACACAAGTATCACAGTCATTACAAAATTCAATGCAATTTTCTGGAGCGCCGGTCACGTCTGCCTTGTTGAAGGACCCGTTCAGGTCGACGGCCTCTGTGGTCAGAACCATTGTCGTTGTCGGCGGTTTCTTCACTTTCCATCCTGTAAAATACTTTCTCATACAGAGGAGGACTAGAGATTTCATTAGTGCCCCCCAAATTACTACCCCGATTATCACAGCCAGTGCGGTCAATAACCACTTCACTATGGTGCCCGTCCATCCCCGGAACCAGTCAGTGAGCCAGCTAAATGTATAAGAATTTTCGCGCGCGATCCGATCGATCGTCAGGGCGTGGCTAGTTTCCCTTAGTCTCACTATTGCGGCTGACACTCCTTCAGATGGATCGGGTATGTAAGTGCAACATTTTCCCTCTATAATTCCGCATACCCCTCCTTTCTCTGCCAAGAGCATGTCCAAAGCCACCCGATTCTGCATCACCATTGTACGCATGTGAATCACCGTATCCAATAGTATGTCATGAGCCGTAGCGGTGTCGTTTGCCACCTTTTCTAGGGCCAAAGCCAATTTGTCTATCCGGAAACTATCCATGACTGTGCCCGCTCCTGGGAAGAAGAAACCGAACACCTTTTCCCATAGGCTCCCGTGTAGTTTAGTGGTTCCATCTTCGTTCATGACTGACCTCTTATAACGCCTGTCCAAGGACTTTGGGTCTAGCTCATCCAGTATCTCAACGTCAGGAAGGACTGAACCCAGATAACATGTGCCCCCCCAATTATTTGGTAAATAGGGGTAAGCCTTGTCGCCGCATATAAACATTGTCCCATGGGGTGGGACCAGGTGGGTGGATAAGCACCGGAGTCCCTTTACCACCCCATTAATCCTACTAACCCCCCTAGAGAATGTTATAGCCGTTATGTTGTGGTTGTGTTTATCTTGCAGTACTATTCGTAATGTAATCCCTGAGCTCCCTTGTCCCAGCTTCCCGGGGAGAGTGTAGGCGCATTCTGATTCTCCCATACGCAAGTGGCCGGAACCCTGGAGGCAGACCCTCCCTTTCTGTGGTTTGACCCAGACGGGGGCAGGCCTCTCGGCCACATGGGCAATCATTGACGGGCGATAATTAAATTGTCGATTGCAACTCTTGCCGTTGTCAACCCCTTCTCTTTCCAGCGTGGTGACTAAACATGGGGAATCGATAGGTTGTGAGCAGAGGTCATTGAGGGACAGAGGTAGCACTATCATGTGTATTCCTGTGGTGCCTGCTTGGGGAAAGTGCATGCACGACCAGCAGTGTGTCCTATTTTGAATTGTTGCCACCTCCCTGGCCACTTTCCAATATGTGTTTTCCCCCCTCTTTGGGGCCTTATCCTGGGGGTGTGGCGTGAGTATGTATTCGATGCATGGTGTGTATTTCGTTTCGCCACTGGCCGCTCCTGGGGTCCAGATGCTGCACCGGACCTGCATAGTCATGCCTTTCTCTAGGCGCGTGCGTGTTTGTAGCTTAAAATCAGGGGTTCCCCATTTGTATCCTGGTTGGGCCAAGGTCTCAATGCTAGCTTGCCCGTTTTCCCGGAACTCTCGTTGCTTTTGTAGTACCATGCCAACGCGTCCAGGCCCTGCCGACAGTGCTAGCCAATTTATGTTCACCCAATTTGTGTGCAGGGCTTTCTGTTCGAAACATGGTAGTGATACTCTTTGTCCCCATGTTACGGTGAGGTGTCGGGTTTCGTTTTCGCATCTATTGGAATCGGAGTTTCCCCTAGCTGCTGTCGCTATCAATAGTATTGTACCTATGATTAGGCCCATCCTTACTGTGGTTGCTGTGGTGTAGTGTCTGGTGCTTGTATGGCCAACTTACAGTGCGTGGCGTGGATCCACGAGGTCTTGCCCTCGCAAAAGACTGCCGTTGGTGTAGTCAGCAACACCTGGACTGGTCCCTTCCACCTTGGTTCCAAGGCGTTCTTGCAGGTGAAGTGCTCCACGAACACCTGGTCTTTTTCCTCTGGTGGAACACCTGGTCCACAAGTCTCCTGGGAACGCCTGGTCTACAGGTCTCCAATTCATCTATCTAGATTCAATTCATTCAATTCATAGTTTCATAGAACACCTTTTCTCCAATTTCCTAATCCACTTTTTTCAAGTGGATCCAATTTTATCCAATATTCAATTTTTAAATTCAATCCCATTTAATCCAGTCCAATTCAAATTAAATTCAATCCTTCTCTCAGCATCCCATTACCTGTTTCCAACATCAATAAAAATAAAATTATAAAATTAATAAAAATCAATCATCTCAAATCTCAAATCAAATCAAAAAAATCAATCAAAATCATAAAAATCAATAAAATAATAAAAATAAACGAAAATTACTTCAGCTAGAGTTTCAACTAGAATTAACACAAACAAACCACCATTAACCTCCATTAACACAAACAAACCACCATTAACCTCCATTAACACAAACAAACCACCATTAACCTCCATTAACCTCCCCCTATTATTTATTTATTTTCACGAATAAACAAATAATAGAAATAACCTGGTCTACTTCCAATTTCAATTCTGGTCAGTTCTGGTGTCTGGTCACACACAATGTTTTCCTCACCCACTGTGATTCGCTCAAAATAGATTCTCACTGTTATGTCTGAAATTCGTCTCATGAAAACCCATTCAAGAGTCCGGTGTAACAGACAGCCAAACACATAGACACGCCGAAGACCCCAGGGTACCCATCAAACTAGCTTGTCCCCAGATCCACAACACAGCGAAACATGTAACTTTACTAAAACTAGAACGGGCACTCGGTAGAGCGCATACCTTCGCCGCAGCTACTTTTGTTGCCAAAATAAAAGACTACAAGATCTGTGTAGCAAAGCCACACCTACGTTGTCATGCGGGAAGATTTGTTTCAAATTAAACCATTCTATCCCGCCAAAAGTTTGATATTGTAATCACATCCATGACCTTTTCATGACCTTGACCTTTGACCCGATCGATTCCAAAATCTAATCAAATGGTTCCCGGATAATAACCTATCATCCCACCAAATTTCATGCGAATCGGTTGAATACCTTTTGAGTTATGCGAATAACATACACATACACACACACACATACAAATAAATACACAGCGATCAAAACATAACCTTCCGCTTTTGCGAAGGTAATAATCACTTACTCATAACTAATACTCATAATAACTCATAATTACTTATGTAATTACTCATGCCAATACTTACTTAAAATAATGTAATATCCCAATCTTCACCCCCTATGCAAATCGAAGCACCCCGGACAATCCACAACCAATATCAACCACTGTAGCCGCCTTCCCGACTCCAGGCAGCCACACGCAGCCACATACATCTCCATCCACGTCACACAAGACAACAGCCAACGAGTGTGTCCACCACACAGAAACCTTTGGCAATGCAACAACCGAACTCCCAGACAACCAACAACAAAACCCAATCCATCTCCATGGCTCATCAAGCAGTTCCAACTTAATCCAGCTTCACATACCGATTTCCCCAAAAACTCGTGAAACTTCACCCCCATTCTGGAAAAACCCTGGACTAAACCCTGACACCCTAAATAACTTCAGACCCATCTCCAACCTACCCTTTCTGTCAAAAGTTTTGGAACGTGCTGTGGCCACTCAACTCAAACATCACCACTCTGCCAATAACCTGTATGAAACATCCCAATCCGGATTCTGCTCCAGCCACAGTACTGAAACTGCTCTCCTCAAAATCACCAGCGACCTTCTCTCTCCTCTGACGCCGGCAACCTCAACATTTTCATCCTCCTCACCTCAACGCCTCCTTTGACATCATCAATCACACCATCCTCCTCACCCTGTTTAGACCAGCTTGTGCCTATTAAACCCAAATCAGTTCACTCCCAAGCCTACAAGGACCACCTACAGCACTGCAAAGATGTCCTCTACTCCACCTACTACTCTCAAATTATCCACTCTGGCTCCGGAATCCCAAAAGCACTCTTCTCTACAATAAACAAACTAAATAAACAAATAAATAAACAAACTTTACAACGTGAACAAACTCCTCAGCGCCCTGGATACCACCACCTGTCATTCAGAGTAGACAACAGCATCTCCTTTCTGGCTTTCAGCATCTCCTTTCTCCTTTCTGGCATCCAAATAAAATTCTGGCTTCAAATCAACTTCCTCGAACTTAACTATGATAAATCTAAATTAATCTTCGTTTGCCCAAAACCACTCACCAAATCCACCCATAACTTTGCCCCCAACATCGATGGTTTCCCAGTATCCACCTTTTATGAATTTTATGAATCTTCTCATTATTCGAAAGTTTACAAAATGTCCCAAATCTGTATATTATTTTCTACTGTGGTTATATTAAACCATTATTTTACAAAATCCAACTTTCAATAAACTGAAAAATGCTTCGCCATGGAATAGTCCACCACTCATATAAATAATCATAAGAGTTCTGCGAAACATCTCCATCTTTAAAACTTAGCCAACCATTTTTAAACCACATGTTTTCCCCCCAAAAAACAAGTCACATTCTTTGTATATTACCAACATTGTTCATCGTTTAAGTATCATCCAGAACTAAATTTTTTATAAACCATCAACTTGTAGATGCATTTATTTATATCCCATTAACCCAAGAACTCTCAATTGCTTGGTTATATTTTAGTAATGTCATATATCCATATTTCTTTTCCAAAATGTTCCTGATATACACATTAATCCCATCTGTCTTTGTTTCCAGATCAACTCAAATCAAGAAATCGACACAAATCCTTATTACCTCCAATCAACTCAAAATTAAATCAAACAATTCAAAACCAGATCGGATCAGCGATCAGAAATCACTTTTCCCTGATCCATTGACCTTATATCCCATCCCAGGTCCAAATTTTGTGACTCACAGTACCTGCCTCCATGGAACAATGACGCCTGAGCACTCAATTAGCCCTCCCAGTACCAAAGACTTACAATCAGACCGACAGACAGACAAATAACAGAGGCATGTCGCCAGCCCCAGCACAGGACATCACCTTTCTGGGCAGGCACAATATAATCCACAGTATCGAAATGCCAATTTCTATCCGGAGCCTCGCAAAGCCAAAATCGGGCATGTTCACTGCATTTCAACCTCCAACCACACGGGGTGTTCCACCCTGCGCCTGCTCCACCATGCAACCCTGATCTGTACTTGGTGCGCCCGGCGCCCCCTATAATCAGCGAGTTATAATAACCACAATATACTTACTTGGTGTACCAATATACCAATATACAGCACCCACCTCTTGATACCACAACTTAATTCATGTTACTTGCATCTCTTTGCATCTTCCCAATTGTCCTCCATTTACCATGACTATCCCCATTGCTCGGTCACACACGTCACTGTGCTCGGCCCGGTTAAATTAAACTCAAGCGTACTGTACCTGACGCTTCCGGTCGGCACCGGAAGTCTGTTTATTTCTTGAGACCCCTGAATCGGGACATCAACGACAATTACAACGACAAACAGAACTCGATATTCTCTGTTCACTAATTACGTACATGGTTTCAGTTTTACCCACAATATAATGTCCCGATATTCTCCAGATTTAAGTCCTATATATCCTGCCGTTAAATCAACCTCCAGTAGACTGACAGCCTGTCGTTCTTCCAAGGTTAGTGAATTATCTCCGACCTCTTTCCCTTACAAATCTCGAACAAAGGTCAAATGAACTTTAAAAGGTCAAACTTCAAACGGAGAAAGGTGGTACCAGTTCTCATTCCACAACTAATACAAGTCCGGCGACATTCCCGTTCCTTGCAAGAACTCCACATCCGGACAGACAAATGACCACTATCGTGGCTCCACATCGCAAAATGCTAGCTTCTACGAATCCAACAACCGTATAACTCCACAGACAGACAAACACAACCACATCCTCCTCGCGCCCACACCTTGGCACAAGCCACACCACATACCGACAGTTGAAACTGAACGTCCGACATCCAGCAAAGTCGAAATGACCCACAATGCATTTGGGCACACATCCTCCGAGCAACCTCATACAGCACACCCGTGACTCGCGGCTCGCTCGGCTCCTGCCCGAACGCACAATAACTCTACCCGAACTTCCACGGAGCCGCACGGCGGAAACATAGGTTTGTACCACACTTTAATTAAACGAACATCGCCAGGATTCTCGGATAGACGTTAATTTCACAACACACATGACAAAAATCCGATTTAAATTCAGAGATCGCCGATCGACCTGGCACAACCATCTCAACGCGACGACGCCACGCCGCCCTCCGTCCTGGCGCGCACCCTCGTGCCTCCACACGAATCCCAACACTCCCAAACAGATGAAAATCCGGACTCAGTTCAGGACCTCACCTGTTCCCTCGGATAGTCGCTAGGGAATGTCAAGTAGACCACTTACAAAGCTTCACACCGAAACCCTCTGCTTTGCATATGTCATACAGACAAATACATTGGCCAGATACACACGTCAATTAACATCCCAATATACATTCATTCCTCATTCATGTTACGTCTCTCATTCAAGGAAAAGGATTTTTGGGACGGGTTGGACGGGGTGGGTTGAGGTGAAAAAGGGAAGGCAGGGTGGGGTGTTGGGGTGTTGCCTAGAGCCCCGGGACTGAGCTCAGGTCTTGGGGGGGGGGTGGGGGGTCCTTTTGCACGGCCCAATTCTGCGGCTGTGGAGGGGGCCCTTGTATGTTCCAGTTTTGGGGAGGGGGCCCTTGTGGGTTCCAAATTTTGGGGAGGGGGCCCTTGTGGATTCCTGGGCAAGCATTTGCAACATGTCGTCCTTTACATCGGCCTTCTTATCGTCGCCCATGTCCCACTGCTCGGCCGCTTCATCTAATTGGTCGGTTAGCCTTAGTGCGATGTGTACCCCGGCCAACAACAGGTCGACCAGGGCCCCCCAATCGTCGAGGGTCTGGGCCGGGGTTGGTGCTACATTTGGCCAGCGTGCGTGTACTTTGGCCTGGTCCCACACCCGCGCTGGCAATACAGCCTTCCCCATGTGGCAGACGTCCCGCCAATCTGCGCCTGTATTTTGTATCCACAACCGCATAAATTCCGGTATCTGACCGGGCTGTTCAGCCAGCAAGGTTCTCACCCGCTCCTGCATAGCCGCCAAATCTGGTTCTTTCAAATGGTTTTTTAAAGGGACACATCTCGATTGTAGGCTGTGGGTTCTCCGATTCCGTGAGCCCTTCCACTGAGGGGTACAATACAATACTCCTAGCCCTTCTGGGGCCGCGAACCCGCTGTCCGCCCCACTAATTTCTTGTCCTCTAAAAGGGTTGCCCGGGCTAAGGTGAACCTGGGGGGCGGCTGGTCTAGTTTTCTGGGGGTCTAACCCCTGGGGGAACAGGGGCGGGGGTGGGAGAGGTGGCGCCTGTGGCCCGGGGACAGGGCTCAGGGCTTGGGGGGGTAGAGGCATGGTGGCTACCTCCCCTGTCGCGGGGTCTTGGTCCGGATTATGGACGAGCGGCATTAGCCGCTGATTTGCTTGCTTAACTACCTCCTTAATTGTTTTGTCCTGAACCTTGTCTGCTTGTTTCTTTTGGCCCTGAAGCTTCAGTACTTCCCCTGCCAAGCTAGCCTGTCTTGAGGCTGCCAGTCGCTTCATTCCTTCCTTTTCCCACCAGCCATACACTTTCCAGTAATCGGGTGGGAAGTGTTTCCTTTCCCTTTCTAGCTTATCCAAAGCTCCGTACAACACTTCCAACTTGTCAAGTGCAAACGATCCCTCCTCTGGCCAGGGATTATTTAAATCTTTAGTTAACACAGCCCAGTCCTTTACTGGTCTTACCGCGGCAAAATGATGCCTCTTAAACATGAAAGATGCCGGGGTTCCCTTAAGGGGTTCCCCTTCTTTCATTAGCTTACTTCCTTCTTGTCAAGCCTACCTACTGCGCGTTTTCCTTTTCCTGGCCATGTTCCTATGGCCCTCTAAGTTAGCCACAGCCCTTCGTTCCCTGGCATGCAATGGCATACCCCATCTTGTCTCTGGGCTGTTCCTTCCTGGAAAAATCTTGGCCACCTGGCTTCAACCTATATGGCTGTCCGACCTCATTTTCCCCTCCTGGTGCTAACTGTAACTTTAAGCTTACTGTTAAGTCCTTACTGGTATCCTGCGCAAAATCTATTCTTAGCTTTACCCTTAATGTTTATCCTGGCTTTAACAAAGCCACGTCATTCTGAGGCCTAAAATGAGCCTTTACTTACAATTTCTGTTCGAGTGCAGGCAGCGCGGAGACAGGGAGACTGGAACCGCTCGAGGGAGGAAGGTACGAATTTGGAATAATAGCCCTCTGATATAAAACAACTCTCACCTTTAATCAAATCAACGTGCCGGCGCCGGCCTCAGGCAGCCTTCCTCCTGTCCCTCGGGCTCCGTTTCCCGTCGTCCGGTGCTGCACCCCACTCCTGGTACCATCTGTGAAGAAGCGGCTCTTCGTTTGCAAAAGAAGTCCACAAACAGTTTGAAAATGACGCAGCTTTATTAAAAACCAACTTATACAGATCCGGAGGAGACAGACATCTACAGCAAGAACCAGCTTCATGCCACGTCTAGCCTTCCTGAAGCACATTGATTCGCAGTCCGTATAAATAGGGACAAGTTTATCAGAAAATCTCCGAGAGAACAAAGCGACTGGCGAGAGTCCCTCACCGTCATCCCTAGCCCCCACCGTCATCCGTCCCTTATCTGGACCAGATGTTTCTCTGGGCTCCGAGGAGACAGAAAATATAACTCATTAAAGGGAGGGTGCATTCTTTGGCTTCGATAAGGCCATAAAATATATGGGTTTGTTCAAATGAGTAATTCAAAGCATGTTTATACAGAGTCAAGCGTCGCTGTGATTAATACAAAATATATATGGTTTTAACGATAGGTTTATGTCTGCAATCTAATCATTCTACTAGCGTTACACAAAATCACGCGCATGTGAGCGTGATTTTACGACCGGCCTTATCTAGCCTCGAAAAAGCACACGTATACAATTGTCCAGCACGACCCAAGCGAGCCTTTCCTCATTTTAAACTAAAACGAAGCAAAAACCTTTTATTAACTTTATGAAAATAGCATATAAGCAACATTAAAATCATAACATATTATTCAAGACGTCTTATACAGAATTCTTAGCAATAACGAATCTACGACTTGACATGCATACTGGACTACCCTTGTGTTTGTTCTTAGGAGGAACCAACCAAGTAATGCTCGAGAAAAGTTCATATAACAACAACACACAACAACAACATGCATTTTAAGGCCATTTTCCCTGCTAGAGCGGGGGGGGGGGGGGGTGAGCCTTGCGGTCCCCATGACAATCTTTTCCATTTTGCCGTATTTTCTGCATCTCCCCTTGTTAACCCCCTTGCCCGCATTTCTTCTTCCACCATCTTTAGCCAAGTCTTTCTCGGTCTTCCCCGTCCTCTACTTCCTTCTACATTCATTTTCATAACTCTTCTCAACCAGTCACTTTCATATTTCCTCAACACATGACCAAACCATCTCAACCGGCGAGGTTTCGTTTATTCACAGCTGTTCACGCTCTCCATCGAAATCGAAGTTAAGTAATTGTTCCCATTTGTATTTTCGTTATAACTGTATTTATTTTATGGTGTGTGTACGTATATTGTGTCCCGAGGAAGATTTTCGGTGCAAATCTTCCATACCTATATCGAAAATCGTGTTAATTCGTGTCTTGAGGCCTTGTACAGTGTACAACCTTGAGGCTTTGTTTTTATCTCAGCGGTCCGTCGTTTGTGCTCCAATAACTTTCGTTCTCTGTTTTTCCCAGTCTTTTCACCCCATAGCCTACTTCCTTGTGAAAATCTCAACTCAAAAAAAACAAAAAAAATCATTTCCTTCTCTGTTCTTATTCTTTGTTCTCATTCGTTTATTCGTTCTTATTCGTTCGTTCGTTCTTCGACCACGTGTTTCTCCCCCATTTCCCCAGATAGTTTTCACTGTTAAACTTTATAATGTTTACACTTTCCCCTCAAGTTCTGTATTCTGTCATATATTATAACACCTTTTTCTTCTTCTTCTTTAAAAGGCTGCTTTCAACTTGCTCACCAAATCTATTCATCCCAAAAAAAAATTCCATCTCTTATAGTGCCTCTTTTCTACATTCCCTAAACTCTCCTGCACTCCATCCTCCATCCAGCGTCCTTAAACGTATTTTTGACTCAAAGGTCACAAGAAACTCATTTTACAATAAATGTTCGTTTCCCATTAATCGTACACTTTCTAAAATCCAATCTCACCCCTCCCCTCCAAATCTTCCCCATAACCCCTCCCCTCCAAATCTTCCCCATCACCCATCCCTTTCAAATCTTCCCCCTTTCCCCTCCCCTCCTAATCCTCCCCATCACCCATCCCTTTCAAATCTCCCCCCTTGCCCCCTCCCTCCTAATCTACCCCCTCACCCCTCCCCTCCAAGACTCCCCTCACCCCTCCCCTCCTAGACTCCTCCCTCACCCCTCCCCTCCAAATCTCCCCCATATCCCATCCCTTTCAAATCCCTCCCCTTGTCCCTTCCCTCCGAAACTCCCCCCTCGCCCCTCCCCTTCAAATCTCCCCACTCTCATTTCTTCTCAATTTCCCCCCTCTCACTCCCCCTCCTCAAAGCGTCCTCCCCGCTTCTTCCCCCTTCCAACTCTCACCTCCATCTCCCCCAACCTTCCGGCTCTGCTCTTCCCCCTCCTCAAATAACACCTCATTGTGCCTCACCCAATCAACATCAAACCTTTTGTCCGGCCCATTCTTCCCTTTCTCCGAGCTATTCTGAAATCTCTGACACACCTTCAACAGCTCTCCCTACCTCTTCCACCTCTTCCACATCTTACCCTACCCCTCCTCCCCCCTGTTCTGTATCTGATGCTCCCCCTTCCTCTTCATTAACGGTATGGACCTCAAACATCCGGGGCCTTCGTTCAAACTTAACTGATCTCTCCATACAGGTTGCTTCTCTCAAACCAGACGTGATCTGCTGAACAGAAACTTTCCTCCTTCATGATGTCTCTGATTCCTTAGTATCTCTCCCGGGTTACTCCCTCCTCCGGTATGATAGACCTGAGCCTCGTCCTGGAGATGGGGTTGCTATCTTTATCAAAAACTCTCTTCCTCACTCGCCCTGCACTGCACTCTCTCCACCTCACCCCCAGGAATACCTCTGGCTACGGCTTACCCTTCGCTCCCACCTCTTGTTCATATGTGTGTTGTAGCGTCCACCAAACAGTGATGACTCCATCTACATCTCGCTGCCTGATAATATGGACCAACTTCTATCGACTCATCCCAACTCTCTCTTCCTCATATGTGGTGATTTCAATTGTCACCATGCCAGTTGGCTGGGTGTGGGTACCTCTCTCACCAGCCATGGCTCCTCAGCAAAGGACTTCTGCGACTCACTGGGACTGACACAATCTGTCAATTTCCCGACCCGGATCTCAGTCAACGGAGCATCTTCTCTTCTGGACTTGGTTATGACTAACTTCCCTGAAAATGTCTGCTGCTCTTCTTCTGCTCCAATCGGATCATCTGATCATGTGCTTGTTAAAGTGGACATCTCTCTGACCATTCTCAGGGAGCCTGCTCAGCGTCGACGAGTCTGGCATTTCACTCAGGCCAACTGGCACGGTCTTCAAGCAGCCATCAATCATCTGGACTGGTCTCCCATCTCTACCACCTCTGACATCAACTCATCCTGGGAATTCTTCCAAAGTAAATTGCTCTCTCTCATGCACAGATTTATCCCATCTCATCTTCAGTTGTCATACCCTTCCTCCCTTCCATGGTACACGGCATCTTGTCGTGAGGCTGTTGCCCAGAAACAACTTGCCTTCGTCTCCTGGAAAGCAAATCCAATGGAAGGAAATCTCATTTCCTTTCACAAAGCCCGAAACAAGTGTGTGTCCACCCTCAGGAGAGCCAGGAAACAATATCTCTCCGTTCTCAAGACCGAACTCTCTTATCTGTCTCCCTCTTCCAAATCCTGGTGGCGTCTGGTCAAATCTGTTTCTGGTGTTTGTTCCCCCTCCATCTCCTCCCTTACCTCAAATGGCTACGCAGCTGACTCCGCACGTGAAAAAGCTGAGTGCCTCAACTCTGTGTTTGCCTCTAAATCTTGTGTCCCAAACCCATCCCTCTCTGTACCCACCATACCCAGTCGTACCCAGCTGCTCCTGGACTCCGTGTCCTTTCCTCCTGACAAGGTGGAAAAGTTTCTGTCAACCCTCGACTCTGATTCTGCAACTGGACCTGACGGCATCAGCCCACGGGAGTAGTGTATATATGTTGCTTCTGGGACACTCTCATTTTCCCATTGACTTACATGTTAATTTTTCCCCTCCCTCATTGCCCCTAAACACCTCTATTTCTCTCACCCTGTTCTTTACGAACCTTCTAACCTTTTGACATGTTATCCTTATTCATTAGACCACTTAAACAATGGTCCTTCTGTGTGAACCTGTGATCCTTCTGACCTTATGGACCTTTTAACCTTTTACTCTTAATATCATCTGGTGAATCATCTTTGACCCATTCAAACATCGATCCTACAAATATTTGTTTATGCGTGGGAAATAATTTAATTCTCTTGCCACTCTCTTCACCATCTAATATATTAACAAAAAAGATGTTTGAGTTTGGTTCTTTATTAAGATATTTTAACTGAGCTAAGATAAAATGGTAAACCTCCCTCAATGTTCTTGTTTGAGTGCCTCTAGTGCCACACACTTTTTGGTAGGCTCTGTCCAACTTTTGTTAAGCTCCGTCCACTTTTTGGTAAGCCCCGCGCCCCTTTTGTTAAGCCCGCCCACTTTTTTGTGAAGCCCCGCCCACTTTTTGTGAAGCCCATCCGCTTTTGATAAGCCCCGCCCACTTTTTGCTAAGCCCCGCCCACTTTTGCTAAGCCCCACCCACTTTTTCTAAGCCCCACCCACTTTATAAACTCTTTAGCATTGTATCATTTCCAGGTAATACATTACATCATTTTCAGGGAATTCCCATCACATCATTTCCAGTTAAGACACGCCCAGGGAATTTCCACAGGAAATGACACACCCAGTCCTTATAAAAGGCACCGACCACACAGGCTTTTTCAAACACGCTTTCTGCTTCACTTGAGAATGGACTACTATGCCGAAATGGAATGGGATAACTTTGCTATTCCTTGGAGTCCTACTACCTGTGTAGAACTCAACCTTCAGATTGATGAACTGGACTCGAACCTCTTATCAATGGAGGTAAGTTTGTTTATTTATTTATTTATTTATTTAATTAATTAATTATTAATTTAATTATTTATTTTAATTTTTTTTTTTTTTAGATGAGACTCGTGTAAGAGTTAACAAAGTTTATTTTAATATTCATAGAGCTTGATTTATACAAATAAAAATATTGTATTAAATTAATACATTGTTATTTTCTTTCACAGGAAATTGTATCTGAGATACGAAATGAAAATTCTGCTTTTAACACAACTTGGGATGAAGTTATTTTTTTGTTTGAAGACATTTTGAACAACCAAGACCCCCAGAACGAGTTCTACCTTGATGACCCAGCCAAAGAGTTATACCTTGGAGATCCACAAAATCCTGAAAAAGAGTTTTACCATAATGATACTTGTTGTGAGTTATCAAAACAAAACCCACTGAACAAGTTCTACCTTGATGAGCCAGAATACAAGTCATACATTGGAGACCCACAAATTTCTGAAAATTGGGAAAGGGGAGTTCTCCCTGATGGTCCGCAGTTATACTATGTGAGACACATCATAGAAACCCTAAAAAATTGTGAAATGGGAATTCTCCCTGATGGTCCGCAGTTATACTATGTGAGACACATCATAGAAACCCTAAAAAATTGGGCAAGGAGAGTTCTCCCTGATGGTCCGCAGTTATACTATGTGAGACACATCATAGAAACCCTAAAAAATTGGGCAAGGAGAGTTCTCCCTGATGGTCCGCAGTTATACTATGTGAGACACATCATAGAAACCCTAAAAAATTGGGAAAGGGAAGTTTTCCCTGATGGTCCGCAGTTATACTATGTGAGACTTATCACGGAAACCCCCAATATTTCTGAAAATTGTGGTTCTACCTTGGGGACTTGGAAAGATGGTTATATTTTTGGAGACTCGGAATGGGGGTTTTGTTTTGATGACTCGGAATGTGATACCTATCTTGGAGGCTCAACAGGAATGTGGTTATACCTTGGGAACTTGGAAAGTTGGTTTTATTTTGGAGACTCTACCTGTGGGGTTCCGCTTGGAGACTCTTTGGATTCTAAAGCAATGAACAATGTTCTTTATTTAATGACGCTTGATTTAAGCAATATCAAGAAAGTTCGAGGAAGAAAATGCTGGAAAATTCTTTCTTCCCATTTCTACTTCTTCAAACTTGAAAGCCTTGAAAGACAGAATTGGATGAAGAGAAAAAAAAGAAAAAAGAAATACGTATTTAAAAAAAGAAGAAAAGAAAGATTCTGTTAGGGTTTGGGTGGGATTTTGAATGTGAGGGTTAGGGATGGGGTTGGGTTAGGGACGGGGTTGGGTTAGGGTTGGGATTTTGAATGTGAGGGTTAGGGTTGGGGTTGGGTTAGGGATGGGATTGGGTTAGGGTTGGGATTTTGAATGTGAGGGTTAGGGATGGGTTGGGTTAGGGATGGGGTTGGGTTAGGGTTGGGTTAGGGATGGGGTTGGGTTAGGGATGGGATTGGGTATGGGATTGGGTTGGGTTAGGGATGGGGTTGGGTTAGGGATGGGGTTGGGTTAGGGATGGGTTGGGTTAGGGATGGGGTTGGGTTAGGGATGGGTTTGGGTTAGGGATGGGTTTGGGTTAGGGATGGGGTTGGGTTAGGGATGGGGTTGGGTTAGGGTTTCTATATTATTATGACTCACTCACACATACACACACACACAAAAGTTAAGCCCCAACTGGAAAGTTGAGGGATTCTGTGTTTGGGGTTCACAGATTTAAAAACGTATCCCCATTATACACACACAAAAGTTAAGCCGCAACTGGAAAGTTGAGGGATTCTGTGTTTGGGGTTCACAGATTTAAAAACGTATCCCCATTATACACACACAAAAGTTAAGCCCCAACTGAAACGTTATGGGATTCTGTGTTTGGGGTTCACAGATTTAAAAACGTATCCCCATTATACACACACAAAAGTTAAGCCCCAACTGAAACGTTGTGGGATTCTGTGTTTGGGGTTCACAGATTTAAAAACGTATCCCCATTATACACACACAAAAGTTAAGCCCCAACTAAAAAGTTGTGGGATTCTGTGTTTGGGGTTCACAGATTTAAAAACGTATCCCCATTATACACACACAAAAGTTAAGCCCCAACTAAAAAGTTGTGGGATTCTGTGTTTGGGGTTCACAGATTTAAAAACGTATCCCCATTACATTTTATTTATTTATTTATTATTTTCAAGGGTATTATCTGCTTACTTGTGTTTTTTGTAATTCGTGTGAGTAAAATGAACCCAAGATTTCTTCTCCATTTAAATCATATAATTTGTAGGTCCAAGGGTTTGTAGCCATTACATCAACGATTTTAAATAATTCATTAGTCCATCTCTTTGTATAACCTTTCTCAAAATGGCTTTTCCATTTGTATATTCTTACAATATCACCAACTTTGAACTTGGGCTTTCTCAAATTAATCTCCTTTTCATATTCTAATTTTGTAAATGTTTCTGATGGTTTTGATTTTGTTGATGAATGAACTGTATTATTGTAATTATCTACAATATCCTGAATTAAATACACCCATTTTTGAGAACCGAGTTGTGTGAATTTTTTATATAATTTCTCTTTTAAAGTACGATTAAAACGCTCAATAACAACTGCCTTTCCTTCATTAAAGGTGCTGTATAATTTAATACCCTTCCCCTTAAGAAATTTCATGAATATTTTGTTATAGAACTCTGTTCCCTCATCAGTCCATAACTTCTTTGGTTTCCTTTTATCCCGATCAAATATTAGCTTAAAGGCTAACATTAAAGTATCACCCCTTTTATTTTTTAAAGGGACAACCCAGGCAAATCTACTCCTCAAATCAATAACGGTTAAAGCATACCTGTATCCCCTGTCATTATTCAATTCAATTAAATCAGCGGACCATATGTGGTCGGTGTATTTAGAATAAACCTTCCTTCTTTTAAACTTTGTGATTATAGGTTTGTGTAATTCTTCAGCCAAAAGCTCCTCAGTCTTGATGACATCATTAGAGCCTAATAGTTTTTTGAGGAATAACCAAGACCAAGTTTCAATTTAGCATTTATCAAATTTCTCACAATAAACCTATCAACTTTCTCTCTCAACGTTGGATTTTGTATCAAAGACAAATTATACAACATTTCGCTGTCGGCTTTATGTTTTTCAGTCAACGTAGTGGTTTTCCCATAAGCAATATCATGCTTCATACACACTTCGTCAACCCTATTTGTAGGTTTAGACCAAGGTTTAGGATTGTCAGCCTCATCTAATCTTTTATCCAAGTTTGTTCCTGGACCACAGAAAGAATACCCTGGAAGGTGTAATTCCCCTGGAATTCCAGTTGTTGTAAATTTACTTCCTGACAGAAACTTTTGTATGTCTCCTCCTCTTTTAGGAGAGATGAATTGGCACTTTTTAGAGCCACATACTTGACATATTCCTTTTTGATAAACTCTATTATTTTTAGCTTTAACATAAGAGATATTTTTAGATTTAGTTTTCTTTTTACATTTGAGACAATAACTCATATTTATTTATCAGAAAAATTCCGACAGAGTATCAAAACCTTTTTGGTTTTCAACATATACATTTCAATCTTTATTTTTAAAACATAAAGAATCCTAAGGAATGCCTTCACTCTCTCCTCCATTTATTTACAAATAAAAACTAACTAAAGTCAATGACACCAACATCATCAATCACATAATCTTTTCCTTCTTCTTCTTCTTCTTCACCACTTTCTCGTTTAATTCTCCTCCCTGAAATTGAAGACATTGACGTTGTTATTTTTGAAACCATTATCTTCATAAGAGTTGTTAATTCTTTAATTTCCTCTTCGGTGCATTGAGATTGATTTATTTGCTGTAATACACTCAATCTTTTACGAATCTCACTGATTTCCATCTTTTTATATTTTTCCTCCCTCTCTCTTTGCTCCCTTTCCTCCCTCTCCTCCTACTCCTTTTTCTCCCTCTCCTCCTCCTTTTTCTCCCTTTCCTCCTTCTCCTTTTTCTCTCTTTCCTCCTTCTCTTCTTTAACTCCTTCCTCATTTATCTTAGCAATTTTTGATATCAATATTTTCACAGCATTCATTCTTTGTTTATTTTCCTCTTCGGTGAGTTGAGATTGATCTTCTTGCTGTAATACATCCACTCTTTTTTGAATCGCTCTGATTTCCATCTCCCTCTCCTCCCTCTCTCTTTGTTCCCTCTCCTCCTTCTCTCTTTTCTCTCTTTTCTCCTTCTCTTCTTCAACTCCTTCCTCATCCCTTGCTACCCTTGAGTTTAAACCCCAAAGAATATTATACATATACTCATCTGGATTTTGAGATATTCTTGTATCTATAATTATTTTTCTCATAATAGGATACCAATAAGATTTGTTGACGATTTCTAAAAGAGTTTTATATTTCATAACTTTGAGAAGTTCATTTTTATTTAATACTTTAAACAAGTCTCTATTTGTGGGTTTAACAATATCAGTATAAGGCCAGTTTTTTATGACAAAATTCCCATGTATATGCTCCAAATCATAAGGTATGTAATACCGAGCACCCTTTTCTTGTAGGTATCCTTGAATACAAAAATTATAATTCTCTTTTAGTCTTCTTCCTGCCATTTATGTATCAGAAATATATGTGAGATTAATATTATGACAGGTAATACCACCCCATCTTCCCACTACCAAATCGGTTTGTATTCCTCGGCTTTCTATCCTTATCTCATTACCTTCCTTCTTTGTCATGCTAACCATCGCTATACTATCATATATTTTTCTTTTCTTAAAACCATGTATTTGTTGTTTATTAATTGTACTTCCACATAAATCCATATCCTCACCAAGTGGATAATATTCTTCTTTACGAGACTGATTCAAATCATGTAGGTCTTCTATGTTTATTGAAAAAGACCAATTATACCCTAAATCAGGCATATCGTACCCCCATTTATTAATTCGCATATTAACTATATGTCCTTCTTTATAAAATTCAATTGTAAGCAGGTAGTTAAATTCAATGAGGAAAGGTGTATGGGCAGTATAACCAGGTGTTGTGGTTGTAAATTTTACTTGTTTAACAAAACGTGCTGTTTTCTTTAAAAATATATATTGTGATAAATCACTAAATCTAATTAAGTCATTCGCATCTGTAGGGTTTGGATAATTGATTAATTTATAAGTATTCTTCATATTAATATTTTTACTTACACTATATTTTTGTCGTTCAGCCTGTGCCTTTGTATAATAATTTGATAAATCAATATCCTGAGAGGATTTTCCAAAGATAGAACCATCTTTTCCAACATAAGTCATTTATATTAGATTAAAAATGATATCATAAAAATTTTCATTATTGTTGAGTTGAAATAATACATATAAACATAATTGACCACAACATTTAGAATTAATTTCTTGAACTTGAAATGTTTGATAAACACCATTCTGTAAGAATTGTATTACTTCAACAGGTGGTGGCATACCATAACTATCAAAATAATATTTATCCTGACTATTATGAATACAAACCCAATGAGAACCATTCTGTGTGTCTAAATTCATAATAATATTCTTTGTATTCTTATTTATATGTATTAATTCATCTCTCATACAAATAACCACATTATCAATTTTTAGTGTTTTACAATACTTAGTAAGTTCTATATTTGACGTTGTATTCTTTCCAAATTGTTTAAACCATTTATCCATTTATTTATGAGAAAGATACAATCCATTACCCCGTTTAGTTAGTTTAACACCCGCTTGAGCGATAGAGGAAAGCATATCTCTAACCAACAATCTAGCTTTATCAGGTAGACTTTCAAGTTTTTGAGCAAAATCTATAATTACACCACTTCCACTAATTTGTTTCTCCAACTCCTTGTTATGTCTTTCCAATTCTTTTTGAGCTTTTAGTTGTGCCTTCCTTTCGTTAGCAGTTTTTACCGCTGCTGAAATACCACCAGTCAATGCTCTCGCCGCACTTAAACCAGCAAATAAAGGAATTAGAAACGGGAGAAATCCTCCTCTTGACTCGTCTATTGAATATTTCTTTAACATAGGTTTCGTCATTTTAATTTTAAGAGATCCAACATCATTTAGTGTTTTTACTTGTGTGTGTGTGAGTAAAACATCAATTCTTACAGCTCCTTTTCTTTGAATTGTATTAACATTAATAATACAAGGCTTTTGATTTTGAATACAAGATGTTAATTTATCAAGATTGATTTGATTAACATATACCCCAACCATTTATTTATGAGAAAAAACCTATGTGATATTAATCATAACACCATTATCTGTATTAATCTGTAATTCTGTTTCCTCCAAAAGCAAACAATATGCATTAACCTCTTCACTCTCCCCTCTTTCAATGTATAGAGAAGTATCCACTCGATTAGACTTTATAGTTTCCTTTTGAGAACTCAGGTCAATTGCGTAGATTGTATAAAGTTTTTGAAACGCAACCATATCCAAAATAGGATCATTATTACCGTTGCTTTCACACACCTTTTGGTAAGACTTGTAGGCTTCCGCATAATCATTTTTTTCCCAATCAATTTCCAATCTATCTCGCGGATAAAATGTGCCATCAAGAGAAACCCGAAGTTGTTTCACCTTAGCATTATCACTCAGCGCATTATTCTTATTAGTACTGTCCTCTCCATCTGGTTTTTTAAAAATGAGCCAGAGGTATCATGGCTTTCCTTGAAGAACACCCAAATTCCAAGTGTAGGTAGTGTGTTCCAGTTTAACGTGTTGACATCTTCTTTTAAGGTATGATACATTTAGCGGTTTCTTTGAGTTAAGTCTTCTATTTAACATCTCTTCCGTTTTAAGATTAGGAGTATATTCACTGATATACCAACACAAATCATTAATAACAAATTTATTATTTTCTCCAAAAGCATTTTCAACCCCAAAAAGCAATCTATTTACATTATCATTCCTTTGTAGTTGAAATCTAATTTTAAGCCCATACAAAACTTTATCATAATCACAAAATCCAAATATACCTTTCAGAGGTACTGCTACGGTAAAACTATTCTCAGCTTTTGCGTCATCATTATACATTGACTTCCTTTGACTATAACCAGGGTCTGCGTTTGTACCCGTTGACATATCAGGAATAAAACCTCCAACAGCTCCCTTACCCATTCTATCACTAAACGAATATAGTGTAAATTTCCATCATTTCAGATGTAGCAGAGACATAATCAACCGCTTCAACCTCTTGTGTTCCAATATACAGGCGGACACTGTCAAACATTTTCGAGAAGAAATCATTTACGAGTGTAGCATTAGTATTATTCGCAGCCTTAGTGAATTTAAATTTACACAGCAAGAAACTATCAGCTATATTCAAGTAAGTTTGTTGATTATTTATTTCAAAACTTTTTGTTCCGTTTGAATTCCAGTCTGTTCCTGTTATAGCATTTACCTTAAAATAGTCTTCCTTTTTAGTGGAGTTTGAAATGATAATCGTATCATCCAAATCATAGATACTATCAATCGCTTCCATACTTGTATTTATATAGCATTAAAATTGTTGAAACCCTGACCCAAGTATTTTAATGATTTTTTGTCGTTCTTGTGAAGATAGTTGAGTTTTACCTTTTTTTATTTCTTTGATTGCTTGTAATTCATGAGACTCCTTTTGAGCATCTTTTATACTCTTTATAGCACCCGCAACTGAACCCACGGCAGAAGCAGTTGAACCAATTAGGTCTTTATGTTTAAGGATGGTTGAACCAATACCCATTAGAGTATCAATTATCCCATCTCCTTTATTTCGAAATTGATGACCTACACCTCATTGTCTCTTAGGTTTATAGTATCCTCTACCCACATACCTTGTATAGTATGGTGAAAGGTACATGCCCTCCCCTGTAATTATTTTATATTTTCCCAACTCGTGTTTTCTCACAATAACCATTATTTATTTATTGAAAAACTTCACGTAGGTGAATTCTGATGGATATAATTTCATCATTAAAGGATATCATACGATTATCTTGGTCGGTTATCCTAAAATTTACTCTGTATATGGTTTTTCCTGACACAGGTAAATAGACAAGATTTTTTGGTTCCATATTAAATTTATAACCAATCGGGGTTGAGTATGCACTGAATGAAAATATTGTATTTGTTCTTATTCCATCGTTATAAGCACCATCAATCAAATCACAATGAATTAATACTGAATTTATACCGGAGGATATTTGGATAACATTATCACTGTAAAACGTCCCGTTATTTTCAATCTTTTTTGAAGAGAAACCCAATAGCTCTCTAAACGAATTTTCAATCGTGAAATCAACTTTATAATTATTTTTAAGTTTAATAGTTGATTTTGAAGTGTGTTTTTGAATATCTATTACAATATTTTTTGGTTCATCACCTTTTTCTTTCATAAGGCGAGAGACTTCTGAAGATATTTGAGAAATCTCATAAGCTCCAGGTGAAACGGTTATAGTTTTATATCCACTTCCTGGATTATAACTAAACTTGTTGTTTTTCTCTGTGATATTAAACAAGGTATTATAAGTTTCCATCGACAATAAAGATGCCTCATATGAGGTAAGGGGGTCAAGTTGTAGTGGGTAAGGGAATGAAGCTGTGTAATCGCTCGTTGTGAAATTAAAACTAAGAATTGTGCTTCTCATCTTATTTAATATCTCATAAAATATCTTTGAATTGACATTTATTAATTATTTTCATATTCATCAACTGATCTAAAATGGCTGAGGATTCATTAAAACAATTGTTGTTTCCAGCCTTCTTACTACCTAACAACAATAATAGCCTATTAACTAATTGTGATGGGTCATTTGGAAGAAAACTAACACCCAAACCAAGCTTACTTAAAGCATCAATAATATGTTTCTCCTTCTCATTCTTCTTACTTTTACCAGCAACAGAAACTCCATAATCAAGTGCATTTAGCAACTCAATATATACCCTATCTTCCTCTCTTTCCATATCAAGTGGTTCCTCAAAATATTTTGAACCGCTGAATCCGGGGTTTGTTAGAAGAAACATTAATCTTGGAGTTAATTTAACATTTGGTTGAGTAGAACTCAAGAACATCAATTCATCATTAAATATCAATACCTTTTCTTTCACAAGATGGAACACTGCTGGTTCTTCTGTTGGAATGAGACCTGCTCTGGTTTTTGAATCTGCCAAATATTCATTGTTTTGAAGAGCTTCCAATACATAATTATGGGGTTGATTTACCTCCTCAAGTTTCTGAAATAATTCTTCATCATTATATTCTAATTTTCCAAGTTCTTGTTTTGTTATCTGACTAAAATCTTTGAGCATTTGAAGTTTTTTCGGAGTAAATTCTACCATGGGAACTGTAGGGTGTTGAGTTTTTAAAAGCGGTTTAAAAAATTTCTCTTGTTTTCTTTCAAAGGCTTCTTCACCAGTTAGTTTCTGTCTCCGTTTCTTCTTTATCTCTTCCTGTTGCTTTACAACTTTTGAAACCAACTCTTGATGTTCTTTAAACTTTCTTGCTCTTTCTTCGGTATTCATTTTCTGTATTTATTTATTGAAAAATATCATTTAATGAATTGTAAAGGTCAATGGGAAAATTTTCCTTTTCTTTGTCATTATAGTAAATGTGTTGAAATAAATCCTTTTCTTTAAATATTTCATCAAATTCTTTATTGGTATTAATACGAGTTGTTATTTCTTCTTCACTAATACTTGTATCTCTGCTTTTCATACGTTTGCGTTGAGTCTCCTCATCGATATCAAAACCGAATGATAAAATCTTAACTCCATCACCACACAATTGTTTAATAATTTGTCTCATTCCTTCAGGATTAGTTTCTAAAATCCCAAGACCATTAGATTTTACTTTATTTAACTCACTCTTACAATGTGAATATTTTGTAGAACCAAGAGAGACCTCCTCAAATATTTGACCTTCGTTCCTCAATCGCATATGTTCCTCCATTGAAATGTAGTAATAATCTTTCCCTTCTACTTCTCCTGGTCGCTTTGCTCTGGTTGTAGTACTCACAAAACGAATCATAGGGTGTTTTTTAAAAAAACTTACAATCTTTTCATTTTTTACTATTCAAGAGTTTAGATTTATGAAAGTTCTTTCCTGAAGCAGATTTACCCACAAGATTAATAATAATAGTTATCATTTATATATGTAATTATGTTTAAAATAAAAATACATCCTTTAATATCTCATCTTGTTTCACAACAATATATTTATATTTTTCAATCGTGTGTTTCATATAATTTTCAAATTCTTTTTTACTACATAACGTAGAGCAATTATCTCTCTAAAAATTATTTACATCTATTGAATTTAACTTAAATAAAATAAAAGTATTGGCATTGTTTCTTATTGAGCATCGAGGGAGTTGAAAATATGATTGACTAAGATATATACAATTACAAGAAGAATGTCTCCCTCTTGTATAGTAGCTATCCATTACTGTTTGGTTTCTCTCATTAACACAATCATCAAAGATGACGAGGTTCTTTTTTGATTTATCTAAATCTTGAGGTGAAGGTATATCATCCGTATTATCACTGAGAATACAAGTTATAGGTTTTGGTTTCGATTTTGATTTCTGTGTATCACAAAATAATTGTATTATATCTTCAATATTATAATCATTTAGTTTGTTTTGAAGTTTAAATAAACCGATAATGTCTTCCTTTTTAAGACCTGCATTAAAACCCTGTGAGAGTAGTTGATACTCGGGTTGAAAACTAGACTTTGTAAAAATTATTAAATTATCATAATCTAAAAAATTAGGACCAAGGAGCATCTTTAAAAGTAAACAGGTTTTTCCACATCCGCTTGAACCAACTATTAGACATCTCAATGAATTTGGAATGTTTTTATGGTTATTAAATTTTATCTTATTTTCCCAAACGGGTAAAAAATCATTCATTTATATATTTGGAAAACAAGTCATCTAACTTTTTTTGAGCTATTTTAGAAACTCTATATTTTATCCTGAGTTCGGGTTTAATTTCAAAATAATTCATTATTTTATTTATATAGTATCTTGTATTAACATTTCCATTAAAATTATTTTGAATAATAAATATCATTAAACCCTTATACATTTCCTCAATACAAATAGTCTCTTCCCTTGAAAGAAATGGTGTATTATCATCACAATACTTAACATTCATCTCTCTTATTAATCTTGTAAAGTAATTCATTTTTGGTTCTAATTTAAAAGAGTTATATATTTTTTTATTTTTTTTATTATCATTAATTAAAATTAAATCACAGAAAATACATTGTTTATATGAACCCTCATTATTAAGCCCTATTCTATCACAAGCCGGACAATTCTCTAATTTATCATATGGAGAGTCTGGAAATTCTAAATATCCTTCAGAACTTATCATATTTATATGGTAAATTTTTACTTAAACTAAACGCAAGTTTATTCATTAATAAATACAATGTTTCAAAGCACAAAAGATAAATTTCAATCAATCTCTACTTCGGTGAAAGATATAGAAAAATATGTCAAAGATGTTAAATTGAACAAAGATAAATATGGAAATTTTTGGGTAAAACCAGTTATGGAAAATAACATGAGCCCCTCTATTTCATTTAAAGGAAGAGCTCTAACTCTACCTGGAAAGACATCCATTAAAGTAAATCTAACAAAAGTTTCTCCTCTACTCCTGGCAATTTATTCAAAGCTTGAAAAAGTGATTGACCACGATACTTTGAAAAAGAATGATAAGACCATCAACAATACTCGTGGAGAAATTTGTATTTACTTTAATAATCCAAAGGGTGTAGATCTAAGTAAAATGAATGATGTTAATATTTCTGGTGAAATGTCATTTCGTTCTATGATAGTTAGAGATTATTTAAAGATAACTTTTGATATTAAAAATGTAGAGATTGAATCCGTTAATGAAAGAAAGTATATTGGTATAGATGGAAAGGTTTTTTCTGCTATTAAATATGAGTCATTACAGCAGTGAAGATTTTACTATTTCATTGAACTCGGACGATAGTGATGATAGTATTTCATTGAACTCGGACGATGGTGATGATAGTATTTCATTGAACACAGATGATAGTTAGGATACTAATAGTTTGTGCTCAAATGATAGTTATGAGAGTAGCTTTATTGATGACTCTGAGTATGATTCTGAGTATTCATGTGATAGTTATGACTTAGATGATTCTGAGTGAAAAAGTGTTTTAGTTTAAGCACTGCGATATATATAAAACGGAGCTGTAAAGCTCAAAAGTGTTTTATTTTAAGCACAGCGATATATATAAAACGGAGCTGTAAAGCTCAAAAGTGTTTTATTTTAAGCACAGTGATATATATAAAACACCACGTTTTCTCACGCTATAAATATGGTTTATTGTGATACTTGCGAGAAGGAAGTAAAATATTATAAACAACATATTCTCACCGCAAAACATACATACAACATTCTTAACAAACTTTCCCCTCTTCCACCTAAAACAAAACATTGTAAGGTCTGTAAAACAACCATCCTCAAGAAGGGGTTTAAAGCCCATCTTAAAACTAACAAACACTTGTCAAAATTGTTTACTATTAAAAACTCTGATGGTGCATTCAAAGGACATATTAAAATAAGAGTCTTTAACTTCAAACCTCCTGAACCAGAGTCTATAGTTGATGCTGTAGAAATAGTTAAACCTGCTGTTCAAACGTTGATTGAAAAAACACTAAAAGAAATGAAACCACTTAAATTTTATATGGGAGTAAAATTAGAAATGACAAAGGACGAAGGAGTTATAGATACACCATACATGAGAACTGAGCCACACTTTATATCTTCATATCAAGATTTTAAAACATTAGGAGTCTATGATGAACTTATTAAACAAGAGCAAGATGTGGATAATTCAATCGTAGGAAGTGGATTCAATATAGGAAAAATTATTTACATAGACATTCATATTCTTAAATCAGATCCTCTAAAAGCTTCTTCTTACATTGATTTACCCAGTGTTATCAAAAATAGAAAAGCAGTTATCAATATCAAAAATAAAGACAATAAATGTTTTCTCTGGTCTATTCTAGCACACTTACATCCTCCACATTTTCATGATGAAAGAGTATCTCATTATAAAAAATATGAGAATACATTAAATACGAAAGATCTAAAGTTTCCGATGACTTTAAATGATATTCCTAAATTTGAAAAGTTGAATAATTTATCAGTTAATGTTTATGGTCTAACAGAAACAAACAACATTCAGGTTTTAAAGCTTTCTGACAATTGTAAACAAACTCATATTAATCTTCTATATTTTAATTCAGACGAAAATTCACATTATACATACATCAAAGATATTACAAAATTAATAAAACCACAAGTATGTAAAAGAACAAATAAAATATATATTTGTATGCGTTGTCTTAACTTCTTCCATACACAAGAAAGATTAGATAAACATTCAAATTATTGTGGTGAACATAAATCAACGGTAATCAACATGCCTAAAAAAGACTCAAAGATCACATTCAAAGATGAAAAGAAAACAATAAAACATCCATTTGTTATATATGCTGATTTTGAAAGTATTTTAGAAAAAATTGATACTGCTTCTCCAGATCCAAAAGAATCATACACAAATAAATATCAAAAACATACTCCTTGTGGTTTTTGTTATTATATCAAATCATGCGTTGGTGATAAATATAACAAGTTAGAGATGTATAGAGGCTCAAATACCCCAGAGGAGTTTGTGAAACGACTAGAAAAAGACTGTGTTCGATTAACCAAGATAATGAGAGAAACCAATAAACCAATGTCCTCAACAAGTAAAGAAAAAAGGGAATTTATAAAAAACAATGTCTGTCATATTTGTGAGGAGAAAATTGGTAAAGGTCTAAAGGTTAGAGACCATTGTCATCTCACTGGTAAATATAGAGGTCCGGCTCATCAAAGTTGTAATATTAATTATCAACTCCCCTCTTTCATTCCTGTCTTTCTTCATAACAACGCTCATTATGATACACATCTATTTATCAAGGAACTCTCAAAGACTTCTGGAAGTATCTCAGCAATTCCAAACACGGATCAGAAATACATTTCATTCACAAAAACAATTCACACATCTCCTATTACTCATATCAGATTTCTTGATACATTTAAATTCATGGCAAGTCCATTGGCTAACTTGGTTCAAAATCTAAAAGAGTTTCCATGTCTTTCAGAGTATTTTTTAGATAAAGATTTTCTAACACAAAAGGGAATTTACCCCTATGACTATATGGACTCATTTGAGAGATTCAATGAAACACAACTTCCTTTAAAAGAAAATTTCTATAACAAATTAAATAATAGTCATATATCTGATAAAGATTATGTACACGCACAAAATGTTTGGAAAAAATATAACATTAAGAATCTTGGTGAGTATCACGATTTGTACCTCAAAACTGATGTGCTTTTGTTGGCTGATGTGTTTGAGGCTTTCAGAACAATCTGTCATTCTGGATATGGATTGGATCCTGCTCACTATTACACTGCTCCTGGATTGGCTTGGAGCGCGATGTTAAAAATGACAAAACAAGCTTTGGATTTGATAACCGATGTTGATATGCTTTTGATGATTGAAAAGGCAAAGAGAGGAGGAATTTCACAAGTCTGTTCAAAGAGATATGCTAAAGCAAATAACAAGTACATTCCAAATTATGATCCATCGGTAGAGAGCTCCTACTTGATGTATTATGATGCGAACAACCTGTATGGCTGGGCAATGTCTCAGGCTCTTCCTTATGGAAAACTTAGATGGGTAAAGGAAAAAGATTACAAAAAGGTTTTACAAGATGTATGTATCTCTACACAAAAAGAATTGGATGATTCAAAGGTTGGTTATTATTTTGAGGTCGATTTGAAATATCCAGAGGAACTTCATAACCTACACAAAGATCTCCCATTTGCTTGTGAAAAGGAAAGTCCAAAGAAGGAGTGGTTAAGTGATTATCAACAATCATTTAATATAGGTGAATCAACAGAAAAATTACTTACTACATTATATAACAAGAAAAATTATGTTCTACACCAAAGAAATTTGCGACAATATTTATCAAAAGGTCTAAGAGTAGAGAAGATCCATAGGGTTCTAAAGTTCAATCAAAGTCATTGGTTGAAGGGGTACATTGATTTTAATACACAAAGAAGAACAGAGTCAAAAACAGATTTTGAGAAAGACTTTTATAAATTGATGAATAATGCGGTCTTTGGTAAGACTATGGAAAATGTGAGAAAAAGACAAAATATCAGACTATCAACATCTTGGAAACAAGCATCAAAATTAATTAATAGACCGAGTTTTACTAGAGCTGAGGTCTTTACTGAGAACTTTTGTGCGATCCATTTGATTAAAGAGAGTATTGAAATGGACAAACCTATTTATATTGGAACATCAATTCTTGATTTATCAAAGTCATTAATGTATGATTACTTTTATAATAACTTGAGGAAGAAATATCAAAATGATGTTCATCTACTTTATATGGATACAGATAGTTTTATTTTGCAAATTAATACTGATGATGTTTATTCAGACATGAAAAAGGACATTAATATCTATGACACTAGTAATTACAGTCCAGAGAGTGAGTTGTTCTCTTCTAAAAATAAAAAGGTGATTGGAAAGTTTAAGGATGAATTAGGAGGAAATGTCATGAGTGAATTTGTGGGATTGAGGTCTAAGGCTTATGCTTATAAATACATTGTGAATAACGTTGAAAAAACTGATAAGAAGTTAAAAGGCATAAAGAAAAATGTCATTAAAGAAACAATAAACTTTAAGGATTATTATAACTGTTTAACAACAAAGAAAGAAGAGTTTAGAAAGATTAATGGAATAAGAAGTTATAAACATAAATTATATTCAGAAGAGGTGAATAAGAAAGCATTGGGGACTTTTGATGATAAGAGGTTTATTTTAGAAAATGGAATTGATAGTCTCCCTTATGGTTATATAAGTATATAAGTGATAAGTTAAAAAGGGGGTTAGGGATTTTAACGGGCTACCGCCGCCTTTTTACTATTATATAAATGATAGAACCAAGTACCAACCAGACTAAAGAGTGGAGGTGTAATCAACCTTGGTATATAAATGGTAAACATAACGAATGTGAAAAATATCAAATAGGTATAATTGAAAAGACAACTGGTAAAAAAATTTACAAAACAAATAGGAGAATTAATTTAAATACCGGTGAATTGGGTAAAAAAGATGGAAATATTTTTGAGTGGACGGAAAACTTTGATGGTTGCCAGGAAAATATATACTTTAATTAAAAAATGGTATGTGGCACTGGAGGCGCTCAAACAAGAACATTGAGGGAGGTTTACCATTTTATCTTAGCTCAGTTAAAATATCTTAATAAAGAACCAAACTCAAACATCTTTTTTGTTAATATATTAGATGGTGAAGGGAGTGGCAAGAGAGTTAAATTATTTCCCACGCATAAACAAATATTTGTAGGGTCGTTGTTTGAGTGGGCCAAAGATGATTCACCAGATGATATTAAGAGTAAAAGGTTAAAAGGTCCATAAGGTCAGAAGGATCACAGGTTCACACAGAAGGACCATTGTTTAAGTGGTCTAATGAATAAGGATAACATGTCAAAAGGTTAGAAGGTTCGTAAAGAACAGGGTGAGAGAAATAGAGGTGTTTAGGGGCAATGAGGGAGGGGAAAAATTAACATGTAAGTCAATGGGAAAATGAGAGTGTCCCAGAAGCAACATATATACACTACTCACGGGTCCTAAAATCCTGTTCTTCTGCTCTTTCGCTCCCTCTCTCTGTTCTCTTCACCCTCTCTTTTGCTCAAGGTCAACTGCCATCTGCTTGGAAATCAGCCAACATCACCGCTTTGCACAAAAAAGGTGCAAAAACAGATCCTAGCAACTACAGACCAATCAGCCTTCTCCCAATTATCAGCAAAGTCATGGAATCCATCATTGCTTCGGATATGAAATCTTTCCTCTTCTCCAACGGCTTGATCTCTGATCATCAATTTGGTTTCAGAACAGGTCACTCTACTCTGGACATGCTGCTTCTGCTGTCTCAACAATGGATGGAGGTCCTCAATGCCAAACAGGAAATTAGAGCTGTCTCCCTTGACATATCACGTGCCTTCGATATGGTCTGGCACCCCGCTCTGCTCACCAAACTCTCCTCCTTTGGTATCCATGGAAATCTCCACGCATGGCTGGCGGACTTCCTCTCTAGTCGTAGTCAACGTGTGGCCCTGAATGGTTTTCTCTCATCTCCTCTTCCTGTTCAGGCTGGAGTTCCCCAAGGCAGTGTTCTGGGCCCTGTGCTTTTTCTGGTCTTCATCAATGATCTCTCTGACTCTCTTGAAAATCCTCTCTATCTCTTTGCTGATGACTCCACTCTCTGGCGCTCCATTCCTCATCCCTCAGATCGGCAGTCCGCAGCCTCCTCACTCTCTGCAGACCTGGACAAAATCACAGACTGGGCAAACAAGTGGAACATGTCTTTCAATCCTGACAAATCTCACACTCTTACGATGTCTCTCCGAAAAGACCGACTGGACAACCCTCCCATCTACTTTCTGAAAAATCCTCTCCAAGAAGTTCTGTCACTCAAGCTTTTGGGTCTCACTATCTGCCATGATCTTTCCTGGGAAAACCACATTTCCAAGCTGGCCTACAAAGCCAGTCGCCGACTGGGCATCCTCCGTCGTGCGAAGTCCTTCCTTGGCACACCTGAGCCCCTCACCACATACAAAGCTTTCATCCGCAGCTCAATGGAGTACTGCTCTCCCCTCTGGGCTGGTGCTCCTGCCTCACACCTAGCTCGTCTTCACGCTGTTGAAACCAAAGCGTTCAGAATCATTGGAATCTCCCGCGATGACGCTATCTCCGAGGGCCTTTCACTTAATCACTGCAGGCAGGTTGGTGGTCTTTCCGTCTTCTACCGACTCCTCTCCGGCCTTGCTCCCCCAGCTCTCTCTGGGCTCTGTCCCCCAAATATTCCTGCAGGTCGCACAAGATTTGCCTGCAACCCTCTTATGGTTAAACTGCCAAAATCAAGACTCTTTGTTCACCTTCACTCCTTCATTCCTCTTTTCTCCCGCCTCTGGAACAAACTCCCTCACTCTCTTCAATCCCACTCCTCTCTCCAGGTCTTCAAAACGGCTGTTCACCACCATCTCTTATCTTCCCCAATCCAAAACCTTGATCTTTTCTACCCCTGCTAATTTCACCCCAAATCCACTTTTTTGAGGTGACTTTTGACTTCTTTCCTGGAAGTCCTTTGTGTCCTTGCGGTTTATACCTATCCTGCCTCCCCCCAGGCCCTCTCCCTCCAAAAACATCTCCCGATGTCCCTGCTCTCAAATGTTGTGTTTGTGTGCTTCCTCCCCTTCTCTTCCCATCTTGTCGACCGCTCCCCTTTTTATATACTTTGTTTGCTTGTTTGTTTGATTTGTTTGTTTGATAAATGTTAGCTCTTTCACGAGCCTCGACTCTGTATACAAAACAAAACAAACAAAAAAACAAAAAAAAAACTGTTCCTCTTCACAGCATCAATCACAGGCTCCATTCCCATCATCTTTCGCAATTCATCATTTGTTTTCCTCTCTCTCAACGACACTCCACACATCCACCGAACCATTCGCATTTCCACCCTTTCCAGCCTTCGTTGCTGCTCTATGTTCATTACCCATGGCTCGCTCCCATAAATCATAACACTTCTCACACATGCAGCATACACCTTTCCCTTCAGCTTCAACGACACTGCCCTCCTCGTCAGCATGCCACTCAGTTCCCGAAACTTCTTCCATGCACATCTCACTCTAGCAACCGTTGCCGAGTCTGTTCCGAGTTGTCGAGCTGATAAAAGTTCATATAAAGGGGCGCCAATCCGATTCATGCAGCTGCATGAAGAAGCCTAAATGTAAATTTATTTTCAATGCAGTTACAGTCTCTTGGTTTCGAAGGGACCTCTTCGCAGTCCTTCATTTTTCTGAATTTTTTTTAAATGCCACGCATAATATTCGGTTTTTGGTTCACGAGTTATCAAGTGACCACTATATTCGTCGTGTGTGCGTCTGTATGTGTGTGTGTCTGTGTGTCTGTATGTCTGTGTGTCTGTCTGTCCGCAGCATAACTACCCGATGTATCCAATCTTGATGAAACTTGGGTGGGAGGTATGTGCCAAAAGATGTCTTTTTAAGGGGTAATCGAGTTCAAGCTACATCTTCTCCGAGGGGTTTGGTGGAATCTGACAGGGGTTTCGATATTTGGTTAAGCCAATGTTATGTGTCTAGCCACACGGAGCTCGAATTTTTTTTTTTCATTTCATTTTTCACCGAATTTTCGGTATTGTGTAGCTAACTAACCTCATAACTGATTATACATTATTTTCTATCATTTCAAGGTCAGTAACCTTCGTTTTGATATTTCCGGGCCTGGCCTGTCTGGGCCTGTTTCGGTTACAGTTGCTCGTGAATTGAATACCGCGTGAATTGAATACCGCTCGCTCGTGAACCATCGTCGTCTCCTGACTTGTTTATTCTATTGCAGAAGTACGTGTACATATACAATTCATACATCATCTCTAATTATCATCAGCGTTCATCATGTACATGCGCCAAACCAACACATGTGCCAAACCAACACATGCGCCAAGCCAACACATGCGCCAAACCAACACATCCTTCAAACCAACACATCTACCAAACCAACAAATCCATCAAACCAACACATCCGTCAAACCAACACATCCGCCAAACCAAAACATCCGTCAAACCAACACATCCGCCAAACCAACACATCCGCCAAACCAACACATCTGCCAAACCAACACATCCGCCAAACCAACACATCCGTCAAACCAACACATCCACCAAACCAACACATCCGTCAAACCAACACATCCGTCAAACCAACACATCTGCCAAACAACACATCCGTCATAACAACACATCCACCTAAACCAACACATCCGTCAAACCAATTAATCTGCCAAACCAACACATCCGCCAAACCAACACATCCGCCAAACCAAAACATGCGCCAAACCAACACATCCGCCAAACCAAAACATCCGTCAAACCAACACATCCGCCAAACCAACAAATCCGCCAAACCAACACATCCGTCAAACCAACACATCCGCCCAACCAACACATCCGTCAAACCAACACATCCGTCAAACCAACACATCCGCCAAACCAACACATCCGCCAAACCAACACATCCGCCAAACCAACACATCCGTCAAACCAACACATCCGTCAAACCAACACATCCGCCAAACCAACACATCCGTCAAACCAACACATTCATCAAACCAACACATCCGCCAAACCACCACATCCGCCAAACCAACACAGCCGCGAAACCAACACATCCGCCAAATTAACAAATTCGCCAAAGCGTTGACAGCTTGGTACTGTTAATTGACAACAGCTGTCTGCTTTGGTGCAGCACATTAAGTTTTACGGCGTAGCCTCTCGGTCTAGGGTAAAGCCGCCGAGAACAGTGTTTGGCAATCCGTCTGTATGTATACGGACGGACAAATAGTGTACAGAGAACGTTTGTATGTTTGTCACTTCAAACGTATACCAATTAGAGCTGAGGATCTGGTCACATGACAGTGTGATGTGATTACGTCTGATGTCATTACAGCGGAACGGCGTTACGGCTGCTGACTCTCCTCACACCGCCATTTTGATTCCAATTTCGTTCAGGCCGAACATATCGTCGAGCCTGTCGTATGTCACAATCTCCATGCTCTACCTCTAAGCTTTTCATTCAGTGTGAAACACAAAACAAACCGATTGTTAAAATGACCATGAAATATCGAAAACATCAGCGTTACGTCTCTTGCAACAATATGGTACGTATAGGCCTTAGGCTTCATGCCTCACCTTCGGGCCGCTTCAGACAAATTAAGCCCAGGTTTCTTAAGACAGTAGTGTATCATTTCAGTAGTATCCTTTTCATAATCATAATAATTATAATATAGTAAATATAACCATAACACTTTTATCACAATGTCGTGAATACAAAGTTAATTAATAATATGTTTCAGTTTTGTGTTACATTTTAGTTTCATGTGAAACAGCATACAAAACGAGTTTTCATTGGTGGTTTTCAAAACAAAACCTTAAAAGGCAGCGACGAAAAATGCCACTTTTGCGGCAGGAAGGGTCATGTTATTTATCCAACCCTTGTGGGGTATATAGATTACAGTAGATCTTCGCTCAGTTTTGGAAGTAAAATCTTACCTCACGGATGCCAGGATTCCTTCAAATTTCTTTTTAATGTTATAAACAGCATTAGCGACTGTTTAAAAAGCTAATCATGTGTGTGTGTGGTTTATAACATTGCTGCGGTTTTGAGATTGGCACATTGAAGTCATTAAAGGTTAAATGGTTGCCCCCCATAGTTAGTCACACAAGCAACATAAAGGCCCTTTTGTAGTATAGTTATGTCTTAGTATGTGTAAGAATAGGCCATTTCCCCTCTTAGTGCCTGCGTTGTGTAAAGACAGGAAAATAGGCTTTACTTGCCACCGATTTCCCAGCCACCCTAGCCTCGATACAGTTTGCTAAGCATTGGCTGCCCACTAGTCGAGTAACACGAGGTGGGCCTAAAAAGGGGTGGGGTGAGCGGCGTTGAGATCGGGAGCGGCAGAAGGCGATGACGGTAAGAGCCACCAGCCAATCAGGGCTCTAGCGGCATGGCGTGAGAGGGCGTGTTGAGGCGCGTCTGGTGAGTGCAAGAAGGTTCGCGGGGTGTGCCTATATAAGTCGCAGCGCAAAGCCCTTGAAGAGGACTTGTTGAGAGGCACTTGTTGGGAGAAGACACGCATGCCAGGACTCGCAGAGGAGAGAGAAAGGATTCGGACTCACAAGATAAGCGCGTTGTTTGGAGAACTTGCGGAGGATACGCGCGTTGTTTAAGGACTTGCGCAGAGAGACAGAAGAAGCGGCGTTGAACTGCCAAGTACGTGGGCGCAGACAGACGCGCCGGTAACGCTTATTGCGCTTTCCAGCCACTCGAGTAAGCGTGGCCATAGCCGCAAGTGAATAACCGCAAGCCGCGTCAAAGTCCGCTCCCTACCAATTCGCCCCGTGATAACTCGCTCCATTCAGACGACACGCGGAGAGCTCCTGCCTTCACCGACTCCAAAGGACGTGCCTGGGACCAGAGAGAACTGCACGAGAGCCATCCCTGGGCGAGCTGGTGAACATCGTCCTGCAATCTGCAATCCCCGTGTGAGTGTGTGTGTGAGACGGGCCCGTGTCCTTGGGATTAAGTATAAGACTGTTTTAAGGATTGCTCTGTGTCTCTGCTCTTGAACCATTGTACATTGTAAATAATAATAATTAAACCTGTTATTCCTTTGCTTCCCAATTCGATCGCCTTTGTGATTTCTCCATTGACTAAGCGTGGTACGAATAAGAACCGCTTGATTCGTGGTCTAGTAAGTGATAGCGGCACGGATCGCGTGTATGCAACTGCTCAGCGTATCAACACACGTGGTTCGTGCGGGGCTTATCTCCTCGCTTCAGGGCAGCACGAATATTTAGGTAATAGCGAATTTGGTCCTAATACCCTATTTCGCGCTGTCCGGAAGGGACGTCATAGGTCCCGGGTCGCGCTGGTCAGTCAAAGACAAGGGGACTAATCCCCCCTTGGTAAGGGGAGAAGGCCGGCGATAGACCCACAACAATTGGTGTCAGGAGTGGGATAGGACCCGAAGTGTGCTTAATGCACTCGAAAATTACGAGCGACCGAAATTGAATTATTAAAAATCAAAATTAAATTCATGCCATGGCTAGCCAAGACGGTCGAATGCCGGTGGGGTAAATGATGAGGTAGAGGAGATAGAATTAATAACCCAGGACCCCCGGGAAGAATGGGAAGAAGAGGAGGACATTGATGAGGGGCAAGCAGTAGGGGAAGAAAATGGCGGCACCTTGCACGTGGCGGCGAGAGCCGAGCCCGCGGTGCAAGGGAATTGGGATCTATTTATGACACAAATGAGGGCCGACATGGTCAAGTCACATGGTCTCCTCTCCGGCCTTGCTCCCCCAGCTCTCTCTGTGCTCTGTCCCCCAAATATTCCTACAGGTCGCACCAGATCTGCCAGCCACCCTCTGATGGTTAAACTGCCGAAATCTCGGCTCTCTGCTCACCTTCACTCTTTCATTCCTCTTTTCTCCCGCCTCTGGAACAAACTCCCACACTCACTTCAATCACACTCCTCCCTCCAGGTCTTTAAAACAGCTGTTCACCACCATCTCTTATCTTCCCCCATCCAAAACCTTGATCTTTTCTACCCCCACTAATTCACCCCAGATCCACCTTGTTTGAAATTCCAACTTCTTTCCTGGAAGTCCTGGCAGTGTCCATATGTTTTATACCTCTCCCACCCCCCCCCCCCTCCTTCCCATGCCTCCCCCCCAAAGCCCTCTCCCTCCCACAGTTCTCTCGATGTCTCCATGTCTCTCGGTCCCTGCTCTCAAATGTTGTGTTTGTGTCCTTCCCCCTCTCTGCCCATCTTGTCTACCGCTCCCGATGTTGTTTGTTTTATGTGTCTGTTTGTCTTTCTGTGTGATTACTGATTAATGTTCGCTCTTTCACGAGCCTCGATCTTGTATCGCAAAAAAAAAAAAAAAAAAAAAAAGTCGGGTGAGGACCTGAAAGAAATAAAGGACGAACTAAAGAATGACATAAATAAATTTGAGAGCAAAATGGGTGGCCAATTAAAAAAATTAGGGGACAAATCCACCCGGGACGGAGAAAAAATGGGTGGCCAATTGGAAGAAATGGGTGGCCAATTGAAAGAAATGGGGGACAAATCCACCCGGGAATTGGAAGAGGTGAAAAAGGGGCTGGAAAGCAAAATGGACGCCCAAAAGAACGAATTCGAAAAAATGAGGGTGGCGTCTAAGAGGGAAATAGAAGAGATGGGGGAGGACATAAGGCGCGGGTTGAGCGAAGAGGTCGCATTGGTACGCGACGAGGTAAAACAGTGCGAGGAGCGCATGGAGAAGGAGTTGAGGAAGAGTATGGCTAGGTTACATGGGTTACGTGACGAGGTAAAGCAGTGCGAGGAGCGCGTGGAGAAGGAGTTGAGGAAGCGTACGGCTAGGTTGTAGCTTCCGTTGACGAGGAAGAGTACTTCCGTTGACGCGGGAAGTAGAGAAGCTGATGGTGGGACAGCAGGAGTTACGGGAGCAAGTGGGTAAGAACACGGACGTGATAGGGGGGCTGAAAGCAGCACAAAAGGAAATAAGAAGGGAGGTAATAGCGATGAAGAAGGAGTGTCAAGTGGTACACGAAGGGCTGACAAAGAAGTTATATGACGTGGTAGAGATGTTGGGGACAAGGGAACGAGAGGTTAGCACCCATATAGAGACGACCAGGGTGGCTTTAGAAGAAGAAATCGTGGGGGCGCACCGGGAAATAGAAGAGGTGAAACAAAAGTTAGAGGAAGTAGAAGAAGGGGTGAGTGAAATTAAAAAGAGACGGAAGGAAACTAAAAAATAAATAAAGGAGGGGGTGATGGAATTTGTGCAAGGTCTGTGTTCACATCGTGATGACGTGCTTGCTAACCAAATAAAGAGTTTGCAGGTGGCGGAGGAGAAGCGAAGAGGAGGAAGTGCCGAGGTGAATGGTGATATTGTCGGAAATGTGTATGGTGTGAGGGGAGGTTCGACGAGCTTGGGAGTTGGCATAGACCCGGGTGTTCGTGAGAGGCCGATGGTAAGGTGTGCGACTGTTTCAGAGTGCGTGGAGAAAGAGTGTGTGCAGGGATGTCCGACCAAGGGGAGTGCAAGAGGTGTTTGTGAGCCGGGGTGTGCGAGTATGGAATGGGTAGCGGGTTGCGAAGAGGCGACCCAATCATCGACACTGACCATGGTAGTTTTTAGAGGGATGGGGGATGCACGTGAGCCCCCAGGAAGTAGTGTACTGTGGGGGCCCAAACGGTTCGGCCCTGCGTTAATTCCGCAGGGAGCGGCGCATGGGGTCCGGCCTTCGGGCGGCCATAAGGTTCCACTCGCGCCGTATGACGGCAAGAGTGATTTGAGGGCGTACCTGGCGCAATTTGACCACGTGTGTAGGGGCAACGGTTGCAACCCGGACGAAGGTGGGGTACACCTTGTGGCAGCACTGCGCGGCGCGGCGGCGGAGGTTCTGACGGCCTTACCACCGGGTGCTCTCACCCTGCCAGAACTCTGTGCGGCCTTAATTAATCGTTTTGGTGTTGAACAGCAGAGCGAGCTTGTTAAAGCTGAGCTCGCGGTGCGAAAAAGAAAGCCCCAGGAGGCCATCGGGGAGCTAGTTTATGACATTCGCTGTGCAGTGGGGATAGCGCATGCGGACATGGCCGCGACCTCCCAGGAAAGCTTGGCGCTGGACCATTTCATCCAGGCCTTCCTGGACCCCGAGCTTCGGCAACAGCTTGCCATGTGTCGCCCGCGGACCTTGAGCCAGGCGGCCGACGCTGCGGCCCATTGGGAGGCAGCTAGGTCCCCAGCCCGGGGGGAGTGAGCGCCACGCAGTGGCGGTGAGACAGGTAGGGCCTGTGGCTGATGGTGGGCCCCTGAGAGGGTCCGCCCCCAAAAGGGGTCCTGACCTGGAAGACATGGTCCGAAGGCTGGTGGACCAGCGCCTGGCGGGATCTGGACCATGGCAGGCGGCTCCGGAGGTGGCGCACGGTAGGCCACAGACAAATGCCCCAATTAGGACCTACAGGTGGGGCAATTTGGAATTCCGGAGGCAGGCACCTTACCAGGTGAGGTGTTTCAATTGTAGCCGGGTGGGTCACCGTGCGTGGGAGTGCCGAGCCCCGCGCCGGGATGGACCCCGGCAACCAGGACCATCAACTCCGCCTCGTACGGGTCAGACTAGCCGACCCCAGACACCCCCCCCCCCCCGCCAAGGCCCGGGAAACTAATATGTGCCGAGCATGCAGGGCCGCGTTCGGCAGTAGGGGATCGAGAAGAGCCCTCATTGACGCGACAGGTTATCTATTGTGGCCAAATTAGTACTGGTAGTTTGACAATTCAGTGCAAAATTGCCGGCGTGGGGGAAGACGCCGTAGTGGACACAGGAGCTAGCGCCACGATCATCAGCCCTGTGATCCTTGATTCGAGTGCAGACGGATGGGATAAAATCCAGCATCTGGAAAACCATAGTTTGCAGTTGGCTACTGGGGTAACGGCCCCCATCATCGGGCGTGGTTTTGTAACCCTCAAGTTGGGGTCGGTAAAGAGGGAGATAGAAGTTTGGGTGGCGGAGGTGTGCGACCCATGCCTAATCGGGCTGGATCTGTTGAATGCCAGCAGTTGTAAAATCGATTTGTGCCGGGAGACCCTGCAAGTGGGAATAGATGAGCTGCCATTGGGCGGGGTGAGCACGGCCGAAAGGACGGAGCTGGAGGCTTCTGAGGCCGTGACCATTCCCCCAAGGGCCGAGGCAATAGTGCCGGCCCGATGGCTAGCTCGCCCAACATGGCAGGAGTCCTGCGGCCGAGTCGAACCGATGGCAGAGCAGTCCGTCCCAGGCATAGTCGTGGGCCGCACCCTCGTAAAAACGGATGGGTCGGTGGTGGCCATCCGAGTAATTAATATTAGTACAGAACCACGCACTATAGGATTGGGCACGAAAATAGCCGCCTGCACCCCAGTTAATGAAGTCACGCCTGTAAGGTATCTCGACAAACTACGATCAATTGTCGTACACGTTTATTCACTCTGCCGATACAGGCCCGATTCACCTCAGCGCCATCCGAGCTGGGGCATAGGGATACAATGCGGTCCCGGTGTAGGGATACAATGGTGAATATTTGCAGCTTCATACATGACATCCTCCCCTTTAAGCCCAAAATTACCAAGAGCAATACGTGCTAGATTTCAAGAATTGACATTTCAAAAGCAACATTTCCAAAACATGTGAAAATATGTGTGCAAACGATTATGAGAATAATGAAAATATGTGAAAATAGAACATGTGTCACCGTGAAAATAGAACATGTGTCACCGTGAAAAAAAACATCTTCAAAGATTCAACTGGTTGGGTGCTTTTCTCTCACGCATTGAGCGTCGCGGTGTACCAGTGGATACAGAGTCCAAGGTGATTCCTTTGGGTCGCGGTGTACCAGTGGATACAGAGTCCGAGGTGATCCCTTTGGGTCGCGGTGTACCAGTAGGGATACAGAGTCCGAGGTGATTCCTTTGGTCTCCACGAAGGGTGTAGCGTTCGCAGAGGTTTTCGGGGCATCCGAGCTGGCTGGAGCGGCCACGACGATCTCCGGCAGTGGCGGGTCGAACTGTTGTCCTGACTGTGACGATGCTGCAGGCTCTATCGACTCACAGTGACGGTAGGTTATGTGGTCCTGATGTCGACGAATTTCGCGGCCGTCCTGCAGGCGAATCACGCAGGACAGTGGACCTGGCTTCTCGATGATGTCCCCCGGTAGCCACGTCGCACCTGCACCAAAATTTCGGGCAAACACTGGATCTCCAATGTTGATACATCGACTGTTGGACGTCTTATCGTGCACCAACTTTTGATTAAGCTGGCTCTGATAAACATTTGATGATATGTCTGGTTTGAGATTGTCAAGTGTCGATCTCACGTGTCGTTTCATCAATAACTCAGACGGAGCTGCACCGGTTGTTGATTGTGGCGTGATGCGGTATTTGAACAGGAGACGAGACAGCTTTGTTTCCAGGGTTCCCTCCTGAAGTTTCTGCAATCCGGATTTGATGATTCCCACGGATCGTTCGGCCAAGCCATTTGAAGCCTGGTGATGTGGGCTGACAAACTTATGTTTGATGCCGTTCCGACGTGTGAACTCAGCAAACTCGGAACTGGAAAAACACGAACCATTATCACTCATGATCATCCTGGGCAGACCATGAGTGGCGAAACAGCGTCTGGGTCTTTCGATGACAATGGCTGACGTAGTACCACGCGTCACATAGGCATCAATCCATTTTGTGTGCGCATCCGTAATTATTAGAATTATGCTGCCATTAATAGGCCCAGCATAATCGATATGTCGGCGATGCCACGGTTCGCTGGGCCATTCCCAGGGATGCAGTGGTGCTTTCGCAGGTGTATTTCTGGTGCTCTGGCAGGGGTAACAATGTCGAACATGATGTTCGATATCAGCATCAAGATTCGGCCAACACACATAGTTTCTGGCGAGTGACTTCATCTTCACAATCCCGGGGTGACAGTCATGGATTTCATCCATGACCCTGGAACGCAGATTTCCCGGGATCACGACACGACATCCCCAGAGTAGGCAACCATTTTCCACGCTGAGTTCGTTTTTACGTGCTTTAAAAGCCGCAAAATCTGGGTCACCCTCAGGTAGCAAATGCCATCCAAGCTGTACAGCCTGGACAGTTCTGGACAGAACGGGGTCTCGTCGAGTATGAGTGTGGATCTGGCCGGAATCGACAGCACAATCCTCCAGATGATCCATCAGTGCGATAATTGATCCTGGTGTAGGCGAATCATCAACGGATTCTGGAAAGGGTAACCGACTCATGGCATCTGCATTTGTGATAGACGAACCGGGCTTATAAAATATGGTGTAGTCATAAGCAGCGAGAAACAGGGACCAGCGGATGATCCTGGGCGGTAGTGTGTCAGATGTCGCCTTAGTTGGACCAAACAGACTGATCAGCGGCTTGTGATCAGTGTGAATCGTGAAATGATGTCCAAGAAGGTACTGGCGAAATTTGCTGATGCCGAAAAGGATTCCCAATCCTTCCTTGTCAAGTTGGGAATAGTTCTTCTCTGCCGGGGACAACGTTCTGGATGCAAATGCAACCGGTCTTTCCATACCATCAGGCATCACGTGTGATAATACACTCCCCACTCCATACCGACAGGCATCGCATGTCAGCACAAGATCCTTCTCTGGATCAAAATGAACGAGAACATTGGACGATTTGAGCAGATCCTTAGAGGTCTGGAATGCTGATTGTTCAGTAGACCCCCAGCTCCAGGAGACTCCTTTCCTCAAAAGCCGATAAAGGGGGCCCAAAACGTCGGTCACATTCGGAATGTAACGACCATAGAACTGAAGCAAACCGAGGTATGACTTCAATTCGGTCACGTCTCGTGGAGCAGGAGCATCCTTGATAGCTCGGACTTTCTCATCTGTCGGGTGTAGACCCTCGGCATCAATCGTATGACCCAGGTACGTGACTGATGGCACCATAAACTTGCACTTGTCTCGACGCAAACGTAGGCCGGAGTCCGAAATCTTCTTCAGAACTCGATCCAGGTTTTGTAGATGTTCCGCGTCTGTACGACCAGTAACCAGAATATCATCCTGGTAACAAACGACGTTGCGTTCGGCGGCAAACAAACTGTCCATGACACGCTGATAAATTCCAGGTGCAGATTTCACTCCAAAACTGAGTCAGTGGTACCTGTACAACCGACGATGCGTGTTGATGGTAAGATACTGTTTCAAATTCTCGTCCAAGCGGAGCTGTAGATAGGCAGATTTGAGATCGAGTTTCGTAAAAGTCTTGCCTCCCGTGAGACGAGCATAGAGGTCTTCGATCCTCGGGATTGGATATTTATCCAATGAAGAACACTTGTTCACGGTCATTTTATAATCTCCACATATGCGGATGGACTGGTCCAATTTTATGACCGGAACGATGGGCGCCACCCATTCGGCATACTGGATTTGCTCAATGATGCCCAGATTTTCAAGATGATCCAGTTCCTTATCAATCTGCTCCCGCAGGGCGAAAGGGACTGGGCGAGCTCTACAAAATATAGGATTGGCATCCCGGTCAACCCTGAGTTTAGCCGTATGTCCTTTCAAAGTTCCAAGCTCATCCTTGAAGACATCCGGGTACGTATCCAGCACATTTTTGAGTGTGTATGCTGCGGTAGGAGAAACGTTGGCTGCCCGGAGTTGATGAATGCTTTTCCACTTCAGTCGAATTATGCTCAACCAGTTCCTGCCGAGTAAGGAAGGGCCCTTTCCAGGACTGACGATCAGGGGTAGGTGAAACTCACGGTTATCGTAGCCCACCGTGACGTCACATGTACCGCAGGGAACAATCTTCTCACCTGTATAGGTGGAGAGTCCATAGGTAGTAGGTTTCAGATGGGGTCGGTCAGCATCACTCCACAGGTTTGTGAAAACAGCATGGCTGATGAGCGAGACGGCCGCACCAGTGTCGACCTCCATTTGCAATGGTCGATTGTTGACGACAACAGTGGCAAGAAGAGGGTCCCGCCTATGGTGAGAATCAATATGAAGCAGGTCATACGATTCTGAGTTGTCGGAAACAGAGCTCACCTGGTCAAGCTCAGGTTCCTCCGAACCAATAAACTGATGAATCTTGTCAGCAGCTTTTCCTTTTCCCGATTTGCGAGTGATGCAAGCTGGAGCAATATGGCCAGCAGAAATGGCAGGTGGCATTTTTGAACCGACACGTCTCCGGAGGGTGCTTTCCGTTGCACCGAAAACATTTGTTGTGGGTTTTAGACTGCACTGGCTTCTGACGATGAGCCTTGTTCCAACGTTTTGGCTGAACATGATCCAACCGATTCACAGCAGGGCTGGTACCAGATGAGCGAGTGGCACCGATGCTTGTAGCGTTGCGTTCAGCACTTTCCATGGAAATGGCGGTGTCTCTGGCATTTTGGAACGTCAGTCTTCTCTCAGCAAGCAGGCGTCTACGAGTGCGGTCATCGGACATGCCAACCACCAGCAAATCACGGAGCATGTCATCAATCGTGTCCCCAAACTCACACAGATGTGACAGTTTTTTGAGGTGTGCAATGAAGTCTGCGATCGACTGACCTTGCTGCTGTCTGTACATGTAAAAATTTAACCGACACAGGAAGACTGAAGGAGATGGATTACAATGTTCCTTCAAAGCGGCCTTGAGCTCTGCAGACGTGAGCTCCTGGATTGTCCGAGGCCGAATCAGGTTTTTAACGAGTGTGAACGTCTCACATCCGCAAACGGACAGGAAGACGGCCTTCATCCGGGCTTCGGTCGCGATGCCGTTCGCCTCGAAGTAAAAAGACAACCGCTCAGAATACGTGTCAAAATCCCCCTCATGAGGGTCGAATTCATCGATATGGCCGAAAGAAGTCATGGTCTAGATCCCATCCTCGTCGCCATGGAAGGTATCTCGACAAACTATGATCAATTGTCGTACACGTTTATTCACTCTGCCGATACAGGCCCGATTCACCTCAGCGCCATCCGAGCTGGGGCGTAGGGATACAATGCGGTCCCAGTGTAGGGATACAATGGTGAATATTTGCAGCTTCAGACATGACCACGCCAGTGAGGGACGAGAACATCCAGCCGAGCCGGTCCCGGAGGGAGTCCCTAGGAAGTAGTAGGAATTGGCCCGATCCCATTTGTGAGATGGTAAACAGGAGTAGTGTAGAGTTGGCGGAGACCCAGAGGGAGGCCTTACACAAATGAATTGAGACCCATTTGGATATCTTCTCCTTGTCCTCCGAGGATATTGGACGTACGGGCCTGGTGAAACATCAGATCCACACCGGTGAGGCCCGGCCTATTCCTCAGCCCGCCCGACGGCTCCCTTGGAGCAAGAAGGAGGAAGCTGATGAGCAGGTAGAAAAGATGCTCAATGCAGGTATCATTGAGCCCTCGGGAAGTCCTTGGATGTCACCTGTTGTGTTGGTCAAAAAGAAAGATGGGACTACGCGTTTCTGCGTGGACTATCGCCAGCTAAACAACGTGACACTCAAAGACTCGTATCCCCTGCCAAGAATTGACGATACCCTCGATGCCGTTGCGGGCTCAAATTGGTTCTCAACCTTGGACCTCAAGAGTGGGTATTGGCAGGTGGAGATGGATAGGGCAGGGAAGGAGAAAACGGCATTTTCCACAGATAAGGGGCTGTATCAGTTCACTGTGATGCTGTTTGGTTTGTGTAACGCCCCCACCACCTTTGAACGATTGATGGAGCATGTACTGGGCGGCATGCCATGGCAGTCATGCCTGGTGTACCTGGATGACGTCCTGGTGCATGCTAAAACATTTCCCCAAGCCATAGCTAATTTGGACCAGGTGTTTGGGTGCCTCAGACAGGCAGGGTTGAAGCTGAGCCCGAGTAAATGCACTTTGTTTGCGAGAGAGGTGGCCTATTTAGGTCACGACATTGGTCGCGAGGGGGTAAAAACAGACCCAGGCAAAATTACAGCAGTAGAGGAGTGGCCCGGCCCGCACCACGTACCATCAAGGAGGTGCGGGGATTTTTGGGACTCTGCTCCTACTACCGGCGTTTTGTGGCAAAATTTGCAGAGTTGGCCCGGCCCCTTCACCAGCTTACGAAGAAGGGGACGAGATTTAATTGGACAAGGGAGTGCCAAGAGGCCTTCCTAGCATTGAAGGGTTGTTTGACATCCGCACCCATTCTAGCATACCCCACTATTGACGGGACATTTACCCTGGACACGGATGCAAGCCAGGAAGGATTGGGCGCGGTTTTGTCCCAGACACAGGGGGGCGTGGAGAGAGTGATCGCGTATTATAGTCGGGCCATGAGTAGGCCCGAGCGAAATTATTGCGTCACTCATAAAGAGTTATTGGCTATGCTGGCTGCCATGAGCTATTTCCACTCATACTTGTATGGGCGGAAATTTCTGGTATTAACTGACCATTCCTCCCTGCAATGGCTCCTCCGGTTCAAGGAGCCTGAGGGCCAAATTGCAAGGTGGTTGGAAAAGTTGCAGCAGTCCGATTTCAGTGTGACCCATAGGGCCGGGAAGGCCCATGGGAATGCCGATGCACTCTCTCGACGTCCTTGTTTGGGGGAAAACTGTAAATTTTGTGTGAGACACGAGGAGAGGGAACAATTGGCAGACTCCACCCCTACCCTCATAGTCCATGCAACCCGGGTGAGAGGGCCAATCTTGCCACTAACCGCCGATGAAGAATTTGGAACTTTGGCTTGGAGCACGGCCCAGCGGGAGGATCCCGTACTGGGACCGGTGTACGAATGGGTTCGATTAGGGAAAAGACCTAATGGGGAAGAGGTCACCCCCTCGGGGCGCCAACAAAGGCATATTGGGCTCAGTGGCAAACCCTGGAATTGAAAGGTAACATCTTGTATCGCAAATGGGTAGAGATTCCCCCTGAGAGAACTTCCTGGCTGGTGATAGTCACAGAGAAATTCAAAAACACCATATTACAGCAGGTGCATGGTACCCGCTCCGGCGGCCATTTGGGCAGGACAAAGACCACATCTCGGGTCCGCCGGAGGTTCTATTGGGTAAATATGGGGCGCGATATACAGGACTGGTGTCGGAGATTCGACGCCTGTACTGCGAAAAAGGGACCAGCACGGAGGATGAGGGCCCCCCTTCAATTACACCAGGTGGGGGCCCCCCTTGAGCGGGTGGCTATGGATATTCTAGGACCACTACCCCGCACCCGCCAAGGTAACAAGTACATCCTAGTTGTAATGGACAATTTCACCAAGTGGCCGGAGGCCTATGCTCTCCCCAACAAAGAAGCCGGGGTGGTCGCCCAGGCCTTCGTGGAAGGATTTGTTTGTAGGCATGGGATTCCGGAGGAGCTGCACACCGACCAGGGTCGAAATTTTGAGAGTCAATCGCTAAAAGATATGTGCAGGCTCCTGTCAATTAGAAAGACAAGGACAATGCCCTTAAGACCACAATCTGACGGGATGGTGGAAAGGTTCCACCGAACCCTGGTACAACAATTGGCGTTATTTACCACCACCCGTCAGGACGACTGGGACGAACATCTCCCGTATTTGTTAATGGCCTACCGAACTAGCCAGCATGGGGCCACCGCATGCAGTCCAGCGTTGCTTATGTTTGGGCGGGAGTTGCGGGCTCCCGCCGACCTGCTATGCGGTCACGTGCCAGAGACCTAAAAATAGACCGCCGGGGGAGGGCTATGCACGTCACCTGGAGGAAGGCATGGAGAGAGTCCATGCCTTTAGCTGGCGGGTGCCAAGATGAAGCGCAGGTACGACCACCGGAGCCAGGGGAGTCAGTATTCTCCGGGGATGAAGATTTGATTCTTCAATCCCCGGAGGCGGAAGGGCAGGTGTCCCAAACTCACCTCACCCTGGCAAGGCCCGGGGGTCGTCCTGGCGCAAATTTGTGACGTGGTCATTAAGATCAAAATGGGGCCACGAGCCCTCCCTCGGATCGTCCACGCCGACCAGGTAAGACCCTACACCGGCTAGCAGGCGCCCTCATGGATCGCCTCGGCTTTAGAGGCCGAGGCATGACCCAGTACCTCCAATGATGGGGGCTCATAGTGCAGAGGACCGGGGGGTGATAGTGTTGGGGAATGGTGCCCGGTGTGGGGGGATGGTGGTTTCGCCATCCCTCATGTTGGAGCACATGAGCAGTAGATTATGGGGTGGCAGTGAAAACTAGCTGAGGGCGGGCAAGGATATTGTTAGGGATTTAGAGATGACAATAGGAGACATGAGATTTAAGCAGTGACTTTTGTACAGGTAGAGGGGACGTAGAGAGATTAGAAGGATGATAATGATGAGGGAGTGCTTCGTGTAAGGGAAGACGGAAAAGCACGAGTATTAGAGGGAAGTAGCTAGTTAGATGATGCTGTGTGTGTGTAGTAGTGTGGAGAAATTGTGTGTGAGTGTGAGCTTGAGAATGAGGCGCAAATGAGGAATTGAATGAGAATCGCTGTGTGTTTGAGCTTGAGATTGAGGCGCAAATGAGGCATTGGTCGGGGATGACCAGAGGTGGTGTATGAGTGGTGTATTGAGGACATATGGAGTTGTGTTGGTATTAATTGACTTGCATGGGGTGCAAGTGGAGAAAAGGTGTAAGAGCACAAGAGGTGTGCAAGAGAGCTTGGTGTGTGGAATAAATGGTGAGAATATTTGGTGTGGAATGATTGGTGTGTGGAATGAGTGGTGTGGAATGCATGGTGCGAAGGAGTGAATGGGGGAAGATGGACCCCTTCACGAATACCCGGGGAGGGTAGTTTAAAGTCAGGTAGAGGGTTTAGGTAAATTGTTGGATATTGACACCTGTGGTGCAGGTAGTGGCAATGAAGTGCTTGGATGGGTGCATGAGTCTGTGGAAATGGCTGGGCATTTGGGCTTTGTTGGTGCGTATGGTTATTGGGGCACTCCGCCACTGGTAGTTTGTCGGCCAGGTGAGGCCGCAGGTAGGCTCTGGGAGCCAGTCAGAGTAGTGTTCAGTGGGGCCCGAGGATCCAGGAGAAGGACCCGGGTAGCCCAATGCCAGAGAGGGCATCAGAGGGGTGAGAGAGCTAGGAGGGGCCTTCCCCGATTTAGGGTAGTCGCAAGGAGCAAGGTGAGCTCGGGTGGCGACTTCAATGGCAGAGGTGCGCAGGTAGTTAGACCTGCTAGTGCAGCCACACGACCCAGTCCCAAAATTGTGCAAAGGCACAGTAGTGAAAAATTGGGGAGTGACACCCAAATTTGGAAGGCACCACAGGGTGGGTCAATGGGAATTGGTTTTTAGAACCACATAGTGTAACGATGGCCAATTGAATTGGCAGGGCAAGACCCCGGGTAGTATAACTGAGTTAATGTTATTAGAGGATAGGTAGGATGAGAAATCTCTTCGCACCATCCACATCCACTCACCAAGGAGACGGAACTCCACACCGGGTTTTGTAAACGATTTGAGTGGGTGAGACGCATCTCGACGTGATTTGACAATGTGTTTATTCCATCTCTTCCTTCTTGGGAGGGATTGGAAGACGAATTTGGTTTAGAGGGGGATATGGGAGACAAGACGTAGTGACGAATTTGTAAATTGTAAATACAGGGAAGGGCAAGGGTAGTGTCGCTGACAAGAGGGGTTACGAACGGTTAGGGACGAGTCTGCTCTGCTTTCTCCTCCGTGCCCCTCGCGTTGCATTACCTTGTATGATGTGTACCTTTGCGTCCTTTCCTTTGCTAACTGTGCTTTGTCTGTCCTCCCCACCCATGGACCCATTTTGGAGTGGAAGTGTGCAGGAACACTGAACTGTGCAGCTGCAACTGGCTACACCTGTGCGGCACCCCTGCTGCATTTTGCTGTACCACAATACACATTATGGACCACACGTTCTGTGGCCTTGGCTTTTTGCTGAGCAGTCATTTTCTGCAAACTTACCTTGCACCTGTGGACCACTGGTTTTAAGTGGTGTCGATGTCACGCAGTCGGACCACATGGGATTGGCCCTGCTGGCCATAAAAACGGACACGGTTTGTACATTGTATTCTGGTGTGCCAGGAAAGAAGACCTTTAAGTTTTTTTTATTATTGCACACCGAAGATGAAGCAGGAAGCAAGAAGATGCAGCCAAGCAGCAAATATGACATTTGAAATGTGACCTTTTTGTGAAATGTGTATTGGTGTATTGGTGCATTGTTTTTTTCTCCCCTCCAAACTTCCACAAAAAGAACAGGTCCTGGGTTATAGAAATGTAAATAATTAGGTTGTAGTTGTAAATAAGATGCTACCCACCGGCTTTATGTTTAGTTTCAAAACAATTCTGCAATTCGGTTAGCTGTGGGTGTGAGTCTGTTAGTTAGTTACACAACGCAGTAGGTGGGACATATCTAGTGTTGTAAAACTGTCACATACAGGGAGTTAGATTAAATGTTAGAGGGGAACCACATCTAAGTGTCACACGTAATTTAAAAACTAGTCCAAAACCTTTCTCAAAACCGGTCGTTCTCACTTGTGTGGGTTCGACTCGGGGACGAGTCTGGCAAGGGAGGTTTGAGATTGGCACATTGAAGTCATTAAAGGTTAAAGGGTTGCCCCCTATAGTTAGTCACACAAGCAACATAAAGGCCTATTTGTAGTATAGATATGTCTTAGTATGTGTAAGAATAGGCCATTTCCCCTCTTAGTGCCTGCGTTGTGTAAAGACAGGAAAATAGGCTTTACTTGCCACCGATTTCCCAGCCACCCTAGCCTCGATCCAGTTTGTTAAGCATTGGCTGCCCACTAGTCGAGTAACACGAGGTAGGCCTAAAAAGGGGCGGGGTGAGCGGCGTTGAGATCGGGAGCGGCAGAAGGCGATGACGGTAAGAGCCACCAGCCAATCAGGGCTCTAGCGGCATGGCGTGAGAGGGCATGGTGAGGCGCGTCTGGTGAGTGCGAGAAGGTTCGCGGGGCGTGCCTATATAAGTCGCAGTGCAAAGCCCTTGAAGAGGACTTTTTGAGAGGGACTTGTTGGGAGAGGACTCGCACGCCAGGACTCGCAGAGGAGAGAGAGCATTCGGACTCGCAAGATAAGTGCGTTGTTTGGAGAACTTGCGGAGGATACGCGCATTGTTTAAGGACTTGCGCAGAGAGAGAGAAGAAGAGGCGTTGAACTGCCAAGTACGTGGGCGCAGCCAGACGCGCCGGTAACGCTTATTGCGCTTTCCAGCCACGTGAGTAAGCGCGGGCATAGCCGCAAGTGAATAACCGCCAGCCGCGTCAAAGTCCGCTCCCTACCAATTCACCCCGTGATAACTCGCTCCATTCAGACGACACGCGGAGAGCTCCTGCCTTCACCTACTCCAAAGGACGTGTCGGGGACCGGAGAGAACTGCATGAGAGCCATCCCTGGGCGAGCTGGTGAACATCGTCCTGCCATCTGCAATCCCCGTGTGAGTGTGTGTGTGAGACGGGCCCGTGTCCCTGGGATTAAGTATAAGACTGTTTTAAGGATTGCTCTGTGACTCTGCTCTTGAACCATTGTACATTGTAAATAATAATAATTAAACCTGTCATTCCTTTGCTTCCCAATTCGATCGCCTTTGTGATTTCTCCATTGACTAAGCGTGGTACGAATAAGAACCGCTTGAATCGGGGTCTAGTAAGTGATAGCGGCGCGGATCGCGTGTGCGCAACCACTCAGCGTATCAACACACGTGGTTCGTGCGGGGCTTATCTCCTCGCTTCAGGGCAGTGCTAGTATTTAGGTAATGGCGAATTTGGTCCTAATACCCTATTTCGCGCTGTCCGGAAGGGACGTCATAGGTCCCAGGTCGCGCTGGTCAGTCAAAGACAAGGGGACTAATCCCCCCTTGGTAAGGGGAGAAGGCCGGCGATAGACCTGCAACAATATTTTACAAGCCCAGCTTCGCCGTTGTTAGACTTTTGGTCTTGTTTTGTTTAAACTGTAGACACATATACCAGATGCGAGCTTGGAGTGTAAACGAGTTGTAAGAACAGTGTAAACGGTTGCCTTTTGCAAGCACAGATAATGCTTCAAAGTCTTGCGCTTCGCCAAGCGATGGAATTTTAATGGCTCACTAGCCGTCGGTAATTACACGCACAAAACCCTTTCGCAATTGCCATTTGAACTCACATATAGAACTTTTACCTACCTCTATAACCACTATATAATCGATATAAGGATCAATATAGATTTACTATAGTGTTTAATAAATAAACTAAAATACTAAAGATTTACTGAAGATTTACAATATATATATATATATACATATATATCTATATATATATATATATATATATATATATATATATATATATATATATATATATATAATATATATATATATATATATATATATATATATATATATATATATATATATCTACAGTCACATGAAAAAGTAAGTACACCCCATGTAAAGTTTTGACTTTTTCAACATATTTCAACATACAGCTATTTGATCTTCATTTCAACAATATTTATAGATAAAGGTGATATAATATAACAAATATCATGAAACATTTACATTTTGTAGTCCATTGTATAATTTAAATAAACATAAATGCAAATTTCGCATGTGGAAAAAGTAAGTACACCCCTACATTCATCACAACTTCAAATACCTAAAACTTGAATCAGGTGCACCAGCTCAGGTGCAAATGATTAGAACATCGTTAGAGAGGATCTTGGAGGAACCTGTCTTATTTAAACCTCAGACATTTAGTTTGGTTTGCTCTTTGTTGTTGAGTATGTGGCATCACCATGCCTAGATCAAAAGAGCTCTCTGAGGCCTTCAGAAAGAAGGTTATAGATGCCTACGAGTCTGGGAAGGGATTTAAAAAGATCTCCAAACAATTTGAAATCAATCATTCGACTGTCCGGAAGATCATCTAAAAGTGGAGAAGATTCCAAACAACTGCCAACTTGTTCAGGCCAGGCCGCCCCAGCAAGTTCAGCCCGAAAGCAGACCGCAAGATGCTGAAAGAAGTCTCTAAGAACTCCAGAATGTCATCACGGGACCTACAGGTAGCTCTTGCCACTGTTGATGTCAAAGTGCACGAGTCTACCATTAGAAAGAGGCTGCACAAATTTGATCTACATGGGAGGTGTGCCAGGAGGAAACCGTTGTTGTCCAGAAAGAACATCCGGGCATGACTAAAGTTTGCTAATGAACACCTCGGCAAAGATCAGCACTTCTGGAGCAATGTGCTATGGACAGATGAGTCAAAGGTAGAGCTATTTGGCCACAGTACCAGAAGACATGTTTGGCAAAAACCAAAGACAGCATTTGACCACAAGAACCTGATACCAACTGTAAAGCATGGTGGTGGAAATATTATGGTTTGGGGCAGCTTTGCTGCATCAGGGCCTGGGCAGCTCACCATCATAGAATCCACTATGAATTCTTCATTGTACCAGAGGGTGCTTGAGGATAATGTGAGGCCATCTGTCGGAAAGTTGAAGCTCAACCGAAGGTGGACATTGCAACATGACCATGACCCTAAACATCTATCTATAATTCCAGTAATCTCTGTCTGTACGTTTGTACGTTTGTACGTTTGTCTGTTTGTCTGTGACCGCTGTTTCTCGACAACTACCGGTCCGATATACTTGAAACTTGCCAGGTATATTGCTGGGGACCCGAGGATGTGCCTTTTCAAGGTTTTAAATTAATCGGACAAGTACTTACCGAGCTATGGCGATTTAGCCGTTCGCCGTTCGCTTTGGCGTTGCGAATGGACCAAACCATTCATGTAAATAGAGGGGGGGGGGGGGGGGTTCTGTGGTCGTTCGCTTTGGCTTTGCGAATGGACCAAACCATTCATGTAAATAGAGGGGGGGGGGTTCTGTGGTCGTTCGCTTTGGCTTTGCGAATGGACCAAACCATTCATGTAAATAGAGGGGGGGGGGGTTCTGTGGTCGTTGCGAATGGACCAAACCATTCACATCGAATCATCGAATCACATCGAATGGACCAAACCGTTCGCTTTGGACCAAACCATTGCATGTAAATAGAGGGGGGGGGGGGTTCTGTGGTCGTTGCGAATGGACCAAACCATTCATGTAAATAGAGGGGGGGGGGGGGTTCTGTGGTCGTTACTGCCACGTGGTTTCAAAGTTTTTTTTTGTTGTTGTTGTTTGCACGCATGTTTTTTTGCACCCACGTACGGGCACGCCCTAGGATGTTTACACACACACACCCCTACACAAATTTTTTTTTTTTTTTTTTTTTGGCAAGGAACGGGCACCCACGTACGGACACGTCATAGCTTATATATAGTACGGGCATGCCCTAGTACAAGTAAATCCACCAAGGAATGGCTGAAAAGAAAGAAATGGAGGGTTCTGGAATGGCCAAGTCAAAGCCTGGATCTAAATCCCATCGAGATGTTGTGGGGGATTTGAAACGAGCTGTGCATGCAAGAATCCCCTCAAACATCGCACAGCTGAAAGAATTCTGCATGGAGGAGTGGGCAAAAATTTCTCCCAGTTGATGTCAGAGACAGGTAGACAGTTATAAGAAACACCTACTTGAGGTTGTTTCTGCCAAAGGGGGCAATACCATCTATTAGAGCCAAGGGTGTACTTACTTTTTCCAGATGCGAAATTTGCATTCATGTTTATTTAAATTATACAATGGACTACAAAATGTAAATGTTTCATGATATCTATTATATTATATCACCTTTATCTATCAATATTGTTGAAATGAAGATCAAATAGCTGTATGTTGAAATATGTTGAAAAAGTCAAAACTTTACATGGGGTGTACTTACTTTTTCACGTGACTGTATATATTGTTATGTCTGGCGGGGTAGAGCAATTTATAGAGCAGATAGATCTGAGTAGGTAACATGCTTTGTGTGTCGCGGTATGGACAACTCCCTGTAATAAGTTCATGTGTAGGCGTTTTGTCGGTAAGGAGTATACTTGTGAATCTACCAGGAGGTTCGTGTGTTAAGTCGAGTTATTGATTAAAGAGTAGCTTTTTGGAAATTTTTTGGGAAATTAAAGAAATTTTGGGAAATTAAAGATTAAAGAGTAACACCTGGTCACAAGTGCAAAGAAAGAGTTGTGAGAAGTGCAAAGAAAGAGTTGCAAAAAGTGCAAAGAAAGAGTTGCGAGAAGTGCAAAGAAAGAGTTGCACCAAGGATCGCTGAAAGGAGAGTCAGAGATATGGCAGAAGAACAAGTGCGAAGTGTGAAGTGCCTAGAAAGAGTTGCGCCCCACCAGTAGTTTGGCTCCACCAGCAGTTTGGCTCCACCAGCAGTTTTGGCTCCACCAGCAGGTTGGCTCCACCAGTAGTTTGGCTCCACCAGTAGTTTGGCTCCACCAACAGTTTGGCTCCACCAGCAGTTTGGCTCCACCAGCAGTTTTGGCTCCACCAGCAGCTTTGACTCCACCAGGGTGCACGTATCGCGGCAGCCCGCACGACCGCAGCTAGGGCGTTGACGGCGGCTGCTGGACGTGCCGATCGAGGAAGGGCGGCGGCTGCTGACTCCCGGGCCGACCGTGCTCCGGTTCGAGCGGAGCGTTCCTCTCCTTCCAGTCCTTCCATTCCTACCTGCAATTTCCCCATTCGTGTGAGTTTGCTCGTAGTCTGTTTTGTGTGTCTTGTCCTGGGGTATTAATTAAGACTGTAGGTAAGCTAGCATTGCACTGTCTCTCCTTGATTTCTTCTATAAATTATTTTATTATCTTTCCTTCTTCCTTGGTTATTTTGGTCCTGTAATAGCAAATAAATCATATTAGTATTTCCAACCTTTTGCCTTCGTCTTCCTCTTCTTCACATCCGTGTCGCCTTTGTCTTTTCCCCATTGAAAACCTGTGGCACGATTTGGCCCACGTTTAAGGAATCGGGTCTTAGTATTTGTTAATCGTTCGGGCCGCGGCCGCCATCCGCTCGGCAAATCAACACCTTATCCGTGGTCCGTAACAATTGTCTTCTGTGACCTGTGTGTGTTCACCTGGTTAGCCAAACCTTTGTCACTTTTGGTACCGCAACCACATAGACATTCCGACAGGTCCTTATTGCAACACTAAGTACGCCCTTCCCTGACATGCTTGTGAAAGAGAACCGGCAAAAGGAAACCAGGCCAGGACACCACTGCATGGCCGCCAGCATTTACACCTCTGACAGGCCTGTACACCTCGATTGCCACGTGCTATGATCACACCACAGGCCTGTGATTCGGTGGAGGCCACTGATTGGGTGGCCCGCCAAGGCTGACGCCACCGCCGCGGAGTGATACGGGGGGCGGCAGGACTTTGGGAGAGTGAGTGAGTGAGTTGCCCAGGAGAGATTAGCGAGCGCCGAACACCATTGTTTAGTCTGGCAGTGGAGAGCAGTTGCCAGTCTGAGTTGGTTCAGAGCAGTTACGCGGTAGTTGGTTCAGAGCAGTTGCTTCTGGCAGTGGACTTGCACTCTCGTCCCCCCCTTTGCCATTCTTCGTCGTTCTGTGTTCGTGCTCGAGTTGAGGGTCGACCTTGTGTGGAGCTCGCTGGCCTGCGTGGTGCCTGGTGCACGGACCTCGTGGGTGGCGAGAGGATCGGAGTTTGGAACAGGGCCTACCTCGTGTGCGGGCGATCGGCGCTTGTGGAGCTTGGAGCGAGGCCTCGTGGGTGCATCGTGGCTGAACGGAGCCGTGTTGGATGGCAGCCAAAGACAAGACGACAAGAGACAGATAAGCTCGCACACCACAGACACACATAACGAACGTGTTTCTTTTGTTAATCCATTCCTTTGTTCTTGTTTCTGAAGTTGGTGTGTGGGATCCCAATTTAGTTACCTTATTTTATTATCGGCGTGTATTTTCCTGTCCTTGCTTTTATTTGTAATAAACCCTTATATTATTTTCTATACATATACCTGAACGCAGTTTCCATGTGGTTGATTTTAACAGGTAAGGCAGCAGGGGTCTCGCCGCTCCCCTCCATCCCGTGCACATTGGTGTAGCTTTTGTTTTTTGGAATCCGCCATTGAGTTTTTGCCTCAGGGGCTAAGGCCTTCGCGATCGGCATCTGTGACCGCCTGATATTAATCAAAGACGGTCACGTGACATTTGGTAGTCAGTAGTGGGATTGAACCCCGAGTCAAATTGGTGTCAAGGAGTGGAGAATTTGAACGAAAATTTTTCATAGTCGAGGCGGATAAAATTTGTATAGTCGATTGGACATACGAAGCGCGATATCGCGTCTTCGACAAATTCGAATTCTGTTTTCAGAATTAAAATAAATACGCACGCGGGAAACGACCTTCCTCAAAGCGGATGTCGGAGGTCGATGAAATGGAGGTGCGTAGCGAGGCTTCTGGCAGTTTAGGGAGTGAGCCGGAAATAGTGGAATTGGAGGATAGCGTTGGAACTTCCCCCGCCGGAGGGGCGGCCCCCATAGACGGCCAGGCCTTAATGCAAATTATGGCGCGATTGGAAAATAACATGAGGGAGTTAGTCGGGAATTGAATCCTTTTGCGAGCCAGTCGGGAATTGAATGACAAAATTGGGGGGTTGGAAAATAAAATGGGAGAAATGAACAATAAAATGGAGGGAATGAGTAATGAGATGGGAGAAATGAAAAACAAAATGGAGTCCCAGGGGAATTAATGTAGGGAAGGAATAAAGGGAATGAGTGATCGATTGGGACAAATTGAAGGAATGGGAAATATAATTGATGAATGTACGAATAAATTGAGGGAAGGACGAACGAATGGTGCCGATGGGGCACAGGAGAAGCCAAAGGTGGCAGAAATTCAATCTGAAAAGGGGGAAGGCAAATTGAGAATGGAGGAGAGTACGGCCCATGCAGATGTGCACGAGGCTCAGGCACTGGGAATGGCAAATGAAGAGGTGAAAGGGGAATGCCAACAGGTGAGCGTGGAGTGCCAGGAGGTGATGGGAGAATTAAAAGGTAATGGGGACTGTTTCCCACCTGCTGGCCTGGTTGTTTATCGGGATCGGCTGGATGCCACAACACCTCAACAGGGGGACGAATTTGAATCCTTGCTGTGCCAGGGCGGTGGTGCAGAGCGAGAGGGGGTAACATTATTGGGGGTCCGTGTGGTGGAGCCGGACCGGGTATTTATTGATGAAAACCTGACGGGGCCAGAAATGGTTTGGTGTGATGATGATGATGAGCATGATGTGATTCAGCGGCTGGGGACCTGGGACAGTCCCATGGAGGACGAGTTTGACCGGGCCCAAAGGAGTTTGGGGGAGGAGGTGAGTCGGTCCGAGGTGGTTGTGGTGACCGTGGGGACCCTCACCATGCATAACAATTGGGTGCAAGAGGCTCCAAAATTAAAGGACCAGTTGGGGGAGTGTGTTGGCTCCGGGCTGGATTCAGACATTGAGGGATCGGGAGATCGAGCCTCTTAAGATTTGGTCCCCATAGGGAATGTGGAACAGCTGCAGGGAGGGGCAGAACAACCTGTGATAGAGGTTGTTACCTGCAGCTGCGGTGATTGGACACCTGGAGCCAAAATTGTAAAAAGGGAATTTAAAATAAAATTAAAATGGGAGTTTGATTTGGCGCAGTCTTGGTTGGAGTTGGTCCCCGGGCTGCGGAATTTGGACCAGTGGAGGTCATGGGAGATGGCCTCGGGCAAAATTTTCCCCTTTGTAAATTTGGGAATGCCAGCCAGCTGGGGGGCTGTGCTGGCGAGATTTGGACGTGGGGTCCAGCCTTGGGTGTCAATGTACGACCTGGGCCCACGGGGGTCTGGTGGAGTGTTGCGTCCCTTGTCCGTCGGGGCGCCGTCCGGGCATGTGGCTCGGGCCGGCAGGGTCACTGGACCCTGGTGGGGGTTAAGACCTCCTGGGGGGTCCGAGGTGGTTTCTCAAGCCTGGGATGGCAAATATTGAGGACCACTAGGGGGAGGTGTTGTAGGTCGCACTTTGGTGGTGGCACTGCGGACGGCCAACTTGGGCCTGATGTAGTGACCACCCGGGCATGCGGCCTGATACCCTCTCCCTGAGACTCTGGGACAGCCAGCATATGGTGACCTGACATGCTGTGCTGGGCTATGGATGCGGGTCAAACCGAATGGACAGGGATGGAGATAGCCTGCCCGACAACCATTGGGGCATCTGTGGAACGTGATGGTGTGAGAGTGACCTTCCACAGATGTCTCGTTATGATTTATGGACTCTCAGTTTGGGAAGAGAGCCATGGGGATGTGAATCGGGAATGTGTAACGAGCCGAGCATATGGGCCATGCTCGGCTGGCATGTGTATGGCAAAGCATCTTTCTTTGGTGAGGTTAGTGAATTGTGACAAATGTTTGGCATGGGTAGTCTGTGGGTTAGATGCAAATTTAAGGGTGAATTTTGTGAAGAGAAATGGTGGACACTGTACAGTGACGCCATTATTGATCCAGGTGTGTTAGACCAAAGGGTTGGAGGCTGTGATAAAATTGACAGGGTAGCATGACACAGCTTTCCACTGGTTGCGGGGGCGACTGTGCTGATGCTTGGGACGTGGAGTCATGGGGATGTAGTAGTGTGGTCTGAGGGTCAACGTGGTGCTATGGGTGTCCGAGGTGTGTGGACCATGTCTTCTGGGTGGGTCTCCTGGTGGAGCATGGCTGTTGACTGGACCTTGGTGTGGTCAAGTGTGGGTGAGCATTGGGGGGGCTGCAGTTCTGTAGTCGGACTGGGCGATGATGTGGAGGTGCAGGGGACGTGGCTGTAGGGATGCCATGCACTGCGACCGTGCCTCCCAGGGCCGAGGTTGTGCATGCGGTAGTGTGTGCGGTCGTGTGTTTTTGGCAGCAGGTGCTCACTACATTGGCCAGCTGGGGCTGGTGCAGCCGTGTTCCTCGCAGGGGGGGGGGGGGTCGAAGGATGGATGGTGGGTCGCACCCTTGTGGACACTCATGGGCCATGTTGGCGTTTTGACTGCTCACCTTGTCCCGATGACCCTTGCACGGTAGAGGTGCAGAGCTGTCGTAGCCACAGGTACTTGTGTAGTGATGACCACCGTTGGATGCGTATCCACATACCTGCCAGTATAGTGGGGACAAAAGAGAAATTTGGAAGAATTTGATAGGCCCAATGATAAATTTTGGGATTTTGTGAGTGGATGGCACTTTGGATCTGAGCAACCTGCAACTACCTGCACTTCAGGTGAGTGTTTTGAGGTGTTCTGTCCCAGGCTCCAGGACTTGCTATTTAAATTGGGGACATGTAACTTGGAGTTGGGAGGCGGGTGAGAGTGATGACATGGCCGGTGAGGGGGATGGAATGGGGGCCACACAGTGTCTTGTGGGTGGCGTATGTTTTTGTGTAGTGGTCATGTGTTTCTATGTGGTTGTGAGGTTGGAGGAAATGGATGAGTGATTATTGGAGACAATGAGGGGTGATTATTGTACTTTTGGAAATGTGTAATGGCAAATGTGAATAGGAGATTTCAAATGTGGCAGGCCATGGCAACTTTTGTAACATCTTTTGTACCATCTTCTGCTTGGAATTGTGCTGAGCTGTGTTGAGAATTGAATGGCAGCGGGGGAGGAAGTGTGTTTTGGGAATCTTGTGGGTGGGGAAGGTGTGTGTGTCCGCAGGTACGGATCAAGCTCTGAGGAGCGATGTCTGTGGCCCCCTCTGCGGCAATTACCCCTGGCAGCCAGTGGTATCTGGAAATTGGAGCTCGTCGGTGGAGGGTCTGGTTGGGTGACGTGGGGTAAAGGAGACCCCCGGTAACCCATGTTGCTGCGCTGAAGCAGGAGGCCACGGAGGGGAGACCCTCACCGGTGAGGTAACGGCGGAAAGGGGCTGTTGGGCTGTCACGTGCCAAGAGGTAAGGGGGGGGGGGGCAATGAACCTGTAAGTCGGTTGACTTGTTTTTGGGACTGTGGGCACCACAGCCTGAAGCACCCCCACCATCTGTTTGTGTGTTACTTACTTTTTCCACATGCGAAATTTGCATTTATGTTCATTTAAATTATACAATGGACTACAAAATGTAAATGTTTCATGATATTTGTTATATTATATCACCTTTATCTTTAAATATTGTTGAAATGAAGGTCAAATAGCTGTATGTTGAAATATGTTTAAAAAGTCAAAACTTTACATGGGGTGTACTTACTTTTTCACGTGACTGTATATATATATATATATATATATATATATATATATATATATATATATATATATATATATATATATATATATATATATTGTTACGGACACGGCTAGGATGTTAATTGGCCGAGCGGATGGCCGCCGCACCCGAACAGTTACCCCGACTAACCCGATTCCTGAACGTTGGCCAAAATCGCGCCACAGATATTCAATGGGGAAAAGACAAAGGCGACGCGGATGTGAAGAAGAGGAAGGAGACAAAAGTAGGGAATACGAATATAATTTATTTGTATTTACAACCAAAAGTAACCAAGGAGAAGGAAGGATAATAAAATAAAGACAGACAGAGGGACGGACCAGAAGGACACAGTGAAACAGCTTACCTATACAGTCTTACTTAACCCAGGACAGAACAAACGAAGACGGACTCACACGAATGGGGAATGGAGGCAGGAACGATTGGCTGGACCGGGAGGAAGGTTCAGCTCGGACCACAAGCTGGAAGGCTTGGCAGGGCGCACAGCAAGCCGGGCCTTGTCAGGCTGGGAGCGAGCAGGGCGACGTCGGCACACGTATCTCGCTGCACGCAGCCGGGGCTGGTTGTCGCTCCACGCCTCGGGCTCTTTTGGTCCTCCCCTTCTTTCTCCAAATCGTCTGACGCGTCTTTCTCTCCTTGCGCACTTGTCTCAGAGGCTTCCTTCTCGCTTCTGTCGCACTTGTCTCAGGAGCTTCCTTCTCGCTTCTGTCGCACTTGTCTCAGAGGCTTCCTACTCACTTCTCTTCCCTCCTCGCGCACTTCTCTCAGACGGCTTCCGCGCGCGCTCTTTATAACGCCGCGGGCAAATCAAGCCGCTGGCCTCTAGAACACGCCCATCGGTGAGCTCGCCTCGGCCCTGATTGGTCGGCACGGCCCTCTGGCTCCACCCTTGATGACGATGGGCGGGCACGCCCAGGATTCGGCAGCTCCTCCCCCTTCTTCTCCGAGCCTACCTCGTGGCGAATGGAGTCGCGGAGCGAACAGTTGGCAATTGTGGCTTTGGGAATGGGAATGAAAGGGGATCTATCTATTTGAATTCGGTGCAATGGAGTGTCAATTAATGGAAGACAAGGCCTTACCCTACTACACAGAATAAGGAAATAACTCTCAACAAGGGGGAAATCTATGATTGGCTAACGTGAGTGCTTATGAACTAATTACCGGACGCACTTTGACCTTTATACATAACTGGAGCAAGGAGGGCGATATTTTTACAACAATTTACACAACAAAAAAAAAAACACCATTCTCGTATCCACAACAATATATATATATATATATATATATATATATATATATATATATATATATATATAAAACTGTGAGAAATAGTAGAAACTCCACAGTACGAGCAGGGCGTCTCATTTGCATTGAATAAATAATCGGGAGATTAAATCAGACGCAGACGTAGCTTCAGGACTTCGATCTTTAATTTGACAAGCTTTTGACCAACAAAGGTCTTCTCCTAAGACTACAAAAACAGCAGGCATGTCTATCAGTCAAGTATGTAAAGTTATATGTGTGTAAGATGTGCGATATGTGTAGAAAATGCATACAAAAGGAAGAGCCACACCAAAGCTCACTCACCGGCCCCAAGTTCAACGGAAGTGAAGCGCACCTTACAGTTACCGTTTGCGTTACAGTTCCGGTGCACGTGCATATACCAATATAGAGATACATACATACATAAACACACAAGCATATATTCATATACCATTTATATTCATATAATATATTTATATATTTATATTAATGACATATAAAGGTAGAATGAATGAATGGGAGAATGAATGAATGAATGAATGAATGGGTTACGGTTAACAATTTGATTGGGTTGATGTAGGAACATGCTTTAATCATCAAAATTTATGCCATGAGGGATTTTTGTCCAAAGTTTATGTATGCAAAAGGACTCACGTTTCAGAATCGTGGTGTGTGATCGATTTGTGATTGATTCAATGGCAGAGATTTGAATGTCATTTATAGAGTGATCCGGTTGATTAAAGTGTTTCGTGGAAGGTAGAGATTTGCCCTGACTGGTGTGGAAGTTATTGATTTCTGACCGGGTGTTATTAATTAATAATATAATATATATATAACCACATTTAGAGGCCATTTTTCCCCGCAAAGCAGGGGTTGGCCTTTTTCGGGGACCGTGGTTGTTGTTGTTTTTTCGGTCCCCTTTTTGAAGCAATGTTTTACGGCCGGATGCCCTTCCTGACGCCAACCCTTTTTGTCGCCTTTTTGCGACAAGCAGGGAACTACCAGTGAACTGGTACTCAATTAGCCGACCTCGGAAGGATGACAGGCTGAGTCAACCACCTGGCGTTAATTCAGCGATCGACCGGGATTCGAACCCAGGATCCTGGTATCCTAAGCTGGCACCCTAGCCGCGAGCCCAACACCAGGCTTAATTAAATATTATTAATTATTATTTTTTAATTATTAATTAATTATTATTAATTATTATTAATTATTAATTATTAATTATTATTATTAATTATTATTATTAATAATAATAACATTAATTAAAATTAATAACACCCGGTCAGAAATCAATAACTTCCACACCAGTCAGGGCAAATCTCTACCTTACACGACACCCTTACACGACCAAGTCTGTATATATATACATTGTAGGGGAATTTGTAGCTGAGAGACTCAGGACTCCAATGACCGGACACAGGTTTACAAAAGGTCTGGTTTATTAACTGGTTATTCACTTCATTCCATTTACCAAATAATACCGCATAATATAATGGATCAGGTTAACTCTTTTCGCATGGTCCTTCTCGTTCGGCTGATGTTCCTCTGCCACTCCCTTTGGTCAGAGCTTCTGGTAGCAAGTTCTGTCGACTCCACGTTTGCTCTCGTTTATATGGACCAACTGGACTTAATCCTCTGTCCGCTAATGCCCCGAGGTCATGCGTGCACCGAGTCCTGGCATCAGCTCGCTCCCCTCCTGCTGTGAGTTCCGTTTACCAAACGATAGGGGGGTGCTTCAGCCAGGGGCTGTGACCAGGTGGACAAGAGATTATCATGTTCGGGCGCATTCCTGACACTCATTTACAAACTCGTCTTTCACAGAGTTTGCATGTAAAATGTATCTGCTTCGTTACCAGGTTAATTAATAAGTTACCAGTGCCAATTAATAAGTTACACTGAGTTACACTTCCACAATTCCCTCATCTTTTTGTTTTTGTTTATATTAACCATTAATCTAAACATCAATATAAGTAAACAATCAATCACTACAAGTAAACATCATTACAAGTATAAGTAAATAATCAATCACTTTGGTAATCAAATTCCCTTGGGCATACACCGTCATCCTGCAAGAATCACAAAACATTTCGTTGGTCATTGACTCCTTCCATATCGTTCAATGTATTGCATTTGCATCACAAATATATTTTCAAAACAACACTTCACCATCACCAAGATACAACAATTTCACTTCATTTTCAAGTTTTGTAAAGCATCTGCACCATCTGGCAAAAAACGTTTGCCTCCACACAAATGTTGACTTTGTTTGAAAGGAAGGGCTGATCACTTGTGTTTGAATCCTGGTATGAAACATTTTCTCCTAATGTCTTCATAGCTCCTGCACTACTTCGTGTAGGATTTCGCTGTTGTGGTAACATTGCGGAGTCATAGACTGACCCTGCTCTCCTTGTAGCATTCTTGCCACTTTTTGCTGTAAACCATAGTAATTCCTGAACAAGGCCTTCACCCAGTTGTAGTCGACTTGCCTCCTCCCTCATTGTGAGTGGGCAGCAAGTATTGGTGTGACGTTGATTGGCCAGCAAGATGTGGAACAGGGATGCCGGATGCATCCACACTGATGTTGGGACCATGGTGTTCAGGTCATTCATGGTCCTTACCAGGAGCAACCAGCAGAATCGTGCACAGCTGTTGTGACAAGGGCACAGCCGTTTTTTGCAGCTCCATGCTGGTTCCCCGGACGTTGGTGAAGTAATAACATATGTCCCCGCATTTCACAGAGGTTGCAGGTAAAATGTCGTTGTCCTGCAACTTCTGATGTGGTAAATGTTCGAAGCCTTCGAACAAGAGTAAGTGATCGCCTTTCTTTCATATGTTGCAGTGTGATCCAGGCAAATGGTCACATAAATTTCCTTGGTGAAGGTAAGCATTCATCTCCAAGTTACACGGGAGAATGTCTTCATCATTCTTTGAGAAAGAGGGTGTATGCCACGATTAACTTCATTTTTTTAGCCACAAATTTTCTTTCTCGAACTTCTTCCCAATTCCGTTAGCAATCCCTCCAAAATGTGATCTCGTCTTATCCTTATGCTCAGTCACATCTGAATCTGCTTTCCGCACACACTGGATCAGATAGGGTACATCTTACCATGAAATCAGCATAATCATGTATATCTTCCGACAGTTTCACATTCAACAATTTGTTGTTTTTCCTTAACACAAAAGTTATATTCATTTATATGCGTCACACAAATAATATTCAATCAGGTATGTATTTTATTACTAAACTAAGAATAGCATTGTATATGATTACAATCACAAACGGGAATACCTAATTCCCAACAACAATTTTTCCAAACCAACAAATTAAACATAATGTATTATTACCATAATTCCTCTCCACTTTTTCTTTTCCCTCTTTTTCCTAACAGTGTGTCACTCGTGGTGATATGAGTTCACTGATATTGTAATTGACACAACTCATAACATTGTCGTTATGCCATTATCTTAATTCTACTGTTTCATTTGCAACATCACTTGATTTAATCTTTTAATCTCAGTATTTATTCATATCATCATAACAATCTTTCTATTTTAGGTCCATATTTGTTTATATTCTTATCAACCTCCTACGGTTTATCAATTTGTTCCAAAACACTGCAACCAAAGGTTTTAACCAAAGCTCTACCAAACTATTTCCAATTTGAACTCAAAATGCTAATTAAACAACAATTCAAAGAATTAACTTCAATGGGTCAACAAACTCATTTTATAAACAGATCTAATTTTCCCATCCAATAATTTTCCTTGCCAAATGTCGTATTGCAACACTTTAATAAACCTTCGAAAAATGTCTCCCAAATCAATAAATTCCCTTTTTACTTCCCAAATACTCATCTGTAAATTACATATTCAATTACAGTTTTTTCCTATTTGTTCGGCCTAAATGGCCACTGAAGTGGCTGCCAACATGCAGTACCGTTTTTATCTACCAAGCAAGTATTCGTCCACATAAGATCTCTACCAAAATGTTGTTTGTAAAAAACAAATCTGGGATTTCTGATTACATGGATGCACACTCTCAGGACATTTCAGGCTGCTTGTTAACAATCCACTACGATTAATTAATTCCTTTACCCACAATCAAATAATTAGTACAAATTGAGGATATTATCCCTATCACATTCATTTATAGATTCATTATGTTGGATCTAAATTTTCTCCCACTGCTGCAAGGAAGAACAATAGCTCTAATAAGTCTTTGTAATATCTCACTTCATTTACCCAGCATCGAAGAATTTATTTACTATCCATTCCCATCTGTTAACCAGTGACTTTGTTTGAACTCCAAAACTTAATTTGATGAATCCCATGTGTATGGTACCACTTATTGAAACCCCTACTTTTGTAGAAAATATCCAAGTAAGTGTTTTACACCCCCTTAACTGTTGCTCATCCATTTCTATGCACCCAGTGAGTACTACTGACACCAGTATGCCAATATAGGTGTGCGAGATTAACAAATATGTTGCAGGTACACGTAACAGCGCGTTCTGAGTATAAATAACGTAACAGCGCGTTCATGGCTGCCCCTTGGTTTAAGATGCACAATGCATTCCGTTTTAAAACTCACAATAGTTCAAATCAGCAAGATTTTCTTTATTATTTTCCCATATCATCTATGCCTAATACACATCCATACATGCAGCACAATTTATATGCTGATAAAATTCAAGTTTATATATATATATATAAATCCATGAGCAGAGTATTCTGGGAAGTCAGTGTAAGACCTCTCCCAAATTTGGATAATTTTGTACTCCCTCATTTCTTTTTATGAAGCTCATATCCATAAATAGCTGTTATTCTCATATAAATTCTATCAAAAATGGAATCCCCAAGTTACTCACAATTTTACTATTTAATTAATGGCTGCTCATAACCCAGCACATCAAATCTTTATATTCCATCTCCCTTGACAAAAGAGATAATGTTCATAATCAAATTTTATTTCTCTTTTATTTTACGGATTCTCTGCATATTCAATCCCATCCACATAAAACTATCCATTTCCAGACAGGCACACTGTCGGTGTCAACAATCTTGTAAGATTGATACACAAAACAATAAAAAACACTAACATTGACACACAAAAATACACACACACATGCATTATGCGTATTTGTTTGCGTTGGAACTATTATTTACAGATCAAGATGGGTGTCAATTTTATTTCAATTTCATAAAATTTGTCCTTCAATTTTTTAGAAATGCTAATACACAAATGGACCAAAAAGTTTATTCTTAGAAAACCCCTATGATGTCACATTGAAATTACCCTTTCAGTTCCCACAATAATTTATCCAAATTTGACTACACACCCATTTACATGTCAGTCGACCACTGACTTATCAATCATGCGGAACACTAGTCCGAAATTCTCACCTGATCATCATGTGACCCTTGTCACTTAGTTTCAAAAATTTGCAAAGCAATTGTTCCAACTTTGTAAATTTAAAATTGTGTGCCCAACATAAAAGATCCAATTTCGGCATGTGATCAATTAATTACTAATTTGCTTACAAGCAAAAGAAAAAATGAATAATTCTTGCTCCGAAAACTTTTCAGACCCAAGAATCATCGACAGTTATTCATGTTTGTCCAGTAATCTAATTTGTTGAGGCCAATCGTCATTTGGGATTTGTCGCAATGAAGGCCTAATCATTGTCTGAGGTATCGGTCAGCACTGGTACCCTTGATCTTAGTTTACCCTATGAACTTGTCTTCCTTTTGGTATACGGACATCCTCTTTTCCAATGTCCCATCCGTCCACACTTGAAACACCGGTTTCTGTCGTTGCCTGGTCTGTGCACCTGTGCACTTGTATTGCTGGGCTGCATCTCTACATCCCTGAGTTGCCACTGCAATCTCTCGTTATCTCCCGAAACACGAAAAAATTCTCTGTACCGTCCTTTTTGGGGAGACAACTGGAAATCAGATGGGACAACTGTCCCTTTCATTCCTAATTTCGAGGGCAGTTGTGCATTTGTCTCCTCCACTGTATCCTGTATCCTTTTTATTTTAAGTTCTAGATCCGTTATCCGTTCTTGCTGTTCCCGTTGTCTGGATTCACCATCCCAAAGATGGAATGCAAGCCAGTCTACCGTTAGATTCTGTCTCTTCCTGGCTTTCAATCTTTGTTCCAATCTTTCCAATCGACTTCGCTCAAATGTACCATTTCTTGGAAACTCCTCTTCATGTCCCTTTGTCCACAAATACCAATTCTCGACCTGCCTTATAGCTTCGGCACCATAACGGTCGTACATATGATGTGTACAAGTACCTTTTTGTGGAATTTCTGGTTGTCCTTGTGTATTCTTGCAGGCTCCATTTCCCATTCTGCCTTTTATCAAAGTAGCGTTGGATGTGTTGTAGCTTGTTCCAGGTTCCTCTAAAGCTTCACTCGTACCTCCAGGAAGGATCTCTCCACCTGTTCACACGGTGATTTCCAGAGAATCTCCCTCAGCTGTGGCTTTTGCACAATCCAATCTCACAGATCAGTATTTGCAGATGAGCCGGAGGGTCAGTATGAAATGGGTGAATCCTCAGGTGTCCGCTCTGTTGACGGGGAAATCACACAATGGTAACCGCACATATATATCTGTATATAAACTCACCACCTTGCTCAATTTTCCCAGGTTGTCTCCACATTGATAATATCTCGCAAAGATATCAAAGCTTCTTTCTTGAGACCGCATTTTCATCAATCAAACAATCAATATATTCAATTCAATTTATTCAGTTCAATTTATTCAGTTAAATTTATTCAATTAAATTCAATCAATTAGATTCAATCAATCAACAATTCAATCAATTATTCAATTTCAATTAATTCATCAATATTCATCAATAAATCAAATTAATCATTTTGGATGTCTCCTTGCATAAGCCCTTTCCCCAATGATGTCAGGACAGGTCCATCCATTGACTGAGATCGAATTTCATCGGTCGTCACCTCGGATTCGTACCTCATGTCAATTGATGAATCACCGTCCTGTCCTAGGGTCATATCTGACATATTTCCCCATTTTGCCTGGTCTCCACAAATTTTCTTTGCAACCACTAAAGGCAACTCATCCTTCATTCGTGAGACAGCCAAAATGGATGGCAGATATTAAAGTTCATTGGGAAAAATATCTCATCATTTTTTCTTTTAATAGTACCCAAAATCTCTTGGCAATATAAATTTCGTAAAACTCCTGAAATAAGACTGTAAAATTCCTTCAATCATGCTAAATTTTGAAACTCCATCGCTTGTACCACCCAATTTATCCCATAGAGCTCGAAAGTTCTTTCCCAAGTTCATGCAATCATTCTGCATTTGAACCCTATGATATCATTCATAATAATCATCATGATTTTATAGTCATGGTCCAATCATAATCATCTATTTAAAACGAACATTTCCTTTATCACCACAGCTATGTGGTATAATCAACAATAGAATAAAACTGTACATAGCAACAGGCTACCTCATGGCCACTTAGTATACCTATTGACAATAAGTCATAACAATATCGAATAATCATTGAACAATTCAAAAATCGCTTTCACTGCTCCAGCCGCAGCATTCGTCATTTTGTCTGCTCGTCCGCATGACCAAAACGAAATAAAGGGAGCTCAACCATTACACAGCGCTTTTAATGGCGCATGCCATAGGACCTCAACGCAATTTCGACTCGGCCAGAAAACGAGCAAATTTGCAGGATGTTAACTGGAATTAGTCGTGAAAATATATCAAAAATACACAAAAATACACACCCACAAAAATAAACAACAAAACCCAAACAAACCCAAGGTCGACCCTCTTACACAGTAAATTACATCATTTCAGCATCGTATTGATTGCTGACATATTCCAGGGTTTATACACACCTTAAAAGAGGTATGCGTGGTGTTGCCCCCTCCCACGTTTATTCCTCATTAAATTCCTCATTAAATTCCTTATTAAATTACTCATTAAATTACTCATTAAATTACTTATTAAATTACTCATTAAATTACTCATTAAATTACTCATTAAATTGCTCATTAAATTACTTATTAAATTACTCATTAAATTACTCATTAAATTACTCATTAAATTGCTCATTAAATTACTTATTAAATTACTCATTAAGTTACTCATTAAATTACTCATTAACTTAACTTACATAGTTTCAGCATTGTATTGATTGCTGAAATATTCCAGGGTTTATACACACCTTAAAAGAGGTATGCGTGGTGTTGCCCCCTCCCACGTTTATTCCAGGGTTTATACACACCTTAAAAGAGGTATGCGTGGTGTTGCCCCCTCCCACTTTTAATTACTCATTACATCGTTTCCATTTTAAAAAAACATCGCTTCTACTGCTCCAGCCGCAGCATTTGTCACTTTGTTTGCTCATCCGCATGACCAAAACGAAATAAAGAGCTCAACCATTACACAGCGCTTTTAATGGCGCATGCCATAGAAACTCAATGCAATTTCGACTCGGCCAGCAAACGAGCAAATTTTGCAGGATGTTAACTGGAATTAGTCGTGAAAAATATATCCAAAATACACAAAAATACACACCCACACAAATAAACAACATTTATTCCGTTCAACAGAACAAACATTTCCTCTATCATGACATGCATGTCTTCAAAATTATATGACCAAGAGAAAAAGTAAAATTAATTAAAAACTGCGGGCAGTGATGATCCGGGGACCATACCGCTCCATTCTGATTGGACGAGTGCGTGCTAGAGTCGTTAACAATGACAGTCCAGATCCGATTGTTCAAAATTTCAACTCAATCGATCGAAAAATGAACGCAGGGATGCATTTTAAAGGTGCAGTGGCACTAACTGAGTTGCCACGAATATGGCCACGAAATTGCCAATATGGCCATCACAAAATATTTTCCTTAATCAATTGGCTCATAGCATAACCAATCTGTAAGTATTTCATCCGAAGATGTATTTCTGAGGACTTTTAATTAAATAAGTCATTTATAAATCAACGAGTTAATTTATTAAATGATTAATCAATAAATCAATATTTTCCTTGACAGCCACATCACTTGGTCAGTGTCATGTCCAAATATCAGCTTCCTTACTCAAAAGGTGCCTGAGTAATGATTACTGTAATTACTGTAATTACCGGAACTGTAATTACTGTAATTTAATAAGAAATGTAATTAATTAAATAAGTACTTCATTAATCGCTCATAATTAAATAACTCGTGAATTCTTATCCGATTTATTTAATATTTGAGTGTCCCCAAAACGTTGGAGCAAAACGTTGCAACAACGAAAGTGAAACGTTGTAGTGACGTTGTGGAAACGTTAGCACAACCCAACATTTGAATGTTCCCAAAACGTTGGAGCAAAACGTTGCAACAACGAAAGTAAAACGTTGTAGCGACGTTGTGGAAACGTTAGCAAAACCCAACATTTAAATGTTCACAAAACGTTGGAGCAAAACGTTGCAACAACGATAGTGAAACGTTGTGGCGACGTTGTGGAAACGTCAGCAAAACCCAACATTTAAATGTTCACAAAACGTTGGAGCAAAACGTTGCAACAACGAAAGTGAAACGTTGTAGCGACGTTGTGGAAACGTTAGCAAAACCCAACATTTAAATGTTTACAAAACGTTGGAGCAAAACGTTGCAACAACGATAGTGAAACGTTGTGGCGACGTTGTGGAAACGTCAGCAAAACCCAACATTTAAATGTTCACAAAACGTTGGAGCAAAACGTTGCAACAACGAAAGTGAAACGTTGTAGTGACGTTGTGGAAACGTCAGCAAAACCCAACATTTAAATGTTCACAAAACGTTGGAGCAAAACGTTGCAACAACGAAAGTGAAACGTTGTAGCGACGTTGTGGAAACGTTAGCAAAACCCAACATTTAAATGTTCACAAAACGTTGGAGCAAAACGTTGCAACAACGAAAGTGAAACGTTGTGGATTATCCCAATGGATAATCCCAATGAATCACAATGCAATCCCATTAAAATCCCATTAAAATCCCATATCTTGTCACCCTTTGCATTGTTGAAAGCAATTAATTCCATAACTTAATATTACCTCAATTTATATATACTAGGGCGTGCCCGCACGTACGTGCTTGCCCGTACGTGCTTGCAAAAAAAAAAAAAAAAAAAAAAAAAAAAAAACATGCGTGCAAACAACAACAACAAAAAACTTTGAAACCACGTGGCAGTAACGACCACAGAACCCCCCTTCTATTTACATGCAATGGTTTGGTCCATTCGCAAAGCCAAAGCGAACGACCACAGAACCCCCCCTTCTATTTACATGAAATGGTTTGGTCCATTCGCAAAGCCAAAACGAACGACCACAGAACCCCCCCTCTATTTACATGAAATGGTTTGGTCCATTCGCAGAGCCAAAGCGAACGGCTTGCGAGTACGGTGACCATACCTTGGGACCCACTTGTCCGATTAATTTCAAACCTTGACAAATTTTCCATTCCTTCCCTTCCTGATCTTTCGATGTAGGGCTGGGTTCTTTTTTTAGGATCATGTTGCATCGAGCATTATTTTCCAAAACAGTGTGAACATTAAACCACACCAAAACCTCTGACATCCCACCATTAACACCTATTGTAAGCGTGCCGAATCAGTAAGCATCACCCCTTCTATGAGCCTCGACCAGAGGGTGGTTGTTACTCACAAACACTCGTCACTAGCTGTTCCATTGTCTGCCGATTCCCACTCTGCTGTTTTTGTCTCATAATCACCAAACAAGAACAGTACACATTTCCTGTAATTATCTCTCATAATCAGGATAAATTTGGAAAAGCCCTTAAACTAACACCAAGCAGATCAATTTTTATATTTAGGTTGAGGTTTCACACAAACTGGTTAACCAAATAATACAGAATTATTATTATTATTATATCTCCGCCTTGGTGAACAGTTTATGTTTTGTATCCCACTGATAGGCCGGATCTGGATTCGGACCTGAACCAAAAATGGAATCGGCGTGTTTTTGTCACTTTTTTTAAAATAAATGAATAATATTAAAATAATAACATTAATAAGTATATTATGTTAAATATCATGTATATCGCTTTTCACCCGATCTCTTTATGGTGAAGAATCACTTTAAACAATTCTCGTAGCCGGATTCGCACCTGGGTCTTCACCAAAATCCAATCATTTCGTCGTGTCACCCATGCTATTTATCTGGCAAATTTCGTTAAAAAAAACAACAGCACTGGTTCCGTGTCACCCATGCTATTTATCTGGCAAATTTCGTCAAAAAAAACAACAGCACTGGTTCCGTGTCACCCATGCTATTTATCTGGCAAATTTCGTCAAAAAAAACAACAGCACTGGTTTTGTTTCCTGGAAGCGTCCTGCAAAACGCTTTGCTTCTCGCAAAACGTCCGCCAATGGGAAGTAAAGGGAGGGAAAAAGAGCGGGAGCAAGAGACAGGGTGCCGGAATGGACATGAGGGACAATGAGGGACAGTGAGGGAGTGTTGGTATGCAATTTTTATCCAATCGCCATCTTTCACAGTAATTCTGGACCGGCATGAGGTGGGAATGTCTGTCATGAATTTATTTGTTGATCGAACGAGTTTTAATTTGTCTAAATCCGACCAGTCGTTCCAAAGATATAAGCCTTTTTGTCGCAATACCATAAATTGGAATGAGGTAAAAATATATATATATAAATATAATTCCCTTTCCCGGTTCCCTGTCGCTCGCCGAGCGCCGAGCAAGTCGCTCGCTCGCCGAGCAAGTCGAGTGCTTTGAACAAGTGCAAAAAAAAAAGAAGTACTTTATACGTGTACGGGTGGGTAAACGAGTGTACCGGCCTTACCCGTCCTGGAAGCAAATGGTCGCAAGGTGCACGCTTGCTCCGTTTGCTCCCAGGTCACAGTAAGACCCTTAATGACCAGCGCAAAAATACGTATTTACAGAAATCATTTAGAAAAAAAAAACACGAATAAATTGCTACAGTCGTTTATCGAAGTACCATTCGTGATGGCTCACGCCACCTATCGCGGCATCGGTGCGCACGGAACCCCCAGAACCACCTCCTTCCCCATGTATGTACAAAACTATTTCCAAGTTCGTAATCATATTGGACAAAACAAGACACACTCACCTTTTTTTAAAGACTTGTTCGTACAATTGATGTCAGCGGTGCCTCCAAATTGTAGGGGAATTTGTAGCTGAGAGACTCAGGACTCCAATGACCGGACACAGGTTTACAAAAGGTCTGGTTTATTAACTGGTTATTCACTTCATTCCATTTACCAAATAATACCGCATAATATAATGGATCAGGTTAACTCTTTTCACATGGTCCTTCTCGTTCGGCTGATGTTCCTCTGCCACTCCCGTTGGTCAGAGCTTCTGGTAGCAAGTTCTGTCGACTCCACGTTTGCTCTCGTTTATATGGACCAACTGGACTTAATCCTCTGTCCGCTAATGCCCCGAGGTCATGCGTGCACCGAGTCCTGGCATCAGCTCGCTCCCCTCCTGCTGTGAGTTCCGTTTACCAAACGATAGGGGGGTGCTTCAGCCAGGGGCTGTGACCAGGTGGACAAGAGATTATCATGTTCGGGCGCATTCCTGACACTCATTTACAAACTCGTCTTTCACAGAGTTTGCATGTAAAATGTATCTGCTTCGTTACCAGGTTAATTAATAAGTTACCAGTGCCAATTAATAAGTTACACTGAGTTACACTTCCACAACATATATACAGACTTGGCATTTAATATGGAATATATTTTTTGTGGGGGTGAACTTACTTTTCAAGATGACTTAGAACCAAAAGTTCATTAGAATTATGTTGAAATTATTTTAGATTTTGTTAATGTGACCTTTAAAAGAAACAAAAACCACATTTGACATTTTGAAGGAAATAAATTGATCCTTGAAAGTGATGTAAACTGATATCGAACTCAATTCACGGACAGTACTGTATTAAACTTCTGTACGTTTTCCAGAAGTATCTCTTTATTTTGCACATTAGCCAAAAAAAAATTTAAACAAAAAAAAAGTTAAATTACGACTGGGATTACGGACAGTAAAATTACAGTTCAGTACTTCGTGTAACCCCCACGAGCATTCAGGAGAGCACGTATACGTCGAGGCATGCTGTTCACGAGATTTGCCAAGGTTTGGGCAGGAATCGCTTGCCATGCAGTGAAAATAGCCTGCTGCAATTCACGCACAGAGGTCGGCTGCTGGTCCAAGTTGTTGATTTGACGCGTTAATTCTGCCCACAAGTTCTCTATCGGATTCATTTCCGGGGACATGGCAGGCCACTCCATATGCTCGACACCACGGTCAGCAAGAAAGTGTTGGATCATGCGAGCACGATGAGGCTGTGCATTGTCATGTTGGAAGACAAAGTTTCCTCGAAAGGCTGCACGAGCAAATGGAAGCAATGTTTCTTTCAGAATGGCCCTGTACTTGAACTGGTTCAGGTTTACATTCAGAACAACCAGGTCAGTTTTGCCCCCTGCATGAAAAGCAGCCCAAACGGTCACCCCACCACCTCCAGCTTGGACTCTTGGCACAATACAATCTTCGTTGTAGGCTTCATGCACTTGTCTGCGCACTCGGTTGCGGCCATCTTGACGATAGACCAGAAATCTAGACTCGTCACTGAAGGTCACATGATTCCAGTGTCCTGACTGCCATTGACGGTGCTCTCTGGCCCACTGCAATCGGCGCTGGCGGTGTTGTCTGGTCAGGCGTGGCTTTCTCAGGGGACGCCTGGCACGATAGCCTGCTTGAACCAGTCGTTGGTTGACTAGCCTTCTGGATACAGGCACATTTGTCAGTTGCTGCCACTCAGCCCGAAGCCGATTAGCTGACTTGGTACGGCCATTGCAGACTAACCGGTGCAGCTGGCGATCATCTCTCCTTGTGGTTCTGCGGGGACATCCTGGCCTCAGTATTGGAGTAGGGACACCCCTCTGAGCATTTCGTTTCAGGATCTTTGACACCTGACCTTGAGTGATGCCATACTGCCGAGCAATAGCATGCTGTTTCATGCCAGAATTTCGTAAAGCCACCACTCCATGACAAACAGCATTGTCGAGTTGACGGACCATCTCCAGAGGAAGCGGCAATAACTTTTGTAGACGTGCAGCAGTTGTTTTCCACTAATACAGAACGCAACAACCCTTATATACACGATTGTGAAGCCAATCGTCAAATGTACCTGTCCTTTCATTTTGTCACACCACCTGTGATATTATCCTGTTATTGACTTCTTGCTGCGAAAGACAATCAGTGACATGGTTCTTTTAACAAAGAAATCACCAAAGCGTAAAAGAAACTCACCAGATTGATATACTGAGTTCAGAAAGTAAACCCAAGTCAAGAAAAAAAAAAATTCCATATTAAATGCCAAGTCTGTATATATATATATATATATATATATATATATATATATATATATATATATATATATATATATATATATATATATATATATATATACACATACATATATATATATATATATATATATATATATATATATATATATATATCATATATGCCACGCCTCATGTGAAGTTTAAATAATTAAGTTACAAGGACATTGTGAAAAGCCTTTGCCTGCACGCATTCCACAGCCTGGCCGAGTAGTTAATGAACAGGTTTGCAGTGTAAATCTCTCTTGCTCGGACAAGCCTGCAACATGTGAGTTTATACAAGAGAGACAGCTTCAAGAGAAAGTACGAACATCAAGGTCTTTTTGCAAGGACAAACATATGAATCAGGTTTTGGTGCCATAGAACCTGGGTAAGAGATTGCAAAACGGAGATTAAACATCATATCCTTCAAATTCGCCTGTGTTAAACCACATGCTTTACAAAGGAGCAGTCATTAGATGGCGTTCCAACACCACTAATGAATCCATAGATTTGCAAACTTTCTAAAAACTTTCTCAAACTTCTTGCACCTTTGCACAAACACTGACCGGACATATTTCTTCAACCTTATCTCTCTTTCAAGGACTTTTTGCCCCCCATTTTCTCCCCCTCCCCACTCCATACACACACATGCAACCCCACCTTGATTCTTTGTCCAGAAGACGACTATATAAGAGCTGAATCGACCAAGACAACTTAGCGATTTGCTGGATGGTGTGCTGTGGTTTTTGCTGATGTATTCTGGTGTTTTCCTGCGTATTTCTTTGCCGTATCTCTTTACTGTAACCAAGTGAATTCTCTCCGGCTAGTAAACCATCGATTAAATGAGGTGTGTGTGGATATTGGATCCTTCAACACCCACGACAATTTTGGTGGCCCGTACGAGGATGCTGACGCCTTGGATGCTGGAGAGGAGCGTGACGCTGTGGAGGTAAACTCAAGGGTCTTACCCGTAAACACCACCGGCTCAAAGGTCCATTGAATGGCTTTGTTAAAACATTTATATACAGAGCAAAACTACTATCTATGTGCACATATGATAGGAGAGACGAACATGATGTCTGCCTAACATCATAGCTCACTCTACCCTTCGGTCTTCAAACACAGCTTTTAGACACTCATGATTTGAAAAGGTGGGAGGGGAAAAAAGACACATGTAAACCCATCCCCCACAGGCCACGTAGGCAAGACCATTCATTCCTAGGGAACACATCCATCCCCCTTGGATGGCAATTAAAGAGACAGTCCTTTGAAGTTACATCTGTGATATTCCAAAGAGATATGTGGACTACATCCGGAGAACTTAACAATGCCTTACTCAATCTCAGTTTGACCCTCGGATCGCAATTTACAAAAAAAAAGTTTTCTCCATATCGCCCACCGAGTTCATTTGACCTCCACTGTAAAGGAAAGATGTGCAGATTTGCAAAGCAACAGCCAGGATGAAGTTGCATTCAAAGCTGATTAACTTTCAGAGTTTACAATGGACAATTTGACCTCTAGGAGTCACAGAGGGCATACAAGCCTTTACAACTAGTTTCAAGAATGCAGAGCATCGTTCATGCAGATTAGACAGGCAGAATAGGCATTTATGGCCAACATCTCGACGCCACATCTCGAGTCAAAAGAGTTTTTTTTCATCAATGTCTATCAAACTAGCCTGGTGTTGGCTTAGCTGTTAGGGTGCCGGCTTGGGATCCTGGGTTTGAATCCCGGTCGATCGCTGAATTAACACCAGGTGGGTTGACTCAGCCCGTCATCCTTCCGAGGTCGGCAAATTGAGTACCAGTTCACTGGAGCACGTGTATATATTCCCTGTGTGTCGCAAGAGGTGACTAACAGGGTTGGCGACAGGAAGGGCATCCGGCCATAAAAAAAATTGTTTTGAAAAGGGGACCACGGTGCCCAAAAAAGGCCAACTCCTGCTCTGCAGGGGAAATGGCCTCTAAAGGTGGTTCCTTTAATGTCCCCAAACTAATTCATTTATGTTTACAAGATTCCCCAAATCATAATTCGTTATGTTTGTAACATCATATAGATGAACTCAACAGTGTAAATACATAATCCCAACACTATATTTCAAAGCACAAAATATCTAACTATATCACCCTTATCCATGAAGAAATAATTACAGTACCTTTAATAAAAACGACACCAAATTAATTTACCATTGGATAAAACATAGCGTTTCTAAAAAAAAGCATGTAAAAAAAATAGATGGCTTGTTTTCTAAATATATAAATGAATGATTTTTTTACCCATTTGGGAAAATAAAATAAAATTGAACAACCATAAAAATCTTCCAAATTCATTATGATGTCTCATAGTTGGTTCAAGCAGATGTGGGAAAAACTGTTTGCTTTTAAAGATGCTCCCTACTCCCAACTTTTTAGACTATGATAATTTTTATAATTTTCACAAAGTCAAGTTTTCAACCCGAGTATCAACTACTCTCACAAGATTTTAATGAGGGTCTTCAAAAAGAAGATATAATCGGTTTATTTAAACTTCATAAAACAAACTAAATGATTGCAACATTGAAGATATAATACAACTATTTTGTGATATACTGAAATGTAAAAAGAAATCAAAACCCATAACTTGTATTCTCAGCGATAATACAGATGATATACCTTTAGATACCTCGTTAAATACAGATTCCTCTTTAGATACCAAGATTTAGATAAATCAAAAAGGAACCTCGTTATCTTTGATGATTGCATTAATGAGAGAAACCAAACGGTTATGGATAGCTACTACACAAGAGGGAGACATTCTTCTTGTAATTGTATTATCTCAGTCAATCATACTGTTACATTTATGGGGGGTAGGCAATGGATTACCTTAGGGCCAGGTAGATTGTATAGGTAGTGTGCTCCGACTGTCATGAAGAAAAGGTAGAGATCCATTAGACCGGATGTCGTGTAAGGTCATATATTTGTCCCCATGGCGAGTGGTGGGGTTATGTTAATTAGGTAGGGGTTAAGGGTAAATTCCCTGTATGTAAATTACCTCTGCTATTTCTCCTTTGTTCCTTATAACACACACCACACACGCCATGCACTCCACACCTAAAATAAACACCAAATAAAAGTACCTGGAAACAGGACATTGAGCACCACCAATGATACCACCGACCGGGTGATCACAAAGGCCGGCAAGTGGCCATGAGGCCACACCCCGAAGAACGATTGTTCAGGACAGCAATAGAGCGATGAGATGGACTCTTGGATTGGAGCATGCGCGTATGTCATCGGATGACGTAAGAGCCCGGGGAACAAAAGAATGGTGTCCTGGAATTTTCTCGCTCTTGGTTCGGGGTTTGAAAGCGAACAGTCACGGTTTTATTCTCTTGGTGTCCCTAGTTTACTGCAGACCATCGCGGCTCATGTTCTCTTTCTTTTGGTCCGGGCGATCGGTGCGAGCGGACGCATTTTCTTTCCCTGGCTCGTTGGTGCTGTGTGGAGTGGACAATGAGGGCAGAGCCGGCCTGCTCACTTCGCGCTCATCGGCTGGCAGTGAACGAACTTCGAGCCAAGGCATGTGTTTTCCCACGCACAGGCCTCTGGGATCCATTCGAGGACCAACGGGGTTCAAGAGCCGCTCAAAGTTGAGTACACAAACATGCATTATTTTCCAGTTATTTTCTCCTTGTGTTGTTTTACGAGTCCGTGTGGAGGGCCCCTCGATTAGGAATTGTAGTTTTACTGTGCATTTTTTGGTTACCGGCATTTCTTTCATTAAACCCGGTGTTGTTACATTTTTATTCCGTGTCGGTTTGAGTTGATTGTCGTGGTTCGAAGACGTCCAGTGGAAACCATGCAGATAAGAGCTTCGCTACCCTCACTACACCCCCGCGCGTATTAACACCGCCATAGTTGGATTGAACGCCTCGGAGTGTAAAGCTCGATGGACCAACCGTCACCTTGGAGGATCTTAATCCCCCAGTGAACGCGACAATACTTTCAACTTCCTCGTCGCTCAATAAAAAACAATGCCAATACTTTTATTTTATTCAAGTGAAATTCAATAGATGTAAATAATTTTTGGAGAGACAATTGTTCTACATTATATAGCAAAAAGGAATTTGAGGAGTATATGAAACATACGCCTGGAAAAAACAAATATATTGTTGTGAAATAAGATGAGATGCTAAATGATATTTTTTTAATTTTATGAATAATTACATACATAAATGACAACTATTATTATTAATCTTGTGGGTAAATCTGCTTCAGGAAAAAACTTTCATAAATCGAGGCTCTTGAATAGTATAAATGAAAAGATTGAAAGTTTTTTTTAAAAACACCCTATGATTCGTATTGTATCTGCAATAACCAGAGCAACGTGACCAGGAGAAGTAGAAGGTGAAGATTATTACATTTCAATGGAGGAACATATGCGATTGAGGAATGAAGGTCAAATATTTGAGGAGGTCTCTCTTGGCACAACAAAATATTCACATTGTAAGAGTGAGTTAAAGAAACTAAAATCTGGTGGTCTTGGGATTTTAGAAACTAATCCAGAGACTAATCCATTAATGCTAAAAAATAATTTGACAAAATATTTAAAGAAAAGGATTTATTTGAACACATCTACTTCAATGATTAAGAAAAGGAAAATTTTTCGATTGACCTTTAAAATTCAGTAAATTATATTTGTTCAATAAATAATACACAAAATGAATGTACAAGAAAGAGCAAGAAGGTTTAAGGAACATCAGGAGTTAGTTTCAAAAGATGTAAAGCAACAGGAAGACATGAAGAAGAAACGAGACAAAAAATAACGGGTGAGGAAGCGTTTGAAAGAAAACAAGAGAAATGTTTTAAACTGCTTTTAAAAACTACCCAACAAAGAGAACAACCATCTACAATTTCCACGATGGAATGAATATACTCCTGGAAAACTTCAAATGCTCAAAGATTTTACTCAAATGACAGAGCAATAATTAGAGGATATAAGAGAATTCGAATATGATGATGAAGGATTATTTCAACAACTGGAAAAGGTAAATCAACCCCCTGATTATGTTGTGGAGGCTCTTCAGAACAATGAATATTCAGTGGTTTCAAAAACTATAGCAGGTCTCATTCCAACAGAAGAACCAGCACAGTTCTATCTTGTTAAAGAAAAGGTTTTTCCAAAAGGAAAAAGGTCCAGGAGCCAGTTTTCAAGAGAGGCCTAGAAAATGAGTTTCGTGCAACACCCACGACACAGTTGGTTTGTCATTTCAGAGTGCTTGGGATACATCTGTAGAACAAATCCAGCCCTGATGTACAGTTAAATTGTGGCAGCAACAATAAATGGCAGCCACTTTTCTATTAAGGGTGGCGTAAAGCTCGAAATTGACGATTTTTGGGGGGGATTTTTGTTTTTTCAGCTCTTCCAATAGGGATTGATTCTTCAACATTATAATTAAAAGGATAGTGGGAAGTATGAGGGGATTTTCGTTATGCTTTTCAAGTATGATTTAAAAATTGTTTTATTATTATACCTTGTATTATACCCAAAACACACAAAATCGCTGAAATATGTAGTTTTTGCTTTTCGACTGTAATTATGCAATGTCATCTTTATGTTGTTCAAATGCGGTTATGGTTGCAATATGATATATCTTTATGATCTTTTCAAGAAACAAAATTGGACAATCCTTAAGTAAAGTCAGAAAAATATAGATTTCATTTCCCCTTAAATCATCAACCCCACTCCTGTTATGACCAAAAGTCCATAAGTAATCTCAGCAAAAATATCTCACCAGGTCAAATCTGGCTGTGTATCATAACCATAGTCATTCACTGAACATTACAATGTTAACATATAACTGTTATTTGTTGTATTATGGTGTATAATGTATATAATGTTGTATAATGGTAAATGGTGCTCATCGGCCCAGCATCTGCATCGTCATGGGTAACGTATGCTGTATCAGTAGTTGCAGTCTGTCTCTCTTTCAAATGAGCGGCGTTGATAACTTCACATAGTGCGATCTTGCTGGAGTATACCAATTGGGATTTGCTTCGATCCTGCTGTTGATGAAAAACCACACTGTCCTTGAAGTGATTCTGGAGCCTTAGCTTGAGTCTCTGGCTGGTATAGCTATCTGCTGTTTTAACATCCATACCTGTCAGAATAGTCTTGTACTTTGCAAGATGGCTGGTGAGTTCATAAGCCTTTCCTCGCTGGATGCCTACTTCAACCGAGGACATGAGCTTAGTAAAGGCATCTGAATAGACATCTTCTGTGCGCTTCTCTTCCTTGTATGCATGGTACTTGAGGTTCGCTTTGCTTGTAAACTGAGCTTTACATGAGTTGTGGTATTTAGCCTCAGCAGCTATCAGGTCAATGCCACCTATCTTGGTAAGCATGTCGTCGTCTCCCTTTACATATGCTGATTGCTGTATTGCAGTACACGCATCAAACGTTGTAATATTGTACAGTACCCTGCTCTTTCCATGGTACTTGTGTTGACAGAGACACAACGTGTGCCAAGTCAAATAATTGAGCCAAGTCAACTTGTGCCAAGTCAGCTTCAGATGTAAGGAAAACAGGTGATGAAGGAATTGCAAAGTTTGTATCAGCTGCAAAATACAGACGTGATGAAACCTACCAACGTCTCGTTGCACACTATGGAAACTATTGAAACGCTGCACACTATGGAAACTGTTTGGCATCGTGCATGTTACCAGTCGTACACAAGCTCACACAATCTTAAGTATGTCCATGGAAAGCCAGCAGAGGATTGCTGTTTGAAGGACGTTGACGAAAGTACAACCCGGCTGAGAAGTTCAGCACCTGCTGTGGACTGGTCGTTGTGTCTCTTTTATTGTGCCAGGTTCTGGAATGGCCAAGTCAAAGCCCGGATCTAAATCCCATCGAGATAATGTGGGGGGATTTGAAACGAGCTGTGCATGCAAGAAACCCCTCAAACATCGCACAGCTGAAAGAATTCTGCATGGAGAAGTGGGCAAAAATTTCTCCCAGTCGATGTCAGAGACTGGTAGACAGTTATAAGAAATGCCTACTTGAGGTTGTTTCTGCCAAAGGGGCCAATACCACCTATTAGAGCCAAGGGTGTACTTACTTTTTCCACATGCGAAATTTGCATTTGTGTTTCTTTAAATTATATAATGGACTACAAAATGTAAATGTTTCATGATATTTGTTATATTATATCACCTTTATCTATCAATATTGTTGAAATGAAGATCAAATAGCTGTATGTTGAAATATGTTGAAAAAGTCAAAACTTTACATGGGGTGTACTTACTTTCTCACATGACTGTACCTGTGTCAGGAAAAACCATACATAGAGTGAATTTTAGGATAACCGACCAAGATAATCGTATGATTTCCTTCAATGGAGAAATGATATCCATCAGAATTCACCTACGTGAAGTTTTTAAATAAATAAATACGATGGTTATTGTGAGGAACGAGTTGGGAAAATATAAAATAATTACAAAAGATGGGGATTGGATGTTCTTTTAACCATACTATAAGGGTGAAGGTATGTTTCTTGGCAGAGGATACTATAAACTTAAGAGACAACAGGGTGTAGGACATTAATTTAGAAATAATGGAGATGGGATAATTGATACTCTAATGGGTATTGGTTCAACTATTCTTAAACTTAAAGACCTAATTGGTTCAACCGCTTCTGCCATGGGAAATGTAGCGGGTGCTAGAAAGAGTATAAAAGATGCTCAAAAGGAGTCTCATAAATTACAAGCAATCAAATAAATTAAGAAAGGCAAAACTAAACTATCTCCACAAGAATGGCAAAAAATAATTCAAATACTTGGGTCAGGTTTTAAAAGTTTTAATAACTTTTTTACGAAATAAATAAAAGTATGGAAGCAATTGATAGTACCTAGGATTTGGATGATACGATTATCGTTTCAACCTCTACTAAAAAGGAAGACTATTTGAAGGTAAATGCTGTAACAGGAACAGACTGGAATTCAAACAGAACAAAAAGTTTTGAAATAAATAATTATAATCTTTTTCTAAATTATTATAATTATAATCTATCTATAATTCCAGTAATCTCTGTGTGTATGTTTGTATGTTTGTATGTTTGTATGTTTGTATGTCTGTGACCGCTGTTTCTCGACAACCACGGGTCCGATATACTTTAAACTTGCCAGGTATATTGCTGGGGACCCGAGGATGTGCCTTTTCAAGGTTTCATATTAATCGGACAAGTAGTTACCGAGCTATGTCCAAAAAACGATTCAACCAATCAGAGAGCAGCGAGCTATCACGTGTGCCGAACGTGGCGAACAGACTCTGCCTCGGACGGCACATTTGAGAGCGTATTCATTTATTTCATGTTGGAAAACTATGTTGCCGTTAAACTATGTTTTAAAACTAATTAAAACTACTATCTATAATTCCACGGGTCCGATAAAAAACACCGTACTCGCAAGCCGTTCGCTTTGGACCAAACCATTTCATGTAAATAGAGGGGGGGGATTGTCACCGTACTCGCAAGCCGTTCGCTTTGGACCAAACCATTTCATGTAAATAGAGGGGGGGGATATAATTTTAGATATATATATAGTACGGGCATGCCCTAGTATAATAAATTATTATAATAAATAATTATAATTATAATCAAAAAGATTAATATAATCTTTTTGAATATAATCAACAAACTTACTTGAATCTAGCTGAGAGTTTCTTGTTGTGTAAATTTAAATTCACTAAGGCTGCGAATAACAGAAACGCCACACTCGTAAATAATTTCTTCTGGAAAATGTTTCATAGTGTTCGTTTGTATATTGGAACACAATAAGTTGAAGCGGATGATTATGTCTGTTACATCTGAAATGATGAAATTTGCACTATATTCGTTTAGTGATAGAATGGTAAAGGGTTCTACCGAAGGTTTTATTCCTGATATGGCAACAGGAAGAAACGCAGACCCCGGTTATAATCAAAGAATGGGAATGTATAATCTATCTATAATTCCAGTAATCTCTGTGTGTATGTTTGTATGTTTGTATGTTTGTATGTATGTATGTATGTATGTTTGTCTGTGACCGCTGTTTCTCGACAACCACGGGTCCGATATACTTGCAACTTGCCAGGTATATTGCTGGGGACCCGAGGATGTGCCTTTTCAAGGTTTGAAATTAATCGGACAAGTAGTTACCGAGCTATGGCGATTTCTTTACCAAACACCGCAAGCCGTTCGCTTTGGACCAAACCATTGCATGTAAATAGAGGGGGGGGGGGGGTTCTGTGGTCGTTGCGAATGGACCAAACCATTCATGTAAATAGAGGGGGGGGGGGTTCTGTGGTCGTTACTGCCACGTGGTTTCAAAGTTTTTTTTTGTTGTTGTTGTTTGCACGCATGTTTTTTTGCACCCACGTACGGGCACGCCCTAGGATGTTTACACACACACACCCCTACACAATTTTTTTTTTTTTTTTTTTTTTGGCAAGGAACGGGCACCCACGTACGGGCACGTCCTAGCTTATATATAGTACGGGCATGCCCTAGTTGTATAATAATGATAATAAAGCAGAAAATAGTTTTACCGTAGCAGTTCCCCTTAAGGGTATATTTGGATTTTGTGATTATGATAAAGTTCTGCATGGACTTAACATTAAATTTCAACTGCAAAGGAATGATTAATGAAAATAGATTGTTTTTTGGTGTTGCCAATACTTTCGCTGCACAGAATAAATTTGTTATTAATGAAATGTGTTGGTATATCAGCAAATATACTCCTAATCTTAAAAGCCTGGTGTTGGCTTAGTGGTTAGAGTGCCGTGGGTCACACACACACATGGGGGAGTGGGTCAAACAAAGACATGGGGGAGTGGGTCACACAAACACACAGGGGGAGTGGGTCACACAAACACACAGGGGGAGTGGGTCACACAAACACACGGGGGAGTGGGTCACACAATCACATGGGGGAGTGGGTCACACAAACACACGGGGGAGTGGGTCACACAGACACACGGGGGAGTGGGTCATACACACACATGGGGGAGTGGTTCACACACACACATGGGGGAGTGGGTCACACACACACACACACGGGGGAATGGGTCACAAACACACACACACACATGGGTGAGTGGGTCACATACACACGGGGGAGTGGCTCATACACACACACACACACAGGGGGTGGGGGGGGTGTGGCTCACACACACACACACACACACACACACACACACGAGTGTGGCTCATGCACATACACATGGGGGAGTGGGTCACACACACACACACACACACGGCAGAGTGGGTCACACACACACACTGGGGAGTGGATCACACACACATGGGGGAGTGGGTCACACACACACACACATGGGGGAGTGGGTCACACACACAGACACACACACACATGGGGGAGTGGGTCACACACACACACACACACAGGGAGTGGGTCACACACACACACATGAGGGAGTGGGTCACACACATACACACACACACACACACACACAGGAGTGGGTCACACACACACACACGGGGGAGTGGGTCACACACACGGGGGGGGGGGGGATGGGTCAGACACACACACACAGGGGGGAATGGGTCAGACACACACACACACATGGGTGAAGTGGGTCAAACACACATGGGGAGTGGGTCTGACACATGGGGGGGGGGGGGGTGACACATGGGGGTTGGGTGACACACGAGGGGTGGGCCACACATGGGAGAGTGGGTGACACATAGGGGGGGGGGTCACACACATGGGGGGCGGTGGGTTACACACACTGGGTGGTGGGTCACACACACTGGGATATTTTACTATTTATTTTGGCTCTCCTCCCCACTGGGATCTACAGTAAAATGATTGCCAGATGAACACTTTGCCCAAGGGAATACCCCAAGCGGTAACTTTTCCAGACCACATCTTTCAGTTTGACATCTCAAAGCATACCTACTGGTCCGCATGGCTTGCATGATGAGAGACAGATGTTGTGGTGCCAAACTGGCTGACCTTAGGAACCCATTAATTCCCCTTGCCTCTCCTTTTTTACCACTTCAAAGAGAAATCCAGCTATAAAAGGACTAAACTCTCCAGAATAGACAGATGACCTACTTGATTCATGGTATTGTGCTGTGTATCCTGTGCTGTAACTTTTTACAAACAAGTGAGCTTTTCCATGGAACGTGGCTCAACCGTTGTATGCTTATGTATTGTGTGAGGTAAATCAGTGCTTTTTCAAGCCCAGTTTCTTCTCCAATAAGTAATAAATCTCTCCAACCTAAAGGAAGATGTCTGTGGACTTTGCTTAGACAAGCACACCTCAATGCATCTTCAACAAGGTCATTGAAAGGAGCAGAACATGCATGACATTATAACATGTCAGATCAGGCAATTGAAAGGATCAGACAGACCATGCATGACATTATAACATGTTTGATCAGGTCATTGAAAGGATCAGAATGTACATGATATTATAACATGTCAGATCAGGTCATTGAAAGGATCGATCGTACACGATATTATAATATATGTTAGATCAGGTGAATGAAAGGATCAGACCATGCATGATAATATAACATGTTAGATCAGGTCATTGAAAGGATCGATCGTACACGATATTATAATATTGCTACGGTTTTGAGGTTTGTAAAGTGAGCCTAATAAAGGTTAAAGTTTGCCCCCCATAGATAGTCACACGAGCAACATGTAGCCTCATTTATAGTTATTTCTTAGTATGTGTGAGAGTAGGCCCTTTCCAGTGTTAATTCTGCGTGTGTAAAGCCAGGAAAATAGGCCCTACTTGCCACCGATTTCCCAGCCACCCTAGCCTCGATCCAGTTTGTTAAGCATTGGGTGATCATTGGCCGAGTTAACACGAGGTAGGCCTAGGAAGGATCGGGGCGGAGTTGAGGCAGAGCGGCAGAGGCGATGACGGTAAGCATGAGCCACCAATCAGGGCTCAGAGGTGGTGGCGTCAGAGGGCGTGGTGAGAAGAGTCTGGTGAGTTCCAGAAGGTTCGCGGGGCATGCCTATATAACCCGCTGCGCAAAGCCCTCGACAGGACTGCAGCGTTGAAGGGGACTTGCGTCACAGGACTGCAGCATTGTAAAGGACTTGCGGCAAACAGGACTGAAGCGGAGGACTTGCATCGGGGAGCTTGTGATAAAAGGACTTGCAGAGGAGGGCTAAGAGAACTTGATCATTGCACGAGAACGCGCACGCTAACCAACACCCAGTGAATTGAGGAAGAAGAGTTGGTCGCTAGATATACGCAGGCGCGTTTATAACGAACTTGCGCATTTCAGCCAAGCGAGTGAACGAGGCTGAGTAACCGCCCTTTGCCGTAAAAGCCGTCCCGCCCTTTGCCGTAAAAGTCCTCTCTACCGTTCGCCCCGATATTATCTCCGTGGTTCGAGAGACACGCTACAAGTCCCTGCCTTCACCTACCTCCATCTTCGCGGACGTGCCGGGGACCATGGAGAGCTGGACAAGGACCATCCTTGGACACGCTGGGGAACACCTGCCCATCTGCAATACCCCATGTGAGTGTGAGACGGGCCCGTGTCCCTGGGATAATTAAGACTGTCTCAGCTTGCTCTGTGTCTCTTCGTCCTTGAGCTGTATATACGTGTAATAATAATTAAACCAATCTGTTCTTTCTTCTTGATTCGATCGTCTTTGTGGTTTCATCATTGCCTAAGCGTGGCACGAATAAGATCGCTTAAACCGGGGTCCATTAATTATAACTGCGTGGATCACGTGTACGCAAACCGCTCGGCATACTCCAACCTCATGTGGTTCATACGAGGCTTGTTTCCTCGCTTCCAGGGCAGCGCAAGTACTTAGGTACGAGCGAGAATTTGGTCCCGAAACCCTATTTGGCACTGTCCGGAAGGGACGTTGCAAGCCCCGGTTCTGCCAGGCCTAGTAAAGACAAGGGGATCAATCCCCCCTTGATAAGGGGAAGAAGGCCGGTGAGAGAACCGCAACAATATGTTAGATCAGGTGAATGAAAGGATCAGACCATGCATGACAATATAACATGTTACATAAGGTCATTGAAAGGATAAGACCGTACATGATATTATAATATGTTCGATCAGGTCATTGAAAGGATCAAACCATACACGATATTATAATGTTAGATCAGGTGAATGAAAGGATCAGACCATGCATGACAGTATAACATGTTAGATCAGGTCATTGAAAGGAGCATAACATGCATGACATTATAACATGTTAGATCAGATCAATGAAAGGATCAGATTATGCATGATATTGTTATGATATGATAAGCTGGCCGGCTCCGGTCCTGGAAACTATAACGCTCCTTTGCGGTCGAGATTGGCCAGGGTGATTGGTCAAGATGGATTCCCAAATACCTGCGTGCCAATCTCTCCGCAAAGCAGGGAGATAATTTCCGCTCGAACCACGGACAGGTGGTAATTGCTGAGCGGTTTAGCAATCCGCAGCCTGAGCCATTAACAAAAGGACTAAACCCGATTAAAGCGGTTCCGAATCGTGCCACAGGTACTCAATGGGGAGAAAAGACGAAAGCGATCGAATAGAGGAAACCAAAAGGTAAGGAAGAACAAATATGATTTATTAATTACACTAATAAAAGAGGAAACGAAAAAAGGGCATGTACAAGAAGAAGAGCAAAAGGACACAGGGCAAGCTTATACAGTCTTAATTAACACGCCCAGGACAATACAGACAGACTTACATGGGAGGGTAGTGGTAGGAGGAGAAGGTCCAGGCAGATGGCAGGGGAGGAAGGTCCGGGCAGATGGTTCAGGCGTTGAGGTCGGCTCCAGGTTCACGCTCCACTCCGGTCCACGCTTCACCCCGGTCCACGCTCCACTCCGGTTCACGCTCCGGTTCCGCGGCGAAACCCGGCAGGCAGCGCGGTTGGTATTGTTGCGGCATTGTCGGCGCGAGCGGACCGACTCTCTCACTCAACTTCATGTCTGCAGGACGGCTCTCTCACTCTCTCACTGTAAGTAGTCCCACGCGAGTGCTTATATCGCATATCAAGCCGCGGGCTTTTAGGACACACCCACCGGTTAGCTCGCCTCGGGCCCTGGTTGGTCGCGAGGGCTCACCGACCCCGCTCTTAACACGGCTACGCCTCGCTCCGATAACTCCTCCCCCTTTTTCTCCGCTCTGACCGCATGGTTAATGGCGTTTGAGCCAGGCAGCGAACGCTGCTGGCAAGCAAGGGAACACAATTTGGAGGGAGGCAAGCCGCAAAATGAACAGGATTGAACAAGGGGCCTAGGTTATTTGATTAATACAATGCAGAGTCAAACTATTGGAAACAGAGCCTTGACTAAAACACATACTAATGAAATAACTGAAGAAGGTCCTATGGTGTCCTACGTGTTGCAATCTGGACAAACTAGGGTGTGACCTTTGACCTTTACCAAATGGGAATATTTACAGGGAGTTATTTACAAGGGATTATTATTTACAAAGTGAAGGTTCTAAAAACCATAGCACAGCACCTTCCCTTTCTCCAGGCCCGGCCCGGGCCGTTTCACAAGGGATATATTTTACCATTATATGTGACACTTAGGTGTGGTTACCCTCTACTTTTAACCTCACCCTGAGTGCGACATGTTTAAAACTAGATATGTCCCGCCGACTGCGTTGCATTCTACCTAACTGACTCACGCCCACAGAATAACCGAATTCGGAATTAATTTTCAAACTAAACATTTACGGTGGGGAGCATTATTTACAAAGACTAGTACTACTACTTGGATTATTTACAAAACTAAAACCCAGGACCTGTCTTTTGGGATACAAAAAGCAGATGGTTTAAAAAGAGGAAAGGTCATGCACTGCACTGTACCGATACACCATACCCACATGCTCAGAGATGCACAATTGATATTGCAGTGCACCACAAAGCACAAAAGCACCACTATGCACAAAAAACACCATCAAGTGCACAGTCATACATTTCAATAAGTAAATGAACTGGCGTCTTCTCAGGTGGGCCGATGGCTGCTGAGCCGATGTTTCTGGGCGTTTTCCTTGCTTGCTGCCTATTTAAAAATAAAAAAGGGCACAAACTGCGTCCACTTCTTTTTAATTAGGTGGTCCACCTGCTTGGCATAGGTGCCACCTTGACCGTGGTCCACGAGCAAGATTTCCAGCAGAGATGCCATGCCACAGACGTGTGGTCCATAGAGTGGTGCTCGGCCACAAAAACGCGTGGTCCATAAAGTGGGCTTGGCCACAAACGTGTGGTCTGTAGGTGATGTACCGGTCCAGGCAGGCAGGCAGCGAGGGTGCGGGCGCACAACTATGACGCCTGCACACTTTCCCCTCGGTACCCAAAGACCACGGTCCATGGGTGGGATAGGAAGACACAGCAGAGTTAGCGATGGGTAAGGGCGCAAGGGTACACACAATAATAAGGCAATGTGGCATGAAGGGCGCGGGAGAGCGAGTTAAGAAAGCTCGTGCCTAACGTTCGTCACCCCCCCCCCCCCATGTCACCTACACTACCCCCTTGCCCCTCCCCGTATCTACACCATTTACAAATCCGTCGCTACGTCCTGTCTTCCCCACGTCACCCCTAATTCCAAATTCGTCATCAATCCCTCTAAACCAAATTTGCCACCAATCCCAATTCCTCATCAATCCCTCCTAAGGGGAGAGAGATGGAATAACAAACAATGTCACCCCCACATCATGATGCGTCTCACCATTCCAAACATTTGCACAATCAGTGTGGAGTCTGTGACCTCGGGTGAGTGGATGCGAATGGTGCGAAGAGATTCTCAATCCTAAACTACCTTCTAAATGACATTAACACACTTTACACTACCCGGGGTCTTTTCCTGCCAAACCATTGGCCATCTTTACTCTATGTGGTTCTAAGAACCGAACTCCCATTGAACATACTGTGGCGCTCACCAATTTGGGGTCTCACTCCCCCGATTCTACTCCCTGTGCCCTCGCACAATTTCAGGGCTGGGTCGTGTGGCTCTCCCAGCAGGTCCGCTCACCTGCACACCTCCGCCACTGTAGTTGCCTCCCGAGCTTACCTGCTCCTCACCCTAACCTACCTGGGGAAGGCCCTCCCTGGCACTTACCCCCTCGGTGCCCTCTCTGGCACTGGGCTACCCGGGTCCGTCCTCCCGATCCTCGGGCCCCATTGAACACTAACACAACTCTACCTGGCTCCCAGAGCCTACCTGCGGCCTTACCTGGCCGACAGACTAACAGTGGCAGAGTGCCCATTTAATCTTTCTTACTAACAGGCCACATGCCCAGCCATTATATTTCACTTACGCACCAATCCAAGCAGTACTCTGCTACTCTCGCACCACAGATGTCAATATCCACCAAATTTACCTACTCCCTCTACCTAACTTTAAACTACCCTCCCCGGGTGTTCGTGAAGGGGGTCCATCCTTCCCCCATCCACTTCCTTCGCACCATACACTCCACTCCACGTATTCCACACTCCTCACTCCACACCATTCATTCCATACTCCATTTACTCCAGACCACCTATTCCATCCAACCATTCTCCCTTGCCACCATGCAAGTCAATCACCCAATGCACAATCACACCTTTCACAATACTCTGCTCGTGCAGTTTCTACACACACACAGCATTCACGAGCATTGCCTCTCAATTCCTCATTTCATCCAAAACTTAAAGCTCTTACACACACATACAGCATCATCTAAACTAACTACTGCCCTTCTAAGACTTGTGCTTCCCAGTCTTCCCTTATACTAAGCGCTCCCTCATCGTTATCAACGATCTAACCTATTCTACATCCCCACTACAGGTATAATGTTGCTACTTAAATCTACAGTTACCTGTGGTCATTTTCGAGATTCCTATTCATTAACCTAACCCTCCCGGTCTAGTTTGTATTGCCAATCCCCATAAACTAAAGCTCATGTGCCCCCAAGGATGAGTAATGTGAATGGTAAAACTACCATTCATCACTACATCATATACCATTTGCCATCATCACTATCACTATCCAGTCACTACTCTGAGCCTCTCGGTGCGTCGTTACATCATTAAAGCTCGGCTTCGTAAAGCCGAGCAATGAATACGGGTGGTTTGTCGCCTGCAGGTTGGGTCCGTCCGGCATTCGGATTCAGGGGAGGAGGTTTTGTCCAAGGCTCCAAGCACCATCCCTACACAGGGCCTTGCGCTCCCAATCGCGATGGCCCAGCCTTGCCCGGCCGTAGCGCCGCCACCACAAGGGGGCACTGCTCCGACCCCTCCTACCTCCCCTCGAACCGGGCCGGTCGCCTGAACGACGCGGCCCCGACCATACAGAGCAGAGCCCGGCCCGAATCGTGCATGGCGCTCCGAGCAGGAGCGACGCGACTACGATCCCGGCCGGCTCCCGCAGCACACAAAGAACATCATGCCCCGAGCGCTCGCGTCGGCTATACGTCGGCCTAAACGCTGCCCCGGTCAACGTCGATGCTCCCCTTGCATGCTCATATCCACACGCGTTCCACTCTTTGCTCATACATCCCTTACACTCCGTCAATTCCACCACCGCACTCTCTGTTACACACCACTCACTGTTCACACACTCCATAACACACCTCTCTCACGCACACTCTCCCGGTACGTACTCTGTACCACTCATGGGGGTGCACTCTTGCATCCACCCATTCAGCGCACACCTACCCACAGGTGTGCAATCCCCTATCGCACACCCAATCACACGCTCCAGAACCAACTCAGGTGTGCATTCTCGCACACTCGCCACAACCAACTCACACTCCGTGTCACTCTCACTCAACCCACTTTCACACTCTGTAACACACTCACTCTTCGACACACACTTTTTTCTTACACGCGCGTCATTTCCACTCACACAGCGCACAAAGGACCTCCCACAAACGCCCGGGTTACGCTGGAATCCCAAGCGCGCGAAAATTCTATTGGCGCTAAACACTTTCCCGCCAAATCTCTTAGCACCATATATCACCCGGCTCACCTTGGCGCTTCTTCTTCCGCGCTCCAACACCTGCAAACTTTCATTGGGGTTAAGCACGGCATCATGATGTGAGCACGGACTTTGTACATTTTCCATCCTTTCCTCCCACTGTTGCTCTTCTAAGTCCGGCGTCTCTTCCAACCCAATTTCCACTATTGCTTCGATTTTAATTTATTTTTCCTTTCCCTCGACGACCGCTGGCTCTATTAAAATTTTATTTTCTACTTCGGCGGTCGCCGGCTTCCCCATACCCCGGGTCGCGATTTCTATACCCGTCCACGTGACTTCGCTTTGCTCACCTTCGCTCACCCCGCGCTTCACAAGCCGCGTTACCTCGTCGCGTACAAATGCGACCTCCTCGCTCAACCTGCGGTCAACCTCCCTCTCAACTTACCTCGTCTCATACCAGGCTTGCCCCCTCGCTAGCCCCTCATTAATTTCTTGGGCTTGACCATTTATGTCCTCCAATTGGTCCCCTACTTTGCCCTCTAATCCTACCAATTTGACCTCTAGGCCACCAAATTTACTGTCTAATCCCTCAATTTGGTTCTCTAATCCATCAAATTTGTTTTCTAACCCCCCAATTTGGCTTCCCAATTGCTCCCCAAGCTTATTACTCCGAGCATCCATTTTATTTTCCATTTGCTCACTATTCTTTGCCACCTCCATTTGTATGACCGCCTGTAACTGCACCATGAGGTCCTGCAAATCTATCCCTCCCACTTGCGCAGCGGGCGCAACCCTCGTCGCCACGTGTGAGGCGCCGCCATTTTGTGAGCATGCAACCCCCGCTACTGCATCCTCATTGCTCTCCTCTTCCATTTCTCCCACTTCTTCCCTGGGGTCCTGGGTTGACGCTAACTCCTCCTCTACCTCCTCATTTTCCCCCACCAGCATACGATCGCCTTGGGTATCCATGGCACGACTCAATTTGGATGTTCAATAAAAATTTTGGCCGCTCGTAATTTTGACCAATTTTTTAAAGATAGTATAAAAATTTGGTTCGGGTCCAATCCCACTCCCCGACACCAATTGTTGTGGATCTGGAGTACGGCACTCCCCTTACCAAGGGGGGGGAGAGGGGGTTAGTCCCCTTGTCTTTTAAGCTGGCCGTCTCCGATCCTGGAAACTATAACGCTCCTTTGCGGTCGAGATTGGCCAGGGTGATTGGTCAAGATGGATTCCCAAATACCTGCGTGCCAATCTCTCCGCAAAGCAGGGAGATAACTTCCGCTCGAACCACGGACAGATGGTAATTGCCGAGCGGTTTAGCAATCCACAGCCCGAGCCATTAACAAAAGGACTAAACCCGATTAAAGCGGTTCCGGATCGTGCCACAGGTACTCAATGGGGAGAAAAGACGAAAGCGATCGAATAGAGGAAACCAAAAGGTAAGGAAGAACAAATATGATTTATTAATTACACTAATAAAAGAGGAAACGAAAGAAGGGCATGCACAAGAAGAAGAGCAAAAGGACACAGGGCAAGCTTATACAGTCTTAATTAACACGCCCAGGACAATACAGACAGACTTACACGGGAGGGTAGTGGTAGGAGGAGAAGGTCCAGGCAGATGGCAGGGGAGGAAGGTCCGGGGAGATGGTTCAGGCGTTGAGGTCCGGCTCCAGGTTCACGCTCCACTCCGGTCCACGCTTCACCTCGGTCCACGCTCCACTCCGGTTCACGCTCCGGTTCCGAGGCGAAACCCGGCAGGCAGCGCGGTTGGTATTGTCGTGGTATTGTCGGCGCGAGCAGACCGACTCTCTCACTCAACTTCGTGTCTGCAGACCGGCTCTCTCACTCTCTCTGTAAGTAGTCCCACGCGAGCGCTTATATCACGCGCTCGCGTATTAAGCCGCGGGCTTTTAGGACACACCCACCGGTAAGCTCGCCTCGGCCTTGGTTGGTCGCGAGGGCTCACTGACCCCACCCTTAACAGGGCTACGCCTCACTCTGATAACTCCTCCCCCTTTTTCTCCACTCTGACCGCATGGTTAATGGCGTTTGAGCCAGGCAGCGAACGCTGCTGGCAAGCAAGGAAACACAATTTGGAGGGAGGCAAGCCGCAAAATGAACAGGATTGAACAAGGGGCCTAGGTTATTTGATTAATACAACGCAGAGTCAAACTATTGGAAACAGAGCCTTGACTAAAACACATACTAATGAAATAACTGAAGAAGGTCCTATGGTGTCCTACGTGTTGCAATCTGGACTAACTAGGGTGCGACCTTTGACCTTTACCAAATGGGAATATTTACAGGGAGTTATTTACAAGGGATTATTATTTACAAAGTGAAGGTTCTAAAAACCGTAACAATATTATAACATTTTCGATCAGGTCATTGAAAGGATCAGACCGTGCATGACATTATAACATGTTAGATCAGGTCTTTTAAAGGATCAGACCATACATGATATTATAACATGTTAGATAAGGTCAATGAAAGGATCAGATTATGCATCATATTATAACAATATAACATGTTAGATCAGGTGAATGAAACGATCAGACCGTGTATGACATTATAACATGCTAGATCAGGTGAATGAAAGGATCAGAACATGCCACACCATTTTAAATTCCTGATAGTAGTAATTCCTGATTCCTGATATGTTACTATCATATCATGATAGTAACATTGACTTTAGTGAGGATGTCACGGTGGAGGAGGGGGCAATATCGCAATCCACAAAACCCTTGAGAGGAGTGGAGATATTGTTTCGTAATATAATTAATATTATGCTATTAATATAATTGTTGGCCTGGTGCCTAGCCTGGTGTTGGCTTAGCGGCTAGGGTACCGGCTTGGGATACCTAGGATCCTGGGTTCGAATCCCGGTCGATCGCTGAATTAACGCCAGGGGGGTTGACTCAACCTGTCATCCTTCCGAGGTCGGCAAATTGAGTACCAGCTTGCTGGGATGAATGATCACGGTGTGTACCCCGGTTTAGAATAGGTACACCGTATCCCTGCGCATCGTAAGAGCGTGACCAAGGGTTGGCGTCAGGAAGGGCATCCGGCCATAAAAACATTGCCTCAAACAGGGAACCATGATTGTCATGGGGCCCGCAAGGCTAACCCGCTCTAGCGGGGAAAATGGCCTTAAAACGATCATTCATTCATATTATAATTGTTTTTATTACGTTTGTAATGAGAAGCAGCTTTGGAAAACCCAAAATGCAGAAAACATGCTCAGAACATGTGCATGTGCAAACATGTGTAAACATGTGCAGAAAGTGCGCAGAACAATATTTTGTGTCAAAAACGCATGTATGTAAGAAAATAGCACTGTTTTTGCATGAATAATGTACCTTGTGTAATACATTCTGTTTTGCTTAGTCCAAGATAAGGTGCGCATTATTTGATGAAACACTCTCGTTTGTGCATTAGAATAGTGATTTGGAAGAAAACACGGTGATTCTTTGGTTCCGTAGTGGTGCAATAGTGGTGCAGGGTGATTCATCAATGTGTGTTCCATCCATCGGATAGATATGTGTTCTGTCTTTCAGCATTGGTCGATGGATGGTAAATATGACTGTTGGGAAGTCAATGGCAAATCACCCAGCATAACCCTTGCCACGGAACTGCTCTGGCATAACCTTCGCTCTTTAAAGAGTACAGTATAGCTCATCTTACGATTATGCAAATCTGCACTTCATAGGCTATGAGCCAAGGGGGTTGGTCGGTACCATACAGATGGAGTAAGGCTCATTGTGATTTTTAGCAAGATATATGTCCCTAGGTATGAAAAAAAAGTGATAGCAGTGTATAACTCTCGGCCATCTCTGTGTTATCACCCGAAATATTATTATACGCCCGCTTCGCTTCGCCAAAAAATGTGATATTTGCTAAAATTGGAATAAATATGTTTTTAAGGACCACAGAGTGCCAATAATTTGCATACTGGATGCCAACTAATATAGTAATAGAAATATAGAACATTTGTGGGGGTTATTTATCAAATTTTTGATATAATGACAAAGAATATGTTAAATTTAGTGAAAAAGTGGTCGAAATCGCTTCGAGTTCAGAATTCACATTGTACATTTTTGTCAATATTTCAAAAATGAAAACTCCCAGAGTAACATTTGACCCCTCAAAATCTTCGCAAGGAACCACTGCATTGGAATATATCATTACTTTGTAATATGGTGGTTGTTTGGGGCACATATTTTGGCAAAGTTCAAAATATGTTCAACCATACCCCCTAACCGTTCAACCAACCGTTCAACCATCTTGACTGAAGGTTCCTTGCGAAGATTTTGAGGGGTCAAATGTTACTCTGGGAGTTTTCATTTTTGAAATATTGACAAAAATGTACAATGTGAATTCTGAACTCGAAGCGATTTCGACCACTTTTTCACTAAATTTAACATATTTTTTGTCATTATATCAAAAATTTGATAAATAACCCCCACAAATGTTCTATATTTCTATTACTATATTAGTTGGCATCCAGTATGCAAATTATTGGCACTCTGTGGTCCTTAAAAACATATTTATTCCAATTTTAGCAAATATCACATTTTTTGGCGAAGCGAAGCGGGCGTATAATAATATTTCGGGTGATAACACAGAGATGGCCGAGAGTTATACACTGCTATCACTTTTTTTTCATATCTAGGGACATATATCTTGCTAAAAATCACAATGAGCCTTACTCCATCTGTATGGTACCGACCGGTCAATTTGGGGGGTCTGGCTCATAGCCTATCATGGTTTAAAACTTGTAATTGGTGTATAAATAAACCAGAGTCAATTTATTTTCCAATAGACTTTATTTTATTGCAACATTGGTCATTCTTGACATGAAATACATTCAGGAAAAAAAAGTGAAATGCCTCGGAGCCACCTTGGGCATTTCATACATTTAAAGTTTCATGCATAGTGCTGTGGGTTATTAGGTTTAAGCAGTCCCAAAGAATGAAAGCTTATTCAGCATGCGAGTTTTTAAAATTTCCTTTCGAGGACGGGGGCAGTCGGGGAGCAGTGAGAGGAGAAATGGGTCGAGAAATCTAGATTTGCGACAAAAACGTGCGTCTGGCAGAGCGCTCAAGCCTTTTGATTTAGACATTTACAGGGTTGAAGAAAGAAAATGCAATCAAACATCATTTAATCTGATACAATAAATTATTTGTTACACCATACGTATGCTTGTTATTCACAAAACCTTCATTTCTACACCTTTTTCTGTTGGTAGTTTTAACTGGCATTCCCATGTTGTTGGCATGATGAGATGCACGTGTTGATGGCCACCATTTTGAAAATTGTGCACCAGCCCTCAGGTCACGTTCAAAGCTCGTTTTATAAGGATAAATTGTGAACCGTCTCCACACTCTATCTATTCTACTAGATATTCTTATTCTTCCCTCCAGGGCTTCAAACAAGCTGTGCACCATCTCGCGTCATCCCCCATCCCTATCTCTCATATTTTCTCCCTCATTAACCATTTCTAACCCAACCCTATTACTTGCAGGTTACTGCGTTTCTTCCTCCTCCTTTCTCTCCTATTTTCAAGTTCATTCATACTCTTGCTTATTGTATCCAACTGTTGCCCCAATACCCTACTGTGAGTTCAAATATTTCAACTCCTCGCTGTTCCATGAGCCTCGATCTTGGAAAAAATGTTTTTCCCATCAACTAGTGTAAACACTTCTACTTCCAATGGCACGTTACTCTCGGAAAAGGTTATGGGGACGTAGGTTATGCAGACGTATGTTATGCAGACGTAGGTTAAGCAGACGTGGGTTGTGCGGACGTAGGTTATGCGGACGTATTGTTCCGAGAGTAATGGCCAGGTCATTTGATGACCAATCTGTGTTATTATTGCGTTTTGCTTAGAATCCAGTTTATCACGAGGCTGCTTCATTAATGCCACTACTTTTTATTTCGATTCACACTACTTTTTTTTTTTGAGCTTGTGCTTTTTATGTTATTTATACGATTACTGTTTACTGGTTGGTGTAACACTTTGGAAGGTGTCATGAACAGCTGCTCATTCCAACTAAGGAATTGAACCCAACCTCAAAACACCACCTGCAAATAAAATACTTGAGGAATGCTCTGATACGACAGTGTTCATTGTTAGCTGATAATCCTAATGCTGTTTTGTTATTTTACTAGATTGATGCAATTATTACTTTATACCAAAAAAAACAAAATAACTCCCACAATGGCAGCCATTACGTAAAAGAGATTTCATGTTTTTATGTTAGTTCAAGAACTCTGGGACATTTCAGCACTATAACTTTCTGTTTGATCCCAGTGGTTCTAAATTCATGTATTTCTGCAACTTTTGTGTAAAACATAAAATCCCTCGGTTGCCTTTGATTCGAGTAATCTGCAAGTACGCATGGAAGAGCTTGAGAAGTTATAACTTGCATATGCTGAATGTAACTTGCTTCTCTATGACCATTTGTTGACATCACAAGTTTCCAAAGTAGCAAACTTTTCATACTTTACACAAAGGCCATGGCTAACAGAACAATTGGTGGCTTTATTGGAGAATTATAAATTTTGCGGTTCATAAGAAGGACTTTGCATACAATATGTCTGTTTAAAACTAGTCTCCTAGGTAAAGAAAATAAGCAAATCATGCATTTTAGATTTTGATTAAGGTTTAGATGTAAAAGTTGCACACTTACACTATTGCCCCAAAAAGGTAAAAGGTAGAAGTTTATGTTTATTTTGGTCCCATTTGTAGAATTCTTGCTTTTACTTAATTATTTTGGTCATTACAACTCGATCATGGTATAGCATTGACCTGTCTGTCATCCTGACTTATTTGCAAAGGCCTGGCACTGACATTTGTCTGGTGAAAGAAATATGCATGTGAAGTAGTCTTGTAGAGTTGCAAAAATACCTCCATATGCAATAACTATGCAGCTTTTGAGCAATATTAGTGGTTAAACAGCCATATTGACAACTTGCCTTGACAACTATCGGGGACGCCTCTTCGTGGTGGTTGCACCCGACGCAAGTCGTGGGACAAATCTTCCCCATTCTTCCCTGCTACCCAATTTCGTCAGGGCAGCGCGGTCACCGTGACGATCGGTCCACATGGACCGGCCCTTTTCCTCGTCTCTCTCTCTCTCTCTCTCTCTCTCAAACTCTGTCGTGGCCCTGACTTTATGATGGTGGGGGTACACCATCCTGGGTGTGGGGGATCTTTGAGTCGCTCCTACGAGATCGATCGGCTGTCTCCGTGCTTGTTTGAGAGAAATGTCCGGGGCTATAAAACAACAACAACAACTTGCCTTGACCAGCCTATTTATTGCACTGCAGGATGAAGGCCTCCCTCAACACTCAGTTCAGATATTTTTGGGGCTTTGTTTTTCTTTCAAATTCCCACTGGACAGACATCATCAGTGCTATAGCATTTTGTGAATGTTTGTAGAGTTCAGAAGGTCTATAGGGAAGACCGCACTGGTTTGGGCAAAAAGACATTGATTGCACCAAACATTTGGTTGTTTAATCTGGCTTACATTTCGCTTTCAAGAACAAACCGGAATTTTGCAAACTTTACCAAGTACTTATTAAATCAGATGTGTGCAATACCTGCCTCGGGTCCATCGTGTTGCTTATGCGGTCTCAATTAATGGCGCTCTGTGTGGGATTATCCAAACCAGAGTAATTATTACGAACATATTGTAAGTTTGCCTTCACTTTCATTATTCCAGTGGGTCCTCTTTACTATCACTTGTGTGTGTCAACACCAATTTATGGTTGCTTTATGCACTGAATAAGAAAAGCTTTGCAAACTCTCAAGTTCAAGTTGTTTTGCAAGCCAACGACCACAATGTGGCAGCGGTATAATGCAACACGCTGACACTTTACTGCATGCGAGGACAACAGACAGGTGGCATGATGTCAATATTTACCATTAGGACACTTGCACCACTCAACAGCTTCGAGATTAGAAATAATAAGAGCCAACTTTCTGTCTGCAACACCACCTGGTGGGTGTTCTGATTTCAATTGTCACGTGACATGCTGAGGCACTGAAGTTGACCCGGCGCTTTCCTTCCTTTAAAACCGAGAAAGGTGCTGCCATGCGCTGCAACAAAGACGAGACAAAGACAGAAACTTTGAGGCAAAAACGTCCGCTAGCGATAAAAGCTCTATTGAGACATGGGGAGCCTTGAGAGAGGGGAATCCAGCCTTGTGATGACTGACATGAGCTGTTGCCTACTCTACAGACTGCGCTGAAGCTGGGAGCTGCATATTGAGGGCAAGGTGGTGAAATGCCTCCGGCTTACACCTCCCGAGCATCTGCGCGGCCACATTCAGAGCAGTTTGTTGGCACGGTCATTTGCCTCCTTAATCCGGGCCTCGTTCATGGTTGCCTGAGAAGGGTTGAGCACGTCAGTGACAGGTTCAAAAACAAAAAAAGGTAATTGGTAATCTGTACAAACATATACACAACAAATTCTTCAATTTGACATTATGGGTATTATATGTTGGTCAGTGACAAAAAATCTCAATTTAATCCATTTTAAATTCAGGCTGTAACACAACAAATTGTGAAAAAGTCAAGGGATGTGAATACTTTCTGCAGGCACTGTACACGTGAAACAGTTTGTAATGTAAAGCATGTGTAATTCCATGTGATATGACTTCAAGTCATCAACTCACCCCTTCTATCCCCACCCTCTATCCTCTCACACCTTTCTCCCTTCCCCACATTGCCCCAACCAGATACATTCAAAACGGCTATTTAAATGCTCTCCACCTCTCCTTCTCACTTTCTCCAACCACCCCCCCCCCCCCCTCCCCCCCCTTCCCACATCCAGCCCATGCTCCTAGTATCGTGCCGAACCAGTCACATTCCAAACAGCTATTTAAATGTTCTCCCCCTCTCCTCCCCTCCCCTCTTCCTTCTGCCCCCTCACATTACTACATACATACATAAATACATGCAAACACATACAGTACATACATACATACACATACACATAGACATACATACAGTGCATTCTGAATGTATTCAGACCCCTTCACTTTTTTCCCATTTTGTTATGTTGCAGCCTTCTGCTGAAATCGTTTAAATTCATTTTTTCCCTCACCAATCTACACTCAATACCCCATAATGACAAAGAGAAAACAGGATTTTAGGAAGTTTTGCAAATTTTTTTTTTTTTTAAACTCAAATATCACATTTACATAAGTATTCAGACCCTTTACTATGACACTTGAAATTTATCTCAGGTGCCTCCGATTTCTCTTGATCATCTTTGAGATGTTTCTACACCTTGATTGGAGTCCACCTGTGGTAAATTCAATTGATTGGACATGATTTGGAAAGGCACACACCTGTCTATATAAGGTCTCACAGCTGACAATGCATATCAGAGCAAAAACCAAGCCATGAGGTCGAAGGAACTGCCTGCAGAGCTCAGAGACAGGATTGTGTCGAGGCACAGACTTGGGGAAGCCTACAAAAAAAATTCTGCTGCATTGAAGGTTCCCAAGAGCGCAGTGGCCTCCATGATTCTTAAATGGAAGAAGTTTGGAACAACCAGGACTCTTCCTAGAGCTGGCCGCCTGGCCAAACTGAGCAATCGGGGGAGAAGGGCCTTGGTAAGAGAGGTGACCAAGAACCCGATGGTCACTCTGGCTGAGCTCCAGAGATCCTGTGTGGAGATGGGAGAAACTTCCAGAAGGACAACCATTACTGCAACACTCCACCGATCTGGGCTTTATGGCAGAGTGGCCAGACGGAAGCCTCTCCTCAGTGAAAGACACATGAAAGCCCACTTGGAGTTTGCAAAAAAGCACCTAAAGGACTCTCAGACTGTGAGAAACAAGATTCTGTGGGCTTTCGTGCCAGAGGGTGCTTGAGGATAATGTGAGGCCATCTGTCGGAAAGTTGAAGCTCAACCGAAGGTGGACCTTGCAACATGACAATGACCCTAAACATGCCAGTAAATCCACCAAGGAATGGCTGAAAAGAAAGAAATGGAGGGTTCTGGAATGGCCAAGTCAAAGCCCGGATCTAAATCCTATCGTTGTGGGGGGATTTGAAACGAGCTGTGCATGCAAGAAACCCCTCAAACGTCGCACAGCTAAAAGAATTCTGTATGGAGGAGTGGGCAAAAATTTCTCCCGGTCGATGTCAGAGACTGGTAGACAGTCATAAGAAACGCCTACTTGAGGTTGTTTCTGCCAAAGGGGGCAATACCACCTATTAGAGCCAAGGGTGTACTTACTTTTTCCACAGAAGGAAATGGCATCTTTGTTAATTTTTTGTTGAATAAATTATTGCAAAGTCAATTTTCATTGTTTTTTGTTCAATTAGATCACCTTTATCTATAGATACTATTTAAATGAAGATCAAATATATGTCCACATATGTTAAAAAGTTTTAAAAAACATTTCATGGGGTGTACTTACTTTTTCCACATGCGAAATTTGCATTTATGTTTATTTAAATTATACAATGGACTACAAAATGTAAATGTTTCATGATATTTGTTATATTATATCACCTTTATCTATCAATATTGTTGAAATGAAGATCAAATAGCTGTATGTTGAAATATGTTGAAAAAGTCAAGACTTTACATGGGGTGTACTTACTTTTTCACGTGACTGTATCTACACACATGCATACCACCAGAATGGAATAATTTAAGTCGGAATCTCACCATGTCTGTAATGCGGTTGATCTGTTGGTTTTGTGTGTCGATCTCATTGCCCATGTCTACAGCCATGTGCCGCAGGTTTCCAATGAGACCACTCACTTGCTCCAAGTTGTCATCCATCTCATTCTCTCTCGCATCGTCGGTCACTCTACAAGTACAGAAACACGACATAATGAGCACTTTACTTTCAATTAGACAATTCTCTTTTCAGTTATACACAAATTCCAACTAAGACGTTTTGCTAAGTCGATAAGAAATTATTTTGATAGGAAGATACAATTCTTAAAATAATTCTGCAGATGATGGGGCCATGTCTGAAAGATTTAATAAGATGCAACTTCAAAGCTTTTTCTTCCTTCGGTGGATTCTGCCACAAGAAGTAATGTTTCGCGCAGATAACAAGTGCCTTGAGAAGGGAAACAAAAGGCTTGAAGTCTTTGAAGATAGAACCTGAAATAAACCCCTGGCCTTTATTCATTTAAACGTATGCACTATTGAATAAACATACAGTTGACGCATAAACAATCTTATTCTGTTCATCAGTATTCCAAGTAGGATAATTTCAAGATAACGGTGAAATTTACGTTGGCATTTACTGGAGCCCTCTCCCCCCCGCCCCCCCCCCCCCATCTTTCTCCCTCTTCTCTTTCCTGTATTTCTTCTTCTTCTTTCACTCTAAATCTGTGTTGTTCAAATAAGTCCAAGTGTGTGTAATACATGTATATACTCATGTTAGACATATATGTATGAAATGGGGGTCGATATAATACAAGCCTGGCATTTAACATAGACACCTCAACATCACTTCATATTCATATTGTCTTAATTACTCATTTTGTATTTTATTAATGATTGTGGAAATAAGCTTGAATTTCAACTTGAACTTGAAGTCTGAATAATTTGGCCGAACCATCTTTATAATGTTGTAGACTCCAAAGTAGGCAGTGATGATTACAATAATGGCAAAGTTATTTTTTTCTATCTTCCTTCGATTGTGAAATTTTCAAAAAAGAATGGTTCATGGATATATATATATCTATCTATCTATATATCTATCTATCTATCTATCTATCTATCTATATATCTATATATATATCTATCTATATATCTATATATCTATATATATATCTATCTATATGTCTATATATATATATATATATCTATATATATATATATATATATATATATATATATATATATATATATATATATATATATATATATATATATATTATATATATATATATATATATATATATATTGTGGATATGAGGATTGTGTTTTTTGTTTTTTGATTGCTTTATTCTGGACCCTCCTGCCTCCAGTTGTGTATAAAGGTCAAAGGTCGTTCCGTAGTTATTTCATAAGCACTCACGTTAGCCAATCATAGATTTCCCCCTTGTTGACAGTTATTTCCTTATTCTGTGTAGTAGGGTAAGGCCTTGTCTTCCATTAATTGACACTTCCATTGCACCGAATTCAAATAGATAGATCCCCTTTCATTCCCATTCCCAAA